>NC_059076.1:45260188-45621737 GCF_020497125.1 Mauremys mutica
AGCCAGAAGTATACATGAGGTGGGGAGGAGGGAGGCCAAAGTAAAGTTTTAAATAAATGTTCCCAAGGACACTGAAAGGTTTTGCAGAGGACTCCTTCACATTCACTCTAAAGTAACTATTTGTTTTTAATCCACCTTTTTGCATACCTCTTAATAAATTTGGTCAAGTGACTGGTCCTTGTTGTTAGCTAAATTCAGTCCACATCAGGTGCTGCAGGTAAAGAGCAATTATTTGTGAACCAAATGATACCCTTTCTTTGCAGGTGCTAGTTGTTCTGTGGGTGTTATTTGGAGAGTGGGAATAGTCTCTGTCCATCTTGGACACACCCACCCCCTTGACTTGATGGGGGGAATAGGCAAAAAATGTGTTTAATCTGTAGTAGCAGGCCATTAGCAGTGCTACTCCCATGATCTGATAATACACTCCAAGTAGCTCCTACTCTCCCGAATCGTCCATATTTATGCTTCTTATAGTTCTTTACTGCAGAACTGGCTGTACTCTGTTGGTTTGATTAAATTCAGTGAGTCACATTTAAAGTTATATTTTATTTCTATACTGTATGAAAAATGTTCTTTGTTAAAACACTGAAAATTCAGTTTTTAACATGTGCAGGAGGGGAGCAGCCAATTCCTCTTTGGAATGAACATGATGGCACAACAGATGGAGAGAAGCCTAAAATTCTCCTGTACTCTTTGAGCCTACAATTTAAGGTATCTTTATGACCGACAAATCTCTCAAGCTGTTGCCAGTAGTTGAATATGTTGAAACCAAACAAATCAAGCATTTTCCTGAGATGGTCACAAATGAAATGTCAAATAACAATCAGCCCAGTGTTAGACAGGGATGGAAATCTCTCTTAATTAACTAACAAAAAGCAAGAAAGAAGCCTGCCTTTGATTTTTATGATCTTTTGAAATGTCCTAAATGCAAAGTGTTATGGAAAAATCTTTACACCCTTTCCTGTTTCATGTCTAAGAATTTTTTTCACCAGTGATGCCTTTGAAGCAGATCCTAAATAACTTTTCTTTCATTGTTTGCTAGGGAATTCAAGTGACAGCCACAACTCCATCAATGAGGGCCGTGAGATTTGAAACTGGATTGATAGAACTTGAGCTCTCAAACCGAATACAAACCAAAGCAATGCCTGGAAGTACCAGCTACCTTAAACTGTTTGGTAAATGCCAAGTGGATCTGAATCTGGCATTGGGGCAAATTGTTAAACATCAGGTTAGTTGACAGCAACTCTGTGTATGTTAGGAAAGCCTGGTAATGATACTTCTCCATTCTTACGAAGACAAATATCTTCTGCTTTGAAAAGAACACAACAAACATCTCTAATCTTACTCTAGGATATGACTAGCTTGATTTATTTAGACCTCTAGTTGGAAAATATTTAAAACAATTGCTTTAGAATGCATCCACAGTTCAGAATCAATAAAGATTACCACCTAAATATATTCTGCATCTACTGTTATGTAGTAGTTGAAATTGATTGTCTGGCGTTAGACTTGAATTTCAATGTCCTCATTAAAGATGGCTTTAAGAAAAAAGGGCTAAATGTTCACTGTGAACAGTAATTCATGATAAATCAGAGGGAGTATCAAGTATTTTATTATAATAATGCATTTAGCACTTCTGTATCTAGGGACTAAAGCTGGGCAAATAACCGCTTTTTTTTGTTTGTTTGGTGATAGTTGTGAAATATTGCGGGAAAAAATAGTTCAGGTTGAACCAGAACTGAAAAGTCCATTTTGGGACAAACCAAACGTGTTGTTCAATCTAAAATGTTTTGTTTCTGGGCATTTTAAAGAGCTAGATTCATGAAAATTGGGGTGCAGTGGAGGAGGATCCCCCTTCATAATTTTTTTTAGTCCAGTGGTTAGGGCACAAACCTGAGTGGAGAACTGTATTCACATCCCTGCTCCAGAGCAGATTCAAACAAGGGTTTCTCACATCTGGGGTGAGTGCACTGACCCGCTGGGCTCAAAGTTATAAGGTGGGCTCCCGAACTCCCTCACATTGTGTGAATCAAGCTAGAAAAAAATAAAATTCTGCCTGAAACTATTCAGCTTATTTGTGTCAAATTTATGAATAGTCTCCAGTGAGCAGGAACTGCATTTTCCAACAAATAGTTTATTAATCCAAAAAATTTGCCCCACTGTATTGCGGACACTAATGGCCTAATGTTTTAGTTGATCCAAATTCAAAATTTCCATTGATTTCAATGCTATTTCTAGTATACATACATGGGATGAAAAGATTAGATCCTAAATTCTGAAACCTAAATCTTGATCCATTTCATTTGTATTAAATTGGTAATTGCATCTCCTGGATTCTTAAATTCACTACTATCCCCTGAAATCACTAATTTTATGGGAAGTACAGTAGTTAGGATTCTCTGGAAAGTCAGAAAGAGAACATAAATTTAACAAACTTGTATTCAGATGATTGTTTTCCTCAGAGAGGATTCTGCTGCATCAGGTGAATGTAAAGAGATATATTGGCTTACGTTATTTAAGAAACATGGGAAAACAACCAATATTTGCCTACTTAGTTCAAATTGTAGTAGAGAAGAAAACAGTTTTCTATCTTCTTAAGAGCATATTGCAAAATGGGGCATCCTTGATTTTCTTGTGTTATGCCAAAGCGTTAAATTTATTTGTCTTTTTAAAGTCGTAATTTAATGTGTGATTTTATTGTATTTTTCAAATGTTTTAAGGTATATGAAGAAGCAGGTTCTGACTTCCATCAAGTTGCTTATTTTAAGACAAGAATTGGATTAAGAAATGCTCTCAGAGAAGAAATCAGTGGTTCATCAGATAGAGAGGCTGTGCTTATTACTTTGAACAGGCCAATTGTCTTTGCTCAGCCTGTGGCGTTTGACAGAGGTACTGTTGGGTGCTGTTTATAGTTCTCTTTTGTTAGAAACTAGAGAACCATTACAAATTTGTTTTCAAATTGAACAAGTTCTGTACATTTCTTTTCAAAAGGAAATGCTTGATATTTATAAATCTGAATTTATCTGTAACCTAAAATAGACTAGAACTGTAAGTATAGTTCTCAAAGTTTGGTTAGGAAGTTTGTTGTGTACTAATGTTAATTAAGGGCGAAAAATTGAACTGATGGGAGGACGGCTTTTCAGTTGGTAGACAAACTGGTTTATGTAAATGTATACCAACATCAGCAGCATTTTGGTGGTCTTGGCCTCTGCCCCTTAGCATTTATAATTCATGTATTATTTTATTTTGCTCTTGACAACAAAAGCACATTGCTCCTGGGAAGTGTGTGTGTGTGTGTGTACACAAATATATATCCATTGTATTTTAATATATGCTGACAAGACAAAAACAGAAAAATCAAACCTTTGTCTTGTTACAATGAACACTACTTTTTGCCATTTTATTTTAATTTTGTTGGAAACTTTTTTTCTTCATAAAGCTGTGCTGTTTTGGCTGAATTACAAGGCTGCTTATGACAACTGGAATGAACAGAGACTGGCTTTACATAAGGATATTCACATGGCTACAAAAGAAGTGGTAGACATGTTACCTGGAATCCAGCAAACATCTGCCCAGGCTTTTGGGACACTTTTTCTTCAGCTAACTGTTAATGATTTGGGAATTTGTCTGCCCATCACAAATGCACCACAGGTATTAGAAAAATATCAAGAGCGTGGAGAAGTATAGATTTTTGTTGAAGTAGCAATTTTTATATACGTTATGCTTTTAACATAAACTGTTTTTCTAACATTGCACCAATTTAGACTTTATTAAATGTTAATGTTTCCCCAGCACCATATAATAGTTATGATGTGGATAGTAGACTTAATTTTAAAAAATGACTACTGATTGTGAGTAGTTCACTTTCCATGTGCCCGGCTTGAGGCAACTTAATGGGCCCTAAGTTTTCAGAGGCAGCACTTTGAGAAACCTTTGAGGTGTATGAAGTTGGGCGTGCTCTTTGAACATTTGTGCCAGCAATTCCAGTTTAAGACCTCTGTTTTCAAATACTTGTAACTGAACACAAACAAGAAGACTCTACGTTTCTTTTTAAAAAATGTGATAAAATGTTCTGACGTTTGGATTATTCAAACAAGTGATGAGCATTATTTAGTATTTTTAATGTATTTTTCACTTGCGTAACAGTTTTGGTTGTGTTTAGACCCCAAGTTGGTCATAAACCTTGTCCAGAAAAGGATTTAAATTGTGATGTAAGCACTTATTAGCTAACACAGGCTAACTGACATTTTAAGTCTAGTTTAGACAAGGCAGCGCTTGCTTTGACATGTGCTAAGAGTTCAATCTTTGAGGGGACCATTTAGGGAACTGGGGTAAAAATCTGTCTGGGGATTGGTCCTGCTTTGAGCAGGGAGTTGGACTAGATGACTTCCTGAGGTCCCTTCCAATCCTGACATTCTATGATTCTATTAAATTAAAGTCAGGAGGGAGACAAGGCTTCAATATGACAA
This sequence comes from Mauremys mutica, assembly GCF_020497125.1. Lineage (NCBI taxonomy): Eukaryota > Metazoa > Chordata > Testudines > Geoemydidae > Mauremys > Mauremys mutica. The sequence continues at coordinate 45,264,658 of NC_059076.1, forward strand.
GTTTAGCACATTATAACAGAATGTGCACGACTTGTGTACACTAAACTTTCACAAAACACATCTGCATGTTAGCTAATATGCTGATATCATCCATTAAATTCTAGTTTAGACAATGCCATAGATTTACGTCTTCATGGGGAACTAGTCTTGCATATGTCTGAAGACGTTTGGTTTACCAATAATGTATCCACTGTCACATATTAATCTCATTGGACTTTGAGCTTTGAAGCACAGTGACAACTTTTCAGTATCCGTGTTAACTACTCGATTGCTGGTCATTTTATTAGCAGATGGAATAAGAAAAAGGGTGTGAGAGAAGCTCTCAAGGGGTGAGAGTTGCAGTGTGGAAAATAAAATGCAGAGGGAAGGACAGAGAGTGACAAGCAAAGACAGAGAAGAGAGAAATAGAAATAGTGAAAAGTGGATAGGAAGGAAGAGAAACAAAGGCAGAAATAGTGGTGGCCTAAAAGGGAGCAGTTTTTCTCCCTGAGTGATGTTGCTTGTGACTATAAGATAGTCAAAGTTTCAAATAATCAGTTTTGCTGCAAAGGCAGTGGGGAGATCTGATCTGAATTAAGGGAAGTATGAAGTCCTGAATTTATATTCCAGTCCACAGACCATAATTAAGCATGGAATCTGGCCCTCTCCTCCAAAAGAATTTAACACGCCTGCCATAGGATATGCTGTAACTACTGAGAAGTAAGGATACATGATATTGTGAATGTGTAGACTTGCTGCTTTGGAGAGGGTTTCTATAGAGCTGGCAAAGTATAGAAGGAGGGTATGAGGAAGATATGAACTGCAAAAAAATAATAATAATAATAAAAAAAAAGTTTGTGATTACCAGTAAATTGCCTTTTCTGTACAAGTCTCTTCTTCCTTTTACAGTCTAACCACACAGCAGATCTTGACACTGGCTCTGCTTTAGTCCTGACCATTGAAAGCACATTAATCACTGCCTGCTCTTCAGAGTCTCTGGTTAGCAAAGGACATTTTAAAAATTTCTGTATCCGTTTTGCTGATGGTTTTGAGACGAGTTGGGATGACTGGAAACCGGAAATACGAGGGGATCTAGTCATGAATGCTTGTAAGTGTTTCTAATCTTGTCTTCATGGCCCTGGAACTCAGTCCCCTATTGCCCTTTCCCATATTTTTTCACAACTTTGACGGTTCAGAAGGAGACTAAGGAAGAGATGAAGATTTGCTTTCCAAACCCAAATAAAGCTCTATTGCATGTGGGACCCTACATGTGAACCCCAGTCACCCTTTATTTTTAAAAAAAATTTAAACAATAGATGTCCTTTTTTCAAGAATTGTAATATACTGCAACATAATATTTGCCTTGCAGTACCATCTGCCTTAACCAGGTTGGAAAAGTGTTTTACTTTATTGCTTTAAATGTATTAATTTAATTGAATTTTATTACATTTTTTTAAAAACCTATAATAACACAATGCATAAAATGCGTAAAACCTATTTGTTAAAAAATGTGTAATAAATTGCTTTCTCATAACACTTCCCTTTTTATCTTCTGCATTCAGCAACTAAATATGGATTCTTTTAATTTCCCCCTGCATACAGAAATGTCTGAAACAGGCTCGCAAAATTGCTAAGAAAATTTGCCAGCCAAAGTGAAATTATAATCACTCACATGTTGTTAATGATGATAAAAAAGAAAGTGACATTTGACTTAGCTAGGGCAAGTGTACAAAAATAATTTTGTAAGGAAGATCTAAAACGTGTTTAATTACAACTGTCTTACAAGCATGTGCTTATTTCATGTTTAGGTGTAGTGCCAGATGGCACCTATGAAGTCTGTTCAAGGACAGCAGGACAGGCTGCTGCAGGTAATGTTTATATTCAATTTTTATATTCTTAAAACATTTATAAAAGCGTAGGAGCTCTTGATAGCTTTGTTGTAATTGTGATTATGTATTTAAAGATAGTGTTTTGTTTTGATTCCTCCTTTTCATGGTAGCTGCTCCACGTTTCCCAATCTATTTTTGGCCATGAGTGCTTTCAACAATCCCTTGTAGCCTTTCAAACTCTTGGATTTTAGCTACAGAAAATTAGTAAAAGGCAGGACCGGCTCTAGGCACCAGCAAAGCAAGCATGTGCCTGGGGCGGCACAATTCCAGGGGCAGCATTCCGGGGGTTTTTTTTGTTTGTTTTTTTTGCATGGGCAGTTACGCTCTCGGGGCAGCAAATTTTTTGCTTGGGGCAGCAAAAAAACTAGAGCCGGCCCTGGTAAAAGGTAGTAGCAAGCTATGATAGACTTTAATACCTGCTGGATCAAATGTGTGAAAAATTTGACACACACAAAATAAAAGTAATCCTTTTAGTATAATAATTGGACCTGGTTGAAAATTTTCCAAAGAAAACACTTCTCTGCTGACACATGTTGATTCAACAGAACTGAAGTATTCTGCAGAAATATTTCAATTTAATCAAAAGTTTTGATGTGAGCCTGCCTCCCTGCCTGCTTTTCTGTCAGGCAACCAGGCAGGCAGGCTCACCAACAGCCGACCTGTGGGGTTGCCAGGCCCTTAATTAACTGGCTCCCCAAGAACTCCAGTAGCCTGCCTAGTGAGTTCCCAGGCTGTGCCTGGCTTCCTAGACAGCCAATTCCTTGGGCCTGTTTTCCCAGATAGGCAGCTCTCCAGGCTTCCCAAACACCTGGCTTCCTGGGTCCCACAGCTGTCTGACTTATTGTTCTGTCCAACTGCCCTTCCGTGGGAAGCTAGGGAGCCAGGTAGCCAACAAGTGGAAAAATTCCATTTTGGGTCTTCCAAAACTGGATTTTTCTTCCTACAAAAAAAAAATGAATTTTTGTCTTTTCATTCAGAAAAGTTTCAAAAACTTTATCACTCAAAGGAAAATTCATTTTTCCAGCCATCTCTGTAGATATACATTGAGTCTGGGCAGAAAGGGAATTTCTGGAAAGGGAATGAATGCAGATGGAAGAAAATGAAAATTATGGTGGATCAGCCTCCCTCTAGCACTTTGAGCAAACCCTGGATTTCAAAAATACAATGGGGTGCTTTGCTTAATGTGTTTGGAATTTAATCAGCCTTGAGGGAGGAGGATAAAACACCCATGGCTGCAGAGGTATTTCAGATGCTCTGGGGATGTCCACCATTCCTCCCTAGGGCAGATATGACTCATTTGTGCTCTTTGGTTTGCATTTTATATTATATTTTAACAATTAAAAATTGAGCTACTGGGCATGCTAATCAGGCCACAGGGCAAACACTGGGATAAGAGAGGAACCAACAGTCTTAGGAGGCTTCAAGGAAGTGGGGAGGGTAACTGAGGAAGGAGCCAGAATTGCAAAGCAGTTAAAGGTCAAATTACAGGAAAAAACAAAAGGTGGAAGACGAGGGGGGAAATAAATAGAATTGGACAAGAGGATTATGCAGACTAGGAAGAAGACTAGAACGTGGACAAGAAGGGGTATGTTTGTGGGGAGCAAGAGAAATTAGGGAACAGAAAAACCTAAAATTAAATATACTTTGATGTATACAAATGCAATTTTATTGGTTTAAAAATCATGGTGTATTTTAGAATATAAGAATATATTATGAAAATAATTTTAAATGGAGAAATGTCTTTTATAATCTCAATTTTGTATTGCAAACAATGTCGCTTTTCTATTTAATGACCGCTGGAATCTACCTAGGGTATGCATTAATTAGCATATCTGCAAACTGTTTTAGATTTTATAATTGTATGGTTATAGGTCAAAACAACACAACTGCTCTTCTTCCCACATAGTTAGATTCTCCATTCTGGCAGTGGGTTGTCCCTCTGCTTCTATAGTTTAATTGGCCAACGCAGGGCTCTGCCCACTTGTGAAAAGTTCCCTGTTCATTTTGCTCTGAGGGAGCTGTCTCGGCAGTCCGCAGACTCTCTCTGCCTTTTCAAGTTACAGAGCATATGGAAAAACCTTCTAAATAGGAATTTCTGAATTAGTCTTTTAAAACTAACTTGCTTGCTTTGGCAGCCCATTTCAGAGATTTTTTTTGTGGTTCAATGGAGCTTCTTGGGGCTCTGTGCTCTAACTTACCATTGCCTCAGAGCCATAATGCTGGAGAAGGCCAAAGAAGGAGGTGTTTACACTGCTCTGCAGCATGTCTGAAAGGTAGCCTGTGTGGGCAGCTTTGATCTCAGTCAGATGGAAACTGTGAGCAAAGACTACCCCAGAAAATTCAGCAAAACTTCTTGTAAGATACTTTTTCTTCCCCTCTATTCTCAAACTCAAGGAAGCAAACTCAGACTATAAAAACCTTTTCACATCTTTTAGCTATTGGGGCAATAGCTGCGTGGGTGGGGGGGGAAGAGCAGAGCTTGGGAGCATATTCAGTCCTGATCATTCCCAAAATATCCAGTGGAAATAGGACCATTTGAATCAGAAAGATTTAAATTGGTAAACACAACATTAAAAAAGGAGACGTTGGAATCCATGCTCATTGTGAACACTATGAAAATGTATCTCAGGATATTGCCAGTACATGTCCCTTTCTTCTTTTTGTCCAAATTCAGCACTTTCTAATGAGAAGATCTGGCATCTGCTTCATGTCCGCAAAGCAGTCAAGATGTAACTGTTAGGCTTTCTAAAAAGTTTTGTCATTAACAGCCATATTCATCCTCTACCATCCATCAATTAAAAGGCAAAAAATAGCCAAACTCAGCATAACCAGACGACTAAGAATACTGTATAAAAGAAGCTTACAAAGTCCATTAAGCCATATCTGTTTTTTGGTGCTCTATGGTGGAACTTGGTTGGAAACTTCTGTTCCCTCTTAAGATGAAATATGTAAAACTCCAACGTGGTAACCATTTCACCCATTCAGTGGGCACTAGAAATTCATAGATTCATAGACTCTAGGACTGGAAGGGACCTCGAGAGGTCATCGAGTCCAGTCCCCTGCCCTCATGGCAGGACCAAATACTGTCTAGACAATCCCTGATAGACATTTATCTAACCTACTCTTAAATATCTCCAGAGATGGAGATTCCACAACCTCTCTAGGCAATTTATTCCAGTGTTTAACCACCCTGACAGTTGGGAACTTTTTCCTAATGTCCAACCTAAATATCCCTTGCTGCAGTTTAAGCCCATTGCTTCTTGTTCTATCATTAGAGGCTAAGGTGAACAGGTTTTCTCTCTCCTCCTGATGACACCCTTTTAGATACCTGAAAACTGCTATCATGTCCCCTCTCAATCTTCTCTTTTCCAAACTAAACAAACCCAGTTCTTTCAGCCTTCCTTCGTAGGTCATGTTCTCAAGACCTTTACTCATTCTTGTTGCTCTTCTCTGGACCCTCTCCAATTTCTCCACATCTTTCTTGAAATGCGGTGCCCAGAACTGGACACAATACTCCAGTTGAGGCCTAACCAGCGCAGAGTAGAGCGGAAGAATGACTTCTCATGTCTTGCTCACAACACACCTGTTAATGCATCCCAGAATCACGTTTGCTTTTTTTGCAACAGCATCACACTGTTGACTCATATTTAGCTTGTGGTCCACTATAACCCCTAGATCCCTTTCTGCCGTACTCCTTCCTAGACAGTCTCTTCCCATTCTGTATGTGTGAAACTGATTGTTCCTTCCTAAGTGGAGCACTTTGCATTTGTCTTTATTAAACTTCATCTGGTTTACCTCAGACCATTTCTCCAATTTGTCCAGATCATTTTGAATTATGACCCTGTCCTCCAAAGCAGTTGCAATCCCTCCCAGTTTGGTATCATCTGCAAACTTAATAAGCGTACTTTCTATGCCAACGTCTAAGTCATTGATGAAGATATTGAACAGAGCCGGTCCCAAAACAGACCCCTGCGGAACCCCACTTGTTATACCTTTCCAGCAGGATTGGGAGCCATTAATAACTACTCTCTGAGTATGGTTATCCCAGCCAGTTATGCACCCACCTTATGGTAGCCCCATCTAAATTGTATTTGCCTAGTTTATCGATAAGAATATCATGCGAGACCGTATCAAATGCCTTACTAAAGTCTAGGTATACCACATCCACCGCTTCTCCCTTATCCACAAGACTCGTTATCCTATCAAAGAAAGCTATCAGATTTGTTTGACATGATTTGTTCTTTACAAATCCATGCTGGCTATTCCCTATCACCTTACCACCTTCCAAGTGTTTGCAGATGGTTTCCTTAATTACTTGCTCCATTATCTTCCCTGGCACAGAAGTTAAACTAACTGGTCTGTAGTTTCCTGGGTTGTTTTTATTTCCCTTTTTATAGATGGGCACTATATTTGTCCTTTTCCAGTCTTCTGGAATCTCTCCCGTCTCCTATGATTTTCTAAAGATAATAGCTAGAGGCTTAGATAACTCCTCTATTAGCTCCTTGAGTATTCTAGGATGCATTTCATCAGGCCCTGGTGACTTGCAGGCATCTAACTTTTTCTAAGTGATTTTTAACTTGTTCTTTTTTTATTTTATCTTCTAAACCTACCCCCTTCCCATAAGCATTCACTATGTTAGGCATTCCTTCAGACTTCTCGGTGAAGACCAAAACAAAGAAGTCATTAAGCATCTCTGCCATTTCCAAGTTTCCTGTTACTGTTTCTCCCTCCTCACTGAGCAGTGGGCCTACCCTGTCCTTGGTCTTCCTCTTGCTTCTAATGTATTGATAAAAAGTCGTCTTGTTTCCCTTTATTCCCATAGCTAGTTCGAGCTCATTTTGTGCCTCTGCCTTTCTAATCTTGCCCCTGCATTCCTGTGTTGTTTGCCTATATTCATCCTTTGTAATCTGACCTAGTTTCCAGTTTTTATATGACTCCTTTTTATTTTTTAGATCATGCAAGATCTCGTGGTTAAGCCAAGGTGGTCTTTTGCCACATTTTCTGTCTTTCCTACCCAGCGGAATAGCTTGCTTTTGGGCCCCTAATAGTGTCCTTTTGAAAAACTGCCAACTCTCCTCAGTTGTTTTTCCCCTCAGTCTTGATTCCCATGAGACCTTACCTATCAGCTCTCTGAGCTTACCAAAATCTGCCTTCCTGAAATCCATTGTCTCTATTTTGCTGTACTCCCTTCTACCCTTCTTTAGAATTGCAAACTCTATGATTTCATGATCACTTTCACCCAAGCTGCCTTCTACTTTCAAATTTTCAACGAGTTCCTCCCTATTTGTTAAAATCAAGTCTAGAACAGCTTCCCCCCTAGTAGCTTTTTCAACCTTCTGAAACAAAAAGTTGTCTGCAATGCAGTCCAAGAACTTATTGGATAGTCTGTGCCCCGCTGTGTTATTTTCCCAACATATATCTGGATAGTTGAAGTCCCCCATCACCACCAAATCTTGGGCTTTGGATGATTTTGTTAGTTGTTTAAAAAAAGCCTCATCCACCTCTTCCACCTGGTTAGGTGGCCTGTAGTAGACTCCTAGCACAACATCACCCTTGTTTTTTTACCCCTTTTAGCCTAACCCAGAGATCTCAACACTTCCGTCTCCTATGTCCATCTCCACCTCAGTCCAAGTGTGTACATTTTTATTATATAAGGCAACACCTCCTCCCTTTTTCCCGTCTATCCTTCCTGAGCAAGCTGTACCCATTCACACCAACATTCCAATCATGTGTATTATCCCACCAAGTTTCAGTGATGCCAACAATGTCGTAGTTGTATTTATTTATTAGCACTTCCAGTTCTTCCTGCTTATTACCCATACTTCTCGCATTTGTATGTAGGCATCTAAGATACTGGTTTGATCTTGCCTCCCAGTTTTGCCCTGACTCTCCTTTCTCTCTGCCATTATAGCCCACGCTCCCTCTTGTTTCCGACCCATCTCCCAGATCTCCATGTTCCCCACTTACCTGTGGGCTTTGCTCACCTGTCCCCGCGAACCTAGTTTAAAGCCCTCCTCACTAGTTTAGCCAGTCTGTGTGCAAATAGGGTCTTTCCCCTCCTCGAAAGGTGAACGCCATCTCTGCTAGCAGTCCTTCCTCGAATAGCATCCCGTGGTCGAGGAAGCCAAAGCCCTCCTGGCGACACCATCTTTGCAGCCAGGCATTCACCTCCATGATGCATCTGTCTCTGCCCGGGCCTCTACCTTTGACAGGAAGAATCGAAGAGAATACCACCTGCGCTCCAAACTCCTTCACCTGTACTCCCAGAGCCTTGTAGTCACTCTTGATCCGCTCAGTGTCACACCTCGCAGTATCATTTGTGCCCACATGGATGAGTAGCATGGGGTAATAACAGAGGGCTGGATAATCCTCGACAATGCCTCTGTAACATCTCGGATACGGGCCTCCGGCAGGCAGCATACCTCCCAAGATGAAATGTCATGGTGGCAGATGGGCGCCTCCATCCCCCTCAGCAGAGAGTCTCCGACCACCACTACCCTACGTTTCCTATTCGCAGTGGTGGCAGCAGACCTCCCAGTCTTAGGCCCGGCCTACACTAAAAAGGGGGTTCGAATTAGGGTACGCAAATTCAGCTACGTGAATAGCGTAGCTGAATTCAAAGTACCCTAATTCAAACTACTCACCCGTCCAGACGCGGCGGGGTCGAACTCCGCGGCTCCAAGGTCGACTCCGCCACTGCCGTTTGCAGTGGTGGAGTACCAGAGTCGCCCGCGGCGCTTCCGGAGTTCGACCCCGCCGCGTCTGGACGGGTGAGTAGTTCGAATTAGGGTACTTTGAATTCAGCTACGCTATTCTAGATCAGACGCGATAGTTCGAACTCCGAGAAGTCGAACTCACCGCGTCGACCCGGACGGTAAGTGTAGACTAGCCCTTAGGGGTATGAGGCTTCTTCTCCTTTACTGTAGGGGGTGATTCCTTCTCTCCTGTATCAAGAAGAGCAAAACGGTTACCTATTATCTCGGTGGGAGGGTTCGGAGCAGGGGTGGAGCACTGCCTGCTGCCAGAAGTAACCAGCTGCCAATGTCCACCCTGAGCCATCTCCTCCTCCACCAGTGGTGTGTCAGAAGTCCTATGTACTGGGACAGCTACCTCAGCTGTCTCCACATGGACACTGTCCAGGAATCGCTCATGGATTCGGATGCTCCTCAACCTAGCCATCTCCTCCTGTAGCTCTCCCACCTGCTGCCTGAGAGATTCCACCAGTAGGCACCTTTCACATTGGATGTCCCCCCCCCCCCCCCACCAGCCTGGATATCAGTAAGTGGAAATTGCAAGTTACAGTCCCTGCAAAACCATACCAGGATCTGGGTAGAAGCATCCACGCTCAGGTGCTCTGTCTGGCTACAGGCGCAGGTGGAGGAGACAGAAGCAGCGCTGGCACAGGTGTTGCGGGTCTTCCTAACCATCATAAGACTCCCTCTCAAACTCCCCTGTCTGCAGCTCCCTGTCTGCTCTGTTCAAGACTCAGAGGATGCAGGTGCAGGCTTTAATGCACCGTTAAAATCTTTGTGATTTGAGTAATTCCAAGAGTCTGATTTGTGAACGGTTAAAAATTATTTTCTCACATGCCCATCCTTTGGGTTTCACTGCTGTTGGAATCCCTGTGTTGGAAATGGTAAACCTAGCTCAGAGAGAGAGATGGAAATTCATATTTCATGTTTGTCTTCTGTGGCTAACTGTGCCTTTTTCACACCCTGGAGAATTTACTTTCCATGTGGCCTATCAGATTTTCCTTATATTCAACAGAGAAATCTTAATACAAACTTAATAGATGTATCTGTTAACTGTATTCAAAGTGTGTTTCAGTTCTGGAAAGGTCTCACTGGAGTCTTTTTACAAGTGGGCAGAGCCAAGGCAGCGCCCCATGATGGATAAGTCTGGTTCTGTTTCCTAAGCTGTAGAAGCAGACATGACATCCAATGACAAACCTGGTTACAAGGAAGAGAAAAATCATCAGGCAAATTTTCTCTTTTAAACAGAAAGCAATAGTGCTGGAACCTGGACTCTCAATGTGTTATGGAAGATGTGCGGTATTGATGTCCACATGGATCCTAACATTGGGAAAAGATTAAATGCTTTGGGTAATACCCTCACAACACTGACAGGAGAAGAAGATGTTGATGACATTGCTGACCTCAATTCTGTAAACATAGTTGACCTATCGGATGAGGACGAAGTTGATACCATGTCTCCCACTATACATGCAGTAAGAGACTCAACCAAAATAGTGTCTAAATTTATTTTGTTAAATTATTTGGGCATAACAGTAAGCTTCAGAAAAATTCTATTTGTGTGTGTGTATGGGGTGGGGAAATTTTAGCTCAATCAGTTTTGAGATTTTTGCAGACCATTTCTATTATATGCCATAGTAGGCATTCAGGCTAATTTTAAGCACCCGCTTTGGAAGACTTTGGCTACAGTTACTCTGATTATCCTAGCAAGCAATGGAAGATACTAACATTACAAACTAGCTAGAAGAAATAAATTTTCAGTAGCAAAAACCAATACTGTGTGTCAACTTGTGTTTTGGTTTCATATTAAGTAGTTTTTTAACAATTATTTCTTTAAACAATTGAAGTTTTGCAAGAATCTTGTACTGGCTCTGGGGAAAAAACACATTAACATTCCTATTTATTATTTAGAAATCAGATGGAGTTTCATTATGTGGAGATGCACACAAGTTAACATTTGGGCAGCGGATTGTAAATCACCTGTTGGGTTTGAGCCCCCAAAGCCATCGATATTCCGTTCCTGTAGAGTATCTGTCGGGGTCAGCGATGTGTGACTCTACTCATTCTAGTTCACATTTGAAAGCGGGCAGATCTTGCTCATGGGGACATGTATGTAGCAGCTAATGTTTGTCTTTAAGCAAATGATGGGACTTGAATCATTGGAAAATTTCAAATCAGCTGCCTTTTGACTTTTAAAAATAGTGTTTGCATGTGGTGTTTTGATTTAGGGTGTACAATTCATTGTACCTGTGACTTAAAATTGGTTCTTATGTTTAACAAGGAATTTAATGAAATATTATTTTGAATAGGAAACTGTTGATCGGCGACAGGGAGCATCTGGTAGCCAAGTTGGCGAGCAGAGAGGAAGAAAATTTGTGAAACGTTTAGTAGATATTAGGGAACTGAATGAACAAGCCAAAGTAATTGATGATCTCAAGTAAGTTGGCTTTTCTTGTGTTTTAAAACAAAACAAAAAACCCCTCCCCCAATAGTTAAGAACATAAGAGAGGCTATACTAGATCAGACCAATGGTCCATCTATCCCAGTATCCTGTCTTCCAACAATGGCCAATGTCAGGTGTTTCAGAGGGAATGAACAGAAGAGGTAATCATCAAGTCATCCATCCCCTGTCGTCCATTCCCAGCTTCTGGCAAACGGAGGCTAGGGACACTTCAGACCACGGTTTTGCATCCCTGCCCATCCTGGCTAATAGCCATTGAAGGACCTATCCTCCATGAACTTATCTAGTTCTTTTTTTAACCCTGTTATAGTCTTGGCCTTCACAACATCAATGGCAAAGAGTTCCACAGATTGACTGTACATTGTGTGAAGAAGTACTTTCTCATGTTTGTTTTAAACCTGCTGCCTGTTAATTGCATTGGGTGACTCCTGGTTCTTGTTTTATGTTAAGGGATAAATGACACTTCATTATTTACTTTCTCCACACCAGTCATGATTTTATAGATCTCTATCATATTCCCCCCCGCCCATTAGTCATCTTTCCAAGCTGAAAAGTCCCAGTCTTATTAATCTCTCCTCATAGTTTGGGAAAAACAAATTGAAACTGGGCTTTCCCTTTTCTTACCTCTAGTGCTTCAGCATTGATGGAACTATACAATCTACAAGAGGAAATGGTTTTTTAATCGTTGATCTTTCTGGTTGTACTAGAGAAAATTAGGTGCACAAGTGGCCATTAAAATCCCCAGGAAGCTCTCCTGAGTGTTAAGTCATCTTTCATTTCTGGTTTTGCTTTACATTGATGGCAATGTGTCAGCAGTTCCAATATCATGACAAACCATATTTCCATCATGATTTGTAGCACTTCTGTTACCAGCTATACAATTGTGACTTGCTGGAGTGACAGAGCTTTGAAGTTCGAATAAGATCACATTCACTGTAGGAAGAAGAAACCTCTCTAAATAAACTACTTTATGGCTTTTATATGATATATCTTTATTATATAAATAATTCATAGACACAGCAATATTCCATAAAACACACACAAAAGGAAAATTAAAAATGTCACCTGAAAGTGTTCATGACAAGAGTCAGCTATGAGTTTTGTATGAAAACATTTTATTTGCATTTTTGGCATTTGGAAGGCAAGGTCAATCATAGTAAAAAGTGGGATCACCTGTGATAAAGAATGCCTGTTGCTGATTGATTGCTAAATTATAATGAAGAATGGACATACTTTACTATTTCAGCTTTAGGCAAGATTGCTAGCAGCAGTCAGTCGCAGGCTAGTTGTAACCGAACTTTTTGATATACAAACATAGTCATTATTCCTACAGGAGATTTTCTTCTTCTGCCTTCCATATTCAGGGGATCTGATCAGTCTGGTCTGCCATTGTGGGAAGCTCTTTCCTCCTGGAAATTTCCCCAGTTCAGTCTGCCTCCTGGCATCTCTAGCAAGTGGTTTCCACTCCCTGCCTGCTTTTCTTGAACTAAGGAACATAGAAAATACTTAAAAATTCTAATTTTCATCCAGATTTGTTCCAGCTGGGAATCTTTGCTCTCTTTAGGAGCCTTTCTTTTCAAAGGGAGCTGCTCTCTAGCAACTATCCCTCTTCCACCAATGTTGGCATCACAATATAATGTTTGACATCTTGTATATTTTGCTACACACCCCTTTTTCTGTTTCCTGAATGTGTGACTTGGAGGTAAAAACCTTGAAATTATGGGTACTTGCAAAGAAGTTACAGTATGGACAAAAGTTGTGTAGTGAAATAATGGTGGACCTTCAACAGCCATATATGGAAAAGATGGCATTGGTGATAGATAACTCCTGAAAAACAAGAAGCTGATTGGGTAATGGTTTGAAAGGCTTTAAGATTGTCACAGGAACATAGTATAGAGGTTTTGTTGATAAAGGAAAAGGGTGAAAGTAGTGTTTAACTTTACTAGTTATTCCTTCTATCTGGAAAACTCACTACCCTGACTTATTCCCAGAAAACTAGGTGCAAGTGAAGGAACCATAAACCAAGAAATCCAGCGCTATCAACAATTAGAGTCAGTAGCTGTGAATGACATTCGCCGAGATGTCCGTAAAAAACTACGTAGGTCCAGCATGAGGGTGAGCAATTTCCTAAAGCTGTTTGGCAAGTTCTTAAGATTTTCACTTACAAGTTTCTCTTCCACATATTAAAAATAAATAAAAGAAAGACACTGAAAAAGAAAGGTAAAAGGACTATTCAATATATAAAACACATGGTTTAACTCTCTGGAGAAACAGATTATTCTGTCCTACTAGAGTCAAAACCAGAATTTTAGAGGTACTGTATATTAGGTGGATTTTTGTTTGTTTGTTTTTCTATGACAAATCTTTAGGAAAAAAACTATTTTAATATCTCTATTTTAACTTTTTAAAACAGATGTTTTTAATATTTTTAAATATATCTATGTTCAGAAAATGTACACAAGAATTGGCTTCCAGAGGTTTGGAAGCCATAATATGCAATGCTGTAGCATTTACTAGCCAAGACTCAAACTCAGGCTTTCAGAAGTGATGGCGATCATAAAACATTGCCTTACTGCGCCAGAAGAATCCAGATATGATAAGCATGCTTGAGTACCTGAGCAAAAATCTCTGTTATATTCCATTTGGCTGATTTATTTTATTAGGTTTATAATATATGCTAAAAGAAATTGCTTATTCCCAAATTGAGATGCCTTTTTATTAATCAAAAATACACTATCATTAAAGATAAAAACAGCAAGCAGGAGAAAATACCCAAACAGAAATAAAGCTCCAACCCAAACAATGTTCTCACTCACCCACAAATGCCTGCTCTGATCATGCCACCCCCCTGCCATAAAGCATGGCAAAAGGGTATTTGCAGCAGACCCTGAAGATCAGTACATTTGAGCTATTCTGGACCAAGAAATGAGTCCATCCCAAAGCAAGGGACCCCTCTCAGAGAGTATTCTGTTGGCAGCTTCTTCTTAAATGAGGAGGCTCTAGCTCATGTTCCTCTGCTGGCTGCAGTTGCAGCAATATCACACGAAGAGAGGACTTTTATTCAAGTAGGCAGATCCCAAACTACTGGATGCAGGGGGGCCACCCTGTTCTCCTGACAGCAAGAAAGTACCAATGCCAGCTAGTATGAAAGGTGAGTGAATCGTCCAGAGACCAATCAAAATGAAGATTTGAGCAAAGGCCTGAAGAGGAGTGCCTTGAGCACTTGCTACAAAATAAAATTATTTTGTAAAAGTTTTTTCATAACCGTTGGCGTGGCTGTAAAATAAAATGTTTTAAGTAGTGGAATTTTTCCACATTGCCATGTTTGTGTATAATTTTCATTATTTTTGTCCTCAACATCTTAAATATATTTTCTTTTGTTTAGGCTGCTTCTCTGAAGGACAAATGGGGCCTAGGTTACAAACCCAGCTATAACCGATCTAAAACCATTTCAGCATCTGGAAGACCACCTCTAAAAAGAATGGACAGGGCAAGGTAGAGTGTTTTGGGCAAATGACTATGCACGTGGGAGGATGAGATCTGTAATGAAGTTAGAATAGACAGCAACAAGGAGAATGTCTAATTGTGGAGCTTCATGTCTTTTGCCATAGGTGGATTTGAGAAAATGTTTTCGAGAGATGGGAGGTTTGACAAATGAAGTTTCTTACTTTTTGTGAAGTATCTGTTTTTGGCATACCATGTCTCTAAAGCAGCTTGACTTAGAAATTCCATATTTGTTTTGTCTGTCTTCTGAGAGCTAATGTCTGTACATTTCTCAGGAGGTTTGATGATTACAGATATTCACTGTGGACATTCATAGTGCTCAAATCTTACAGAATTAATAAGGTCTGTGGTCTTCTACACTTCCTAGTCAGTATGCACAGCTGAACTATGAAGTTTAAGTGCATCCATAAATCTATAAAGGCAAAGCTTTACCAGAAGTTATTGGAAGCTAAAGAGTGGGGGGTTTGAATTGCTGTCGTGGAAACTGAACCTGGATTCTGAAAATTAAATTGAGATCTTTCTGTCTCACACATCAGCCTCCAAGATGCTACAATTTAAATTTGGCTAACTATTTTGAGATGATTCACAAGCGGAATAAAATCCATCTCCTTCTTCCAGAGCTGTATTTGCTCTGCAGGACAGAGTTAAGAAGTAGTAAACCTTAAGGTAGTAAAATCATCAGATATTACTCTGAATGCATTCAGGGAGCCAATCAGTTGAGGAGAAAGGTGTCACTTTTTACGTAGTCATTTTACAGGACTTTTAAGAACCACATTTGAAGGTTCTACTCAGCAGGCACTTCAGGGGAGGCTAATAAGCAAAGAGGACACGATTTATCCCTTTGATTTTTACACTCCATTGTCAACCTCATATTAGAAAAAGGATTAAACTACTAGTGGAGGGAAGGCAACTTTTTAGTTCAGCAAATGATTTCCTTTTCTCCTTCTTCCAAGTATTCTGAAGCTTGCAGCAGCAGCAAGTTGCAGTTCTCATAGCAGAATATTGTGCATCAACTTTGCTTGGTGTCACTGTTGCTTTGTGAATAAGCATGTTGTTGTACAACCAGCAGAGGGAAAACACACACATTGGAGGGTTTGGATTTTAAAAAATTAGTGGCTACATTTTAATCCGCAATAAAGTACAGTACTAGATTTTAAAAAAAGAAAACAGGAGAGGGAACTTGGCTATTAGAATTATAAGGATCTTCTCTATCAATTATAGACATTTTAAAGTTAAGACAAATTGGTTGAAAATTTTGAGCATTAGTTTTAAAGGTAGATTGAAGCTTAAAAAAATACCCAAAGAGATCCCAAAATATCAGAGAACAGCTCTTCCAAATTACAAATGGCTTTAAACAAAATGGATCAAAATGAATTCCTGTTTTACTTGCCTTGCAAGTTTATAGGATTTACAGGTTAATGTTTCTTCTGAACTGGTTAGCATTATTGATACCTTACACAGTAGAAGGAGTGCAAGTGTGAAGACTCAGATCCTGGCAGGTAAAAAGCATTTCACTTCATCTTTTAATAAAATCATCTTCAGAGAATTAGGAATTCTGTTGGGAAGATTAATAAAATGTTGTGTTATGTAGTTTATTCAGCTGGCTAGCCTATCAAGGAATGCTTAAGATTTTCTCAAAAGCTAGTGAGTTGTGTCGTGGAAAAATTGACCACACCGTTGATTTTGGGTCAGACACACTGAGGCACCTTTATTAGGGTACACAATACAATTATGCATAAAGGGAAGGTCGGCGTATCCCCAAGCAAGGGGGGTTAGCCGCCTTGTCTTTAACAGATTTTCACCAAGTTTATAAAGGCTAAAACCACAAAGCATAATTACACATCACACACATTATACGTTATTAACTCCTTATTTGGCATACTTTCTTATTTTTAGCGAGCCTGTCACTGCCCCATACCATCTAGGGTTTTTCCTGTTATTGTATAAATGTGGTTTTCGTTGGTAGTCTGCCTGCCTTTGGACCCCTGCTTTGCGGTTGCATTGGATAAGGCTCAGCATTCTAGCTGAGCTTCCCTCAGTTCCCCTTTCTCTGGTTTCTTCATCACCCCCCCCCCCTTGTGCCCCTGATATAGACAAACAGGAAATTTGCAGAAGTTAACCTTTGTCCTATATAGCAATTGAGTTTTGCTAACAGGCCTGGGCCTGAAAGGCAGGGGTTAGGATGCAGTTTGCTTCTGACCCTATGGGTGGGGGTCTGGCAGCTAACTCAGCTTGGGGCAAGCGGGACCCCTTAAAATCCCTATCAGTTGTTAATTGTGAATGAGAAGTTGTAAATTTGCACTGCAAATATGTCATAATGATTTCATTCATTTTGAAAGATTGTCTGTATTTTGTGAATATGCATAAACTGCCAGTTGTACTTCATTCCATGTGACAAGTCACACACATTTTATGTTTTTAACTGTCTTTCTGTTTCTTGGCCTGTGCTTGAAAAGAGTAAAAAATAAAAACAAAAAAAGCTCTGCAAAATTAAGTGAGCTGCTGGCCAAAGTCATTTGAAACTTCATCTTTTTTTCTTTTCATGTGCCATAAATTCTTGAATACTGATTTAATACCATTTCATTTCTATAAAATGTTAAGCATTGACTGATGCTTTATATTTTTATTGCAACAGCTTTTGTGTAGTTATTGAACTTTTACGTGGGAAGTACATTCTGCATTACGTTCAAAACTGTAATAGTTTGTTTATTCCTTTTATATTTTGCTTGTAGCTCTCGACTAGGAGACAGTGAAGAGCTCCCAGAAATCCGTGTAGATGCAGCATCTCCTGGACCCAGAGTAACCTTCAACATACAGGACCCTGTAAGGCATACCCTACATACCAATTTAATTAGTATACCATGCTACTGTAGATTAAATACCATGTTGACTGGTAGCACCTTGGAAGTACCGGAGTTAAATATACTTACGAAGATTTGAATTGCCAACCCCACTTGATAATTATTTAGTCTGGTGGTGTCCATCTTAACACAGAAATTATTAATAGAAATATCAAACTAAAGAATTTTCACTTCTTTAAATAGGTTAGTTTATATTTTTAACAAGGTATCCTCAGACAAAGAGCTATGCTGTGAAAAAAATAATACACATTGTTAACATGTTATTGCTATTTTTAACAGATATGCACAATAGTCACGTGCTAATTTGTATGTTTAGCCTTGTTTAGCATTTTGGAAATGGTTATTAATGAAATAAACATTTTCTGAGTTTGCTATAGTCTGACATACACATCTATCTGTATGTTTAAAATGTATTATTCAAATATAAGGTTTTTTGTTGCAATATCCCCTCGTCCCCATCCTTCCTAAATGTGTCATTGCTGTTGGTTTTGAATGAGTCATGCTATGGTAACTTTTAATTTTATTTTTTTCTTTTTCATTTTTAATTAAGTTGAATAAAACAGTTTTGGGGATTACACAACAATCCGGCTGTCCAGGGGAAGGGTATTTTCAGGTACTTGTAAAAAGAAAAAATACATACTTTGCCATAGCACTAATTCACCTCACTGGCAGCTGCTCTTCAGTTATTCATCTCTCTTTCAAACTCCACTAGGCAGAATGTATATCAGTTTTTAAAAAAAGATTTTAAGTAAATTTAAACATGTAAAAAGTTATAGGTGGAGATGATAAATTGAGTTCTCAAGGATGCTTACATTCCCATATTTAGCTTAAATTTTGCAGATTTTGTAAAACTAGTAATGACATATTTTGTTTGCATATTTAAAAAGGCCTCGATGAAAGCTGATCTAAATTATGGAGACTACAGTAAGGCAAGCCATGATCTATTCTTGTATGCAGAGCGTACCTTAGAGAAGGACTCAGTGCCCACACAATTATCTTAATCTTTTTCAAGTGTGTCTCAAGAGTGCAGGCATCAACACTGATGGAATATAATTCCAAGGTGGGAGGCCATCAAGCATCATAATTTGATACTGGAATTCCTATACCTAGTACAGTTGTGTAAGATACCTTATTTAAAGGGAGCAGGATAACCAGTTTGTCAAAATTAGTGCCCAGACAACTCACCTACTTAAAAAAAAGCCCTTTTAATTTTTTAAAAAGATACTCTAGACATATTGAATGGAAGAAACTAAGTACACCTTTTTAGAAGACAATTATCTAACTTTTTCCCTTCCACCTTTCCTCTATTTTTCTTTTATAAGTTTCTGAGTTAGAATGCTTTTTCAGATCACCTTAGAGTGTTGATGTCTAAACAGCGCATTTCTGAGAACAAAAGGAAAGGCAGAATTGTGCTTTGCTGAGTTCTTTTATCTACATTTAACACCGAACGTATCAAAAGGTTCCATTAATTTGTAATATCCATTTCTATCAATTTTCCACAGCTTAGAAAAGACTGTCAAATATTAAGTAGTGTTAAGTCAGATGTTGGATGTGTTAATGGCCATAATGAAAGCATGGAGCAAATTATCAAAGGATCTTCCACTCAACACCCATTTGAATGCACAAACAATCCCAATAGCACTTCGTTGGCCCATGTGTTAGAGTCTAACACCTGCATGTACAGTTGTTTAGACTCTATCCCTGCATATACAGGTGTTAGTGCTTGAAAACTTTGTGTGGGGCTATTTGCTGATGCAAAGTGCACCAAAACAGTTGGGGCCACTTTTTGAAAATGTAACACTAAAGTTTCTTCCCATCAAGTCACTTTTATCCAACTTTCTAAAGAGAAGAGCATAATGTATAAGAGAATACTGTACATTCTGTACTAGTACTTTGCATGCCCTTTCATTCACTAACAGATTCCTGTGCATTTCTCTAATTTACAGGTGGCCGTGATGATTCTTTCTGTTCTATTTTCTTTACTTTTAAAATTTGTTCTCAATTAAATGTTCATTCTTCTAGTGATGGCCTGTCATAATGTATGTTTTGATCAGAGCTTGCTACTGTTTAATTATCTAGCTAACAAATTCAACTCAATCACTAAGTCAATGGTAAATGTATGGTATTTTTTTTCCTCCAAACCTATACATTTATTTATTGTGTTACATGATTCATTTCATACATTCCTAAATCTGACACTTCTGTCTGTTCAAAATGAGGAACCTGAGCTTTGAGAGTTTTTAAAAGCACTCTTGCGTTTTCCCCAAGATATCTTAATTTTTGCGTAGTAAAGACGGTAACTGTGAACTTTAATATCTTTTTGTCTTTTCACAATCAGTTTCCAGAGGAGACAGAACTGGACCTTTTGTCAGTAACTATTGATGGTCCATCCCATTACTCATCCGCTAGTGAAGGATCATGCTCAGTATTCAGTTCACCCAAAACTCCAGTAGTCTTCTCACCAAGCATTCCCTTCCAGCCTGAAGAGGGACGGCGGGATGACAGTTTATCTTCAACCAGTGAAGACTCTGAGAAGGAGGAAGACCATGAGAGAGAGAAGGCTTATTTTTACAGAAAACCACAGTAAGCAATTTGCTTAAAAATATTTTCATTAGGGCTATGACAAAACGATCTTTAAAGTTCATGTCTTAGGTCTAGAATAGCTTTTGCTGACCCAGGATTGAATGTTGCCTGTCCTTGGCTTCAGCAGGTGTAATTCCAGGGTAGGGAGGAGGGAATGTCTGACGACCTTTTTTTTTTTTTTTTTAATAGAGGCTCTTGGAAGCCTCTCAGATTTTGGAATGTTGGAATAAATCTCAGTTATTGGGCAGGGGGTAGGTGAGGAGGGTCAAAGGTACACTGTATCTTATTTAACATATAGTTCTGCAATTTACCTCATGGCTAAGCGTGGGCTAAATGTGTATATACAAACACAGCATTATAAACAACGTTGAGAGGTGATATATATATATTAAAAAATAATATACATAACAAAATGTGTTATTGTTAAGGTTCCTTCCCCACTCTGAACTTTAGGGTACAGATGTGGGGACTCACATGAAAGACCCCCCAAGCTTATTTACCAGTTTAGGTTAACAGTATCCTGCCACCACCAAGCGTGTTTCAAATCTTAGGAGAGAGCCACTTGGAACTCTGCCTTCCCCCTAAATATTTGCCAAGTCCCTAACTCCCCCCCCCTTTCCTGGGGAGATTTGAGACTAATTCCTCCCCCTCCCAAGTCCTTACACCCCTTTTCCTGGGTAGGTTTGAGAGTATACCCTCACCAATTAGTCCTGGTGAACACAGATCCAAAACCCTTGGATCTTAAAACAATGAAAAAATCAATTAGGGTCTTTAAAAAAGAATTTTAATTAAAGAAAAAAGTAAAATCATCTTTGTAAAAATCAGGATGGAAAATAACTTTACAGGGTAATCAGATTTAAAGAGTCCAGAGGAACCCCCTCTAGCCTTAGGTTCAAAGTTACAGCAAACAGAGGTAAACACTCTAGCAAAAGGAACGTTTACAAGTTGAGAAAACAAAGATAAAACTAACACACCTTACCTGGCTGTTACTTACAAGTTTGAAATATGAGAGACTTGTGCAGAAAGATTTGGAGAGCATGGATTGATGTCTGGTCCCTCTTAGTCCCAAGAGCGAACAACCCCCAAAACCAAAGAGCACACAAACAAAAGCCTTCCCCCCACCAAGATTTGAAAGTATCTTGTCCCCTTATTGGTCCTTGGGGTCAGATGTCAGCCAGGTTACCTGAGCTTCTTAACCCTTTACAGGTAAAAGGATTTTGGTGTCTCTGGCCAGGAGGGATTTTATAGTATTGTACACAGGAGGGTTGTTACCCTTCCCTTTATAGTTATGACAGTTATATTTAATTGTCTCCCTCTTCCATATCCCTCGTTTGTTGCTTGTTGTCTTAATCCTGCCTCAGACAGCTACAGTCTGTGTCTACAGGGCCCAGTCCAGATCAACCACAGGGTGACCAGATGTCCCGATTTTATAGGGATAGTCCCCCACCCCCTGTCTCGATTTTTCACAGTTGCTGTCTGGTCACCCTAATCAACCTTGAAGTAAATATTGAATAATACCTTAGTGGAAGATGGACCAAGATAGCAGTGTGCACCTATGAAAATTTACCATATGGTGCTTCTTACAGAAAACTTCTTAAAATTTTATATATAGTGGGTAACTGACTTGTCAGCAAATACATTAGTAGATAACCTTGGAAGGAATCTTGCCACAGTGCTAATATCTAACAAGTAATTGTTCTTTCTGCAGGAATACCACTCGTAAGAAAGCAACAGGCTTTGCTGCAGTTCACCAACTGTTTACTGACCGCTGGCCAACAGCTCCTGGCAACAGAAATGTGACTGGCACAACCACAGAGAGAAATATTGACTTTGAACTTGATATCAGAGTTGAAATTGATTGTGGAAAATGTGTGCTGCATCCAACAACGCTTCAGCAAGAGCATGATGAAATCAGCTTAAGAAGGTAAAAAAACCTATTGAAAGACAGTAATATTACTAAATCATATTAGAAAGCAGTATATTACTGTATTATGCCGGTCTTTCTGTATTTGACATTTATTTAGTCACAAATAAGACAACTTACTGATTTACATCAGTTGGGATCCTGCCAGTACACAACACAATACTCAATGGTAACTGTGCATTGACTCATTTGAAAAGCATAGAAACTATAATAATTCCCACCATTTTTAGCCAGTTAGCGGTCAGTAATTTGTATCATCACCACACATTGCCATAGCATGCAATAAATTTAATTATGATTGAATTATAGTCTTTGTTCTGGAAAAGCATGAAAGTTTGCTTCCGCAAAGGCTTGAGTCTAATTAGCCTGACACCAAGAAATGAGCGTACACCTGTTTCCTTCATACCCATCCTTTTTATAAATGGAGATTTTAAGCTTTTAAATCACCTGGATTCCTTTTTTACTCTCCAAATAAATGCCTGATTGTACTGTCTCAAAAATTTTGAAATACACTGCTGAGTTGATACATACTAGGCTAATGCTGTGTTTTCTTGATATTCTGTTCCAACATTTTTTCATTTTACTCACTATCATTGAGGTAATGTTCACTGTACAATTAAATGTATTTGTACAACTTGAAGCGTAATCCTGACTCCACTGAAAACACTTGGAGCTTTGCCATTGACTTCAGTGGGACACAATTTCACCCTGTTTTTTTTAAACCCTTCTTTCCATTCTGCAGATATGCTTTGACAGCCAGTGGCCTCTGTTTTTGTTATTCATTCTTAACCAAATACACCTTTACTTTTAATTTCTTCTTTGAACTTTAACACATTGTTAATGATACCCTAGGTTTAGCAAAACTGAACTCTTAGGATTTGTAATATCATTCTTACCTTTCCCATATTTTAAATCCATGCAAGGATTTGTATGTAGTAACACATCTTTTTTTCCTCTTTCCTCCTATAATCTCTAAAGAGAGGAACCTGCAGCTGAATATCAGGTTGTGGCTGTCACACTTTAGGCAATCCCGTGACACTTTAATGTAGTGATATCACATATTTGAGTAATCTCCCAACATACAGCAGTGGGCACATTTCTGAAGAAGTGTATACTCCTCTACCCTGATATAACGCTGTCCTCGGGAGCCAAAAAATCTTACCGCGTTATAGGTGACACTGTGTTATCTTGAACTTGCTTTGATCCGCTGAAGTGCGCAGACCCTCTTCCTCCCCCCACCCACACCGAGCACTCTTTATCGCGTTATAGCCGAATTCGTGTTATATCAGGTTGCGTTATATCGGGGTAGAGGTGTATAAGGAAATGTGATCATACTGTTGAATTTCTGAATGACTTTAAAATGGACATGGGACAGAGTAGAAATATTTTTTTCTTTAATGAGAGATGTATTTTTTTTGGTTTGTTTATTATTAGTTTGCTGTGTCACTTGTGTAAATGGAATTTGGTATGCATGGGGTGGAAATCATAAGGGGAGAGCATAAACAGTGAAAAATCCACAAATGTTACCTGCACTCTGGAATTCATCATCTACTATAGATAAACTTGAGAATGAAGGCAAGGGACACTTTACTACTTTTTGTCATTTTTTAAAAAAGTTGGTTTTAACTTTTTAAAATCTGCAAATAACACTAATAATATATTTTGGCAAAAGCAGAGGGGGATGGAAAAAGGCCAAAGGGGAATAAAAGGCCAGGGGAATAGAGGTCTGATGGGCAAAGAACAACTAAAAGGGGGGCAATGCTTCTACTATTCATCATGAAATTATAATGTAATTTTTAAAAAGAAAATCCCCTAAATTTTAAATACTGAAAAACATACTTGTTTTGGAGTATTAGGTCTGTACTAAGACAGGTTGTATATTTTTATTTATCTGTAGGAGTTATGATCGGAGTTCTAGAAGTTTAGATCAAGAGTCTCCTTCAAAAAAGAAGAAATTTCAAACTAACTATGCATCTACTACTCACTTACTTGCTGGCAAGAAAGTGCCGTCATCTTTACAGACAAAGCCTAGTGACCTGGAAACTACAGTATTTTATATTCCTGGTGTAGATGTAAAGGTAAAAATTATGGGACAAGGAAACATTTTTCCTCTCCAACTAGAATTGACTAGAAACAAATACATGGCTTCCTTTACATCATCTTTTATCATTATGGCATGCAGTTTATATAGTGCAGATATCAAGTGTGATACCTGCTGCTTCTTACATGGGAAATATGTTATACTTATGGCACGCCACTTCTGGTACATGTTAGCAACATTTTTGGAGTTGTGAGATACATGTGTATGGCTGATACATTCTATATTCTTAATAGAGCATAATAAGTATTGTAATGAGAAGTGTTATCTAGGCACAAGACTAGGAGCCATGAATTCGAGAGTTCCAATAGCACTTCTGGCATCGCTACATGTCCATAACAAAACTTGACCTTCTGACTTAGTTTTGCCACAAATAATAATGTCTCTAATCTGATGTTTTGGAAGGAGATTCAAATCAATAGGATATCAACTACATTTCCCTCCTCCCACTTTAAAAAAAAAATATTTTAGTTGTAACAGGAAAAATGTTTAGCTTTGTGATCCTGTATATCAAATAGTATATGTGGCATTACATAGACTTTAAAAAGCCAATTAGTCCCATTTAAAAGAAAAGATTGCTTAAGTTAAAGTGAGACATTTGGCTTGTTTGCTTCTGCTCTCTGATAGGTGGTATGGATTGCATATATTGGGAAGTCTTCTCTGTGCCTGTAGTGTATCTGAAAATGCAATAGTCAGTGAATGCAGGGTGGGGCATAGGTGCAGGATGTGGTCTTCCTTTTCTGCAAGTGATCATCTTTCATAAAGGTAATTATTTATGATGACATCATCTGCTGTAGAACTTTAAGAAGTGGGGAGCTACTCACGGTGAGTGGACTTCCCCTTCCAGAACCACAAGAAATCTTCAGGGATACCAGACATGGCCCAGTTCCCTACTGTATCTTTTAGGTGGCTTTAGGGATACAGAAGCATCATTTGCAGTTTCTGCTTTGCCTCCTAGTGCCATCCACTGAGTAAGACTAGATTTTGCTTACCCACATCTATAGGATATTTGTGTGTAGAACATGGAACCTTTGAGTTACTTTAAGAAGAGAGGTAAGTGATCTGGGCAAGATGATATGTAGTTGTGTGGATAGTGTGTACAAAAAACCAAAACCAAAAACCCACAACTATATGAGGGAATAAAGTAGTCATTGGCCAGGGAATGTGTATGTATCAGGAAGAGAGCAGCAGCTCTTGAGGAGAGAGTCTGTCACAACTATTAGAGATTTGTGTCCTATATGGTAAAAAAAATATTGCGTGTTGCTCAGTATGTTTATGATTTAATTTTGTTTTATGGGTGAGGTTTCTTAATTTATTTTTGCTTACAAAAATTATGACTCTTTGTAGATAAAGATTATTGATTCCAATGTTTTAAACATAATATGTTTGTTTTAAGATCACACAATTTAAATAAAATGCAAAGAACATTTGGAGAAAACTGAACTGTGCAGAGATTCAGGGAGAAAGCTACTTCTGTGAAGTAAATGGATTATTTTTTTCATTTCAGTTACACTACAACTCTAAGACTTTGAAGACTGAATCGCCAAATGCCTCCCGGGGATCCTCTTTGCCAAGAACCCTTTCCAAAGAGTCCAAGTTGTATGGTATGAAAGATACTGCCACATCTCCCTTATCTAATACTACCCACAGCAAGACTAATACCTTACTTCTGCCCCAACCCCCACCCATCCCATCAGGTACTTGTAGAATATCCTTTTAAACTATAACTTTGATATCTTTTTTCCTCCACATCATATGATCTACTAGCTTTAGATCTGTGCATTAGCTGAACCTTGAAATGGTCATAAATGTCTAAATATTGGCCGCAAAGAAACCTGACTACAGAAGCACATGTGCAATTCATGAATTCTAACTGCTCTTAAAGCTGCCCTCTCAGAGATTTCCTGTTAAATGGTTCTCAACATATATCTCACAGAGCACAGTAATGGCCAAATACCACCTACTCCTCCTCCTTCCTTGAACAGATAACATACAATGCTGGAAAGGAGCTTAGTTGTTTTTAAAAATTAATACTTATGTTACTAGTACAACTAGCTATAGTTATACTCTGCAGTATTCAGAATTCAACAGAAAATTTTATACTACTCAATTTACTCACCAGTTCATCCATATTACATCCTTCCAAGAATACTCTTCATTACCGTGCAGCTTGCCTTGGAAGTAATACTTTGAAGTGTGATAATTTCTGGAATTAATTTATTCATCATGATCCCAAGCAGCTGTTTACAATCGTTGGATTAGTCAAAATACCAGACATTACTGTGCTCCACTACTGCAGTCCACCGAAAATTACTGTGGCTTGGAATTACCTGAAGTTCCAGTTTTTAGTGTCTTCAACTTTGATTTAAAATTTCAAGAGTAACAAGTTGAATTATCCCACTTTTCAGTCAGAGGTCTATGACTATCTCTGGAAGGTTGCAATGTCAGATCTAGAGGTATGTAGATTTCTCTCCCACCTTCCAGAGGATTGTTATCTCACTTCTCTCTTCCTCAGAGTTTAGATATTATTAAAAAAAAAAACCCTATCAAAACAATATGAGCAGTAAACAGTGAAAAAAAATTTCTCTTGATAGGCTCAAAGTCTGAGAGAGAGCAGTGAATTTGAGCACTTGCCTCATTATCCCTGGCTTTTAACCACTGTCACTGTGTTTCCTCCCAACATCCACCTTCTTTGTGGATCTCTGAGTTCATGAAATTTAATTTTATTGCTTGCTTCACTTTCTGTCTTATGTTGTATCTTGCCTTGTAAGCTTGCTCATAACTTCTTTCCATTCTTTACTTTTTAATTCTTGCCTAAATCTCCCGCAGAGCTTTATCTTTTCTCCACATAGATTTCTCCCAAAACTCTCATCTACTTATTCTCTTATTATAGGATAAAGGGGGCCAGTGCAGATGGTCAGCAGCATCAGTCAGAGTAGCATGGCATTAAAATTCATTGCCAAGTGGCTTAGGAACTGACAGAAAGATAAAGTTTGTGTGTAAGGTTCTATTTTAGTCCTTCAGTTAGTCAGTATTTGTATCTTGCGTGAAGAAATCATATACAGCCATAATACTGTATTTTACTTGTGTTCAAATGATCCATTTTTGTATTTGATGATGAATCCCAGTTCAATGACATTGCTCTTTCTTCATTCCTAGTTCTGTCTATACGGCACTGAAAATAACTGAGCTGGTACTAATAGCTTTTTAGAAATAAGATCTTGCTCGAAATTTACTGAGCTCAGATAATTTTCTCATTTTGGGGCACACGGATTTATATGTGCAGATCTCTTCCATGAATTGAGAAGAGAATTCTCTTAATTTTATATTAAGCTATATTCCAGGTATCTCCAAGCTTGGAATTTAGGTGTTCGAAATCAATTGTTAATAGGATTTCCTCTTTAGAATCCTCATTTTATTATTTGTGTGATATTGTAGGACTTACCATTTGCTCTTAGGGGTTTTGATATTTTTCTCAGTTGAAATCAATATATTTTCCCAAACTGTTGCAAAATTAAGTCAGATGAGCAATTTTGTCTTCACCCTTTCCAATGTAAATGCCAATTGCCTTCCAGTTAGTTATGGCTGCTGTGTGTGGAAATGAAGTAAGCACTTGAACGAGAGCAAGTGCATTAGGATAGTTCTAGTAACTGAACTGAGTTCTTCACTTCTGTTGTTATTTTAACACATTTTTATTACATTTTTTAACACACTTCTGTTTTTTATAACTGATCTATGAAGTGACTATTTCACATGATGATGGAGGAGGATAAAGTACTTGATCTGTTTTTTCTAATTGTAATGAAATGTTGCTATACATTTTAATTGTATTTGGAGAAATTGTATTCCACTAGACACATTTACATTTTATAAATGTTTCAGCCAAAGGGAAAGGAAGTGGTGGAGTAAAAACTGCAAAATTGTATGCATGGGTTGCACTTCAGTCATTGCCTGAGGAAATGGTCATTAGCCCCTGCCTACTTGACTTCCTAGAGAAGGCTCTGGAAACTATTCCTATTACACCAATAGAGAGGAATTACGCAGGTACCACGTGACTACTTCTTTTTCATATATTCTAGTATCTAAATTTATTGACTTTTTAATTCCAGTTGCCTCAAACCATTATTTAACAAGTTCTTTCTACTTTAAAAGCTGTCAGTTCACAAGATGAAGACATGGGACAGTTTGAAATACAAGATGCCTTGGAGGAGTCCACAGCCTCACTAGTGTCATCGTCAACGTCAGCATACTCATCCTTCCCTGTGGATGTGGTGGTTTATGTACGAGTTCAGGTGAGAGTGCAACATTAACATACTGCATACTGTGTAATGCTAATAGCATTTTTTAAAACATATATGCATTTTAAACTTGCCTTTACCTTTGCTGTTTAAAATTAGATTCTTTAGAGATAGTTACGTTCAATATATATCCATTCTGAGGTATATGTTTCCAGCATGACACCAATGAGAATTCTGCTAACTAGAGTTCTGAAGTCATTGACTCCAAGCACATGATGATCAACAGAAGTGAACCATTTTGAGAAGCCCCACTGGCCTTTAATCATCACTACTTTTCTTGCTGTTCATGGTGGAGTTTCCTTTGTTGCTTTGCTGCCGCTAAGCTCTTGCTGTTTCACAGCCACACTTGGACATACCTGTCTTCTTTACAGCACAATTCTCATCTTATACCTCAGAAAATATCCTGTATCACTAGCATCTACAGCTATCATTCTTTTTCAAATAAATAAATAAAGTACATATAGCTAAAATATTTTATCCTCAGGATATATTTCAGATATGGGCACCTTGAGGTTTGCTACCTTTCATCTCTTAGTTCATCTAATCAAACCATTTTTATAGAAATTCACTTCATCTTGTATTTTTTCTAAGGTACATTATTTTTTTCTCACTGTCCAGTCTTTTTTTTAATATGGCAGCTTTGAGTGCATTCATACATTGAGAAACAGAGATATAAAAGACATCTGTTTGGGTCTCAAAATGAAACATAACTGGTTGGGTTGGGAGACTTATTCCCAAAAATTGCTGTGGGCTACTAGTCTCTGAGCACTTTTGGTACTTTTTTCACCCACTCTTGGTTCTCTCTGTAAATTAGACAGGAAGCTGATCCAGGAAGTTTTGAGAGGCAAGGATTTTAAGATTATCCGAAGTTTCTTGAGACTGTCCATTTCAGCTGCTTCAACATAGTTTGGTATGATAGGTACCAAAGCTGAGCTTCCACATCTTCCAAATATGAAGCAGCTTCCAAGCTGTGAGTTCACTGGGGCACACAGATTAGTTCTGGGAGAATGGTTCACTATTATATCTAGGCAGCTTTCCTGACCATTGCCTGGACTTCCTGAGTAACACACCTCAATGATATAGGAAATCTCTGAAATGAACATAAATTCTGCAGATTGTAAATCATGGAGATTTTAGTATTTTCAAAGCTGGACCAAAAAAGCCTTACTTACATTTAGGCTACAGGAAAGTTGCAAGCTGCTATTCTTTGGATTCACGCTCATAATGATTTTCAGGGATTTTATATTTGTGCTTAAAATCCTTTCTTTTGGCTTAGCCTTCACAGATCAAGTTCAGCTGCTTACCTGTATCAAGAGTAGAATGTATGCTGAAGCTGCCCTCTCTAGACCTAGTGTTCTCTTCAAACCGAGGAGAATTGGAGACCTTAGGCACAACTTGCCCCACAGAAAACTTGGCAGTTGGTGGTAATACTTCACAAACTGGATCAAAGAACTCAGTTAATAAAACTGGGATACCAGGTAATATATATGAACAATTTTCTTTGAATTAATTCACCTAATACATTCAGCTAAAAGTATAAGTAAATTAAGTTCTGTTTGTGTTTAGTGGGGGTGGGAGGAGGAATATATTAGAATGAAAGTTAAACAGCTATGTAGTGCAGTGTTAAAGTTCCATTAGGTTCTAGGCATGACAAAAACTCTTTATTGCTAGAATAATAAAATGTATTTTTACTATGTTGTTATACAGTTGTGATTTTTAACAGAATGGCTCTTTGGTATTAGATCAGTACTAAAAACTTATTTTATGTTGTTGCTGGTCTTCAGGAGTGTCCACAAACCATGTAATGGAAGTTTTGTTTTTTAAAAGAAGTTTCAGAGCAATACTTTTTAGTAGTTTGTATTCCCAGTGTGCTGGTATTTTACATCCAAAAAAACACTTTTGGAGCTGTACAGTTAAGTTTATTTTACTGCTCTTTGATAAACTTGCCACATCATTTAGTAACTACGGTGATGAGTATTATAAGAAAAACTTTAAATGGATAGGTTGCTAGCTCTTCTGTTAAATATTGAGGAACTGCTCAGAAATCTTTATTTGTACATATATGTATATATTATGTGGAGTTTTATAGGTTCCACTTCATGTTGTCTGTTTTCAGTTTGGAATGACTTCATTCTTTCACTTTCGTATGACTTTTAGTTTACTCTGTACTTTCAACGTTTGATGGTATGTGTTTCTATGCAAAATAAAAAATACAGCATCTACTAACTATGGAGTTGTACATTTATGAAATTGTATAAGACGACATTCATATCAGTTTTCTAACCTATTCTGAAAACTCAGATGGGTAAAGTATTTTAGGAACAATTTTGTTGCCTTTGTAAAAGTAAGTTCATTTGTCTGTTTTAACCTTTTAGTTAGATTATTTAAGCCATAAGAACATATGAATGGCCTATTGGGTAAGACCAGTGGTCCATCTAGCCCAGTATCCTGTCTACTGACAGTGACCACTGCCAGATGCTTCAGTGGGAATGAACAAAACAGGGCAGTGTATCAAGTGGTCCAGTCCTAGCTTCTGGCAGTCAGAGCTTTAGGGACACCCAGAGCATGGGGTTGTGTCCCCAAATTGTTGTTTCACTGAGGTTATTTTTGAAATACATCTGGTGGCTTTTTATGATATAGTAAGTATTTTTAAATAGTTTCATGATTGAAAATGCTTTTGTACTAAAACTACCATAACATTTGTGGATTTTGGGATTTCCTTTAGGTTCATCTGGACTAGGCAGCCCTCTTGGCAGAACCCGACATAGCAGTAGCCAGTCAGATTTGACTAGCTCTAGCAGCAACTCATCAGGCCTGAGCTTCACAGCCTGCATGTCTGATTTCTCCCTTTATGTGTTTCATCCATATGGAGCAGGAAAACAAAAATCTACTGTTACTGGTCTAACTCCTGGATCAGGAGCACTAGGTACAGAATGGATTTTTTTAATTTAATGAACAATTGCAAAAGTTACAAGATTTCATAAACAATTGTTAGAATGTGAGAAATGGTTGCACAAGACTAAGTGTTAAAGAATCAGTCCGTCAGGGATGTGTATACCCTCTTTACTGTTTTTTACAGAATTCTGGAGGACCTTATTTTCAGCACTCCAACTGACACTTATTTGAAAGCATACATATTACCTGCACTTGGCAGATCCAAAATGGTGTGTTCATGCTTTAGAACCTGCAACTGCAAAACCCATTTGTCTTAATAGGAAAAAGTAGGACCACTTGCGCTTATAGGAATTCTTGGTGTAAATTCCAACACTCCCCCAAACATGTTAAAATGCTTTAAGTGGGTTTGCAAGTGTTTGCACTTAATATGTATGTTAATTGTTTGTTTTATGGTAGCCGCTCACAACCACAATCAAGGTTGGGTTCCATTTTGCTATAGCCTATATAAGCATAGGTCTTCACCCTGAAAACACTTAATAAGATGAACAACTTTACAGACATGAATATTCTTGCTGGATTTAGTGGTACTGTTAACGTACCAAGTGAATGTGTGCAGGAGCAGGGTACATGGAGTAGAATAGTCTCTGCCCTGAAGAGCAGTAACAAAATGCTATCATATAGAGCTGGGCGAAATATTTCAGAGGAATAGTTTATTTGCCAAAAAAAGCTGTTTGGGTTGACCCAAAATTATTTGCAACTTTGACACGAATTTGCTGAATAGCTTTGGCCAATTTTTTTCAGAGAGTGTGGCTTAGATGCCATTCACACAACCAGGGCAGGGGAGGAGGAGGTGGAGATAGTCATCTCCTTGTAATTTTTAGCCAGTGGTAAGGGCACTCACCTAGGATATAGAAGACTCTGGCCTTGTCTACACAGTGGGGTAATGCGCTGTACAGTGAGTGTGATTTCTAAAGCACACTGACATATTGTGCATTAATTGGCCGTGGAGACTCTCCTGGTGCTCTTCAACTTAGTGCTGTTTGAAACTGTACTACATTAAAGCACAATAGGGAACCTTTAGTGTGCAATATAAGGGTCGACACAGACCAATTGATATGCAACACATTAGTGCACTTTAGAAATCACACCTCTGTAGAGTGCATTACCCACCGTGTTGACAAGCCCTCAAATTCAGTTTCCCTCTTCCTATGGAGAAGAGATTTCCAAGAGTATGTCCTAACTACTGGACTAAAAGTGATAAGGAGATCACCACTATTGCCTCCTTCACTGGCCATTTTGTGAATCTAACCCTTTAAAAATGCTCAAACCCACTCCCACCACCAGTCAAACCACAAAAGTTTCATTTCACCTAGAACAGATTTTTTTGAATCACCTAAATTTTTTGCATTTGTGGGATTCAGTTTGATCTGAAATTTTTTTTCCAATTTTTCAGAACTGCCAACAAACTGAAAAATTAGCTATTTGCCCCGCTCTACTGTCAAATGCATAATGTAAACAAACTGAAAACTGTGTTGCTTGTGACATATAGTAATTACCAAAATTTCATACAAAAATTTACTTTCATCTTGATGATGTTCCTAGGTAAATGTTTTTTGTTTTTCTATCCTAAAAGAAATAAAGGGATGATTTTTACTCTGAGGTGCTAATTTGGGAAGTACACTGAGCATCACTCTTTCTGTTTGTAGGTAATGTAGATGAGGAGCCCACTTCAGTCACTGGTCGGAAAGATTCTCTGAGTATTAACCTTGAGTTTGTGAAAGTAAGTCTGTCGAGAATAAGACGTTCAGGAGGTGCTTCATTTTTTGAGAGCCAGTCTGCAAGCAAAGCTGCAAGCAAGATGGATACTACATTAATAAATATATCTGGTACTTACTAGTTTAATTTAATCTATACTGCTTTCTTCTGTGTTTGCCTAACAATAGAGGTGTTGTTCCAATGATAAACACCATTTTTTCTCCACCACTTTTTATATAGATGTCATTTCAAAGCCACCAACCTATGATGTGCAATAACATCTTTTAAGTGAATCAGTGATAAGACCTTGTCGGGGGTTTTGTGTTTGGGTGACCTCAGATATCTGTGTGTGCATGTACCACCACCCCCCTCGTTGATTCATTTAATTTCAACACTTCACACATGTTCTTTGACTTCTGTCTGTATGGGTTCACAGTTCTTGAGATTTTTGCTTTGATTTTTCCAGTATGAATGAACTTTGAATTTTGTCCATGATGATAAAGCAAAGAGAATTGTTATCTCTGAGTTTCACCCAAACTAAGCTTAATTTCACAGGATTTTGAGGCATGAATTGTGGTTAGGTAGTTCATAAACCCGAAGCACCCTTTGGCACACCCAGATGTGTTTCATATAGTTTTGAGGGGGGTTTTTGTAGGTATTTCTCACAGCTCCAGCCTTACCAGCAAAAAGTAATTTAAGTAATTAAGTTTACTAAAATTAATATTTAGTATATTTAAGTATACTTGAAACAAATGAACTTATTTTCCAACAGTTTGTATGTTATCTTCTCTATGTGTCCACACAGATCCCACTGTGGGTACACATGAGCCTTATGCGCACAAGATCAGAATCTTTGAACTGCAGTGTCAGTTCAGGCACAGATCAACAATGTATGTCCTCATGAGTCCCTCCTGTGGGATAGAAAGGGCAGAACAGCCGCAACTATCTGTCAGTTCCTTATTGCTGTCTGTGGCAATGATATAATTGCCAATTACTGACTTGAGCTAAAAAACTATTTGAGATTGTTCACCCTTAGTTCCCATGTTAATCCAGATAAGATTTACAGTCTCCTTCCCAAGGCCTTTCCTCTCCTTCTCCTTGCTGACCAACAGTTTTGTCCATTGCACCTGGGTTCACATAGGCTTTTATTTTTAGGATAACACTGGTATGTGGAGTGGGAAGGTTTATATTGGTTCCTTTTAAGACAAATTCTTTTTATTTTATTTAAAACCATCTTCAGTCACCCCTATCAGTCAGAGGCCTTTTTTTTAGAAACTTCCCCTTATCTTATTAGTTATTCTTTGAACCAGACTTCATTCCTTCTGGCCTTATAACTCATTATTTTCAAGACCTTCCTTCTGCTTGCTAGTCAGGGCCTTTCTTTACAACTTATATATTTCCTTAAACCAAACTTAAGCTAACTTTAATTCTTTAATTTCATATTTATCCTACAATTCCCTTTACTTTGTCCCCGCTTTTTAACTTTATTTTGGTCATATAAAAAAATAAATGTAATTTGTTCCTCGTCACACTGAGCCACTATTCGCACCAAAATGGCAGATGCAAAGTCCCTTCAAACAGTGTCAGTCTTCCAACAGCACATCACTAACCACAAATGCTTTCTGAAGAGCTCCATCATTATGCCAGTATTTCACCAGTGGGGAAATCCAATTACAGATTTGTTTGCCACCAAAGATAGTACCTTAGCCTCAAGACAGTATTTTTAGTCACCATTACATCATCCTGAAGAGTCAGAAACTCCAAGCTCTCATTGCTGACCCTCATAACACAATATTCCACAGAGAAGTGGTGATGGTGAGAGCTCATCCTACACTTATTCCCAAAGTTGTCAGACTTTCATTTGAACTAGTCTGTTAATCTCTAATCACCCATTTTCTTTGCAAAATGCCATTCCTTTCCAGAAGAGAAGAAACTCCACATCCTGGATGTTTCAAGGATCTTGTTATATTATCTTGATAGGGCAAAGCCTTTCAAACAAACTGTCTTTTTGTGACCATCTCTTCCCTTCTAGGGATCAAGCCATCTCCTCCCAGAGAATATTGAAACGGATTATATAGTGTATTTAAAACTATCATGACTGACAATCTTATCCTCCAAATATGAAAGCTTGCTCCAATAGCGCACAAGCTATGTCCTCTGAATGCTTCAGGAACATGCTCATGTCTCAAATTTGCAAGGCAGCTGTATGAACAAATCCCTTTACTTTAGTTAAATGCCATGCCTTTGACCTGGCTGCAAGATCAGATGCCAAATTTGGTATGATGGTTTTACAGTCAGTATTCAGTTAGTGGCAGCCAAGACTTCTCAATCACACCTTTCAGATGAGGTTTATCTGGGATCCACATGGACATATACTCGAGGAAGAAAGAACAATTACCTTATAGTAACTATGGTTCTATATTATCCATGTGGATCCCAAAGCTTGCCCTCTACCCCCACTTTTTCAGAGTCCTCCTTCCCTGGGATTCTGAGTTGGCAAGAGAACTGAGGGACAGTTATGCCCACTCTACCCTTTATGTCCTGGAGTCCAGATGGCACGAGTACATACACAGTGCAGGTGCAGCCCAATGGACATTACTATTCAAAGATTCCGCCCTTGCACACAAGGCACAGGTGCATCTAGAGTAGGATTCACATGGACAACATCATCTTGAAGAACCACAGTTACTGTAAGGTAAGTATATATTGCACTACCCCTTTTAGTGCTTGAAAATGTTTTGATGAATATATCAGATATAAAGAAACTAAAAAAATTGCAGGTAAATTTTCAAATGTTAGATTCAATTTTCAAAATCTCTGACTATTGAGCTTTTGCATTTTTTATCAGCTGTCTGTGATATAGGATCTGCTTCTTTTAAATATGACATGCGGCGACTCAGTGAGATTCTGGCCTTCCCAAGAGCCTGGTATAGGAGAAGTATTGCCAGACGCCTTTTTCTAGGTGATCAAACCATAAATCTACCAGGTAAACTACCCCTTATTTCTCTGAAAAATTCTTCCATGAAATAAACCAAAGCAAGAATTGTTTAATTTATGCCATAATATATGAGTAGAATGAGTAACTAGATAAAGCAGTAGAAACTATACTGTAGTATAATAAACAGATTGAAAGCAGGTATTGCCCAATTCTAATTCCCAGGAATTTTTCATTCGCCTAAATGGGGAGTTGGTATTATGTTTTAAGAAAAAGTCACTACAAACAAATTTAAATTTCAGCAAAATTTATAACCTAGATCAGTGGTTCCCAAATTTGTTCCACCGCTTGTGCAGGGAAAGCCCCTGGCAGGCCGGGCCAATTTGTTTATCTGCCACGTCTGCAGGTTTAACCAGTCGTGGCTCCCAGTGCCGTGGTTCGC
This sequence comes from Mauremys mutica, assembly GCF_020497125.1. Lineage (NCBI taxonomy): Eukaryota > Metazoa > Chordata > Testudines > Geoemydidae > Mauremys > Mauremys mutica. The sequence goes on from NC_059076.1 coordinate 45,301,034, forward strand.
TGCTCCAGGCCAATGGGAGCTGCTAGAAGCGGAAGCCAGTACGTCCCTTGGCCTGCGCTGCTTCCAGCAGCTCCCATTGGCCCGGAGCAGTGAACCGCAGCCACTGGGATCTGCGATCATCCGAACCTGCGGACGCGGCAGGTAAACAAACCAGCCCGGGCCGCCAGGGGCTTTTCCTGTACAAGCGTCAGAACAAGTTTGGGAACCACTGACCTAGATAATGGAGTGGAGTGTGTGCTTATAAAATTTATGGATGACATCGAGCTGGGAGGGGTTTGCAAGCACTTTGAAGGACAGGATTATAATTCAAAATGGCCTTGACAAACTGGAGAATTGGTCTGCAATCAACAAGATGACATTCAGTAAAGACAAGTGCAAAGTACTGCATGTATGAAGGAAAAATCAGATGCACCTCTACAAAATGGGGAATAGCTGGCTAGGCTGAAAAAGACCAGGCGGTTATAGTGGATCACAAATTGAATAGGAGTCAATTTGTGGGTCACAAAATGAATATAATACAGTTGTGAAAAAGGCTATTATTCTGGGGTGTATAAAAAGGAGGGTCATATGTAAGATCTGGCAGGTAATTGTCTCATTCTGCTCAGCACTGGTGAGGCCCCAGCTGGAGTACTATGTCCAATTCTGGGTGCCACAGTTTAGGAAAGATGTAGATGAATAGGAAATGTTTTTTTGTTTTTTTTTAAATGGTCATGTTTGGTCTTGAGAAAAGAAGACTGAGGGGCACTTGACAAGTCTTCAAATATGTTAAGGGTCATTATAAAGATGACTATGATCTGTTCTCCATGTCCACGGAAGGTAGAACAAGAAGTCATGGGCTTAATCTGCAGCAAGGGAGATTTATGTTAGATATTAGGAAAAAACTTCAGGGTAGTAGTTAAGCTCTCTAATAGGCTTCCAAGGGAGGTTGTGGAATCTGCATCATTGGAGATCTTGAAGAACGGGCTGGAAAAACACCTGTTAGGGATGATCTAGGTATACTTGGTCCTGCCTCAGCACAGGAGGTTGGACTTGATGACTTCTTGAGGTCCCTTCCAACCCAACACTAATGTGATTCTGTGAATACTATTAAAATAATATTAAGGTGGCAATAAAAACACTTTAGAAGAATTTCAGAGTTACTACTGTGAAATTTGCTGTTAAGATTGAAATATACAAAACATTTCCCCATATGTAGGAGTAAATTTATTTTGCTTCTGTTAAGTGTTAAGACTGATTGACTAAAAATAAAATAAAGTTACACTGCACTATGGGCACTTTTCTTTTCCAGCAGCATCAGGTCCTGGAACACCAGATTCCATTGACGGGGTAAGCCAGCATCTTTCTCCTGAATCGTCACGTAAAGCATACTGTCGGACTTGGGAGCTGCCCTGCCAGTCTGCTTCATTTACACACACGGCACAGTCACCCAATGTTTTTAATGAGCACAATACAAACACCAGTATGTCACCTGGGACAGCAAATCATAATTTAAAATCTCCAGCTGTTGCACGATCCCGGAGTGTATCCGATTCTTCAGTTCCCCACAGAGGTGAGTGGAAAAGGAGATTTTTAACAATTCTTTGTCTTTTTAGTGTAGTCTAACACTATATAAATATTTTCAGTAATTAAATACAATGATGTGATAGGGCATTGAGTCGTCATAGCCGTCAGAAAATTATTAGTTAGTCAGAATAATTCTGTTTGCAACTGTAAGTTTTCATTCTGATCTTGTACTCTTAGACTGTTGTTGGTGGGATGGAGATAAAGTAATTATATTGCTTTAAAAATTCAATGAACTTGTTCTTAAAATTTTAAACGGGAAATGTAATCATGGAAAAGTAGCAAACCTATAAATAAATTAAAACTTAAAGGCACAATCCTGTGAGTTGGTGAATGCCATTGGCTCCCACTAAAATGTTTAGCACCTTGCAGGATCAGATCCTAAAGCATGTATATTTCTCATTGTGCTACTGTCTCCTTTTTGTGATAGGACAGAGTTTGAGAACTACAAGAACTGAAATATAGTTTGTCCATCTTGTCTATAGAAGACATTGGAATTGCTATTGTTAGTACAAAGGTTATATAGCTGGGGTGTGGTTCTGCAGTTTATCTTGGTTTATAATAATCCTTTCCTCTACACTTGGGTCCACCCACACTAACCTGGTGCTCCCCGAAGCAGCTCCACGACACAGATTGGATGGGGTTTAATATGTGGCTGAATGCAGATGACAGAGTCTCAGGCCCATATTAGCAAGTACAACATAAATACAGATGTTTCTCTTTGTATAGAGGTGGAGAGAGTTATTCGAATTTGTTCTACTATGACTGATTTGATTTTGCATCTTATGGGTGAAATAGTGATGTCTATTTGGGGTCTGTACAGTATTGAGGCAGATAAGGTGTTTAAAAATGTTTTTTACTACAGTGAAATACACTTTAATACAGTGAAATATCTGGAGAAGTGAGAGGACAGGCTTTTAGTCTATATGGAGGGGAAAATGTTGTAAGCAGTTCACAAAGGAAGACTGAGCTGAAGTAGAATTTGTGGTTAGCTAAATATTGTTTTGAACTAGCACATACTCATGCAGTTTAGGCATAGTGTCATGTTTTAAAAAATGACAAATACTCCTGTGGGCTTCCAATAGGAGTTCGACTGACTTGAATTTCACCAGTCTATGACAAACCCCAGGGTACAATCTAGACTAATGGATAGCTGTCACACCCCTGCCCTTTAACCCGGGGTGCCCTTTACAGTGCTTTGTTGCTGTAGCTGTCAGTCTGGACTGCTCAGTCTCCATCATGGAAGTCACTTCCAGCTATGTCTGTGTGCGTGCTGCAGCCAGCCAGCCACGCCTTGGCTCCTACCAATTTTGACTATAGTACAGAGTGACGCAACGAATTCCTAGTCTTAGATTTTGCCCCAGAAATATTTGTCCTGTACTGACCAGCCTTCTCCTGGACAATACACGTTTATATAAACTCTGTTATTGCTTTAATAGAAATAATGCTTGCCACCCCAAGTGGAGTTTCCCAAGTTTAACTATAAAGAGAGAGATTTTAACTGAGTACAAGTAATAAGGCATAAGTCAGAAGTCACAAGAAAAATAAAGATAAAAAGCAACTGGTGCCTAACTTAAACTGTTAAATTCAGAGCAAAGTTTTCTCATCACATACTCTCAGCAGTCTTACTGACCAAATTTCTTAGGTCAGGACCCCTTCTCCAGTTCAGTGGCTTCTTCCTTTGCATCTTCTGGTGCAGTGAATCAATTAACGGGGGGGGCGGGTCCTTGGGGGTGTTTATCCCTTCTTTTTATAGTGTCAGTCCCCCTCTTGGAAAACATTTCCAACTGAGAAGATTCAGGAAACAGTCTATAAGGAAGGATGTTCCTTGCTGCTTTTTCCTTACCTGTTAAAGCTTCTTTTGTTTTCCTTCCTGCTTGATTACTCTGTTTACTGCTTAAATGCAAATTAAGCAGAACATACATTCCTTTGTTTGAGACAGGGCTGTTTATCAGCCTCAGTTTGGAACGTGTGTTAAGAACACCATACAGTAGAATCTTATACAGTGGTGCCATACACCTTTCATCAGGTCAGTAATGACCAGCAAATAATGAATTTTCAAATATCTCACAAGGCTTATTTCATACAAAGATTATTACAATAGTGTGGATGGTGTGGACACAGGGCTAGATTATGTCAATTGGTTCTTAACGTGATTGTCCATATGGATTCTTCTCTTGGTGCGCATGGACCCCAGATGCACAAGATCAGATCCTTTTGGCCAGCAGTGTCTTTTGGGGCTGCACCTGCACCCAAGATGTCCTTGTCCCTCTATGGACATCACACTGAGAGTTGGCGGGGAGTCCAGAAAGCACTCTTGGAGAAGAAGGAACAGGCCTGCTGGTAATCTGCCACCTTCTATGTCTAGTAGATTCTCCATTGTCCATTGAGGGATTGTTAATCCTGCAAAAGACTTGTGGCACACTCCAATATCAATACCTATCACTTCCAAGAGGGCAAATAGACAGTACCAAGCTCCTCCCAAGGGCGTGGAATACTTTGATTTGCATCCAGGGAGAAGCTGACGTATTTTAGTAGCTATGCAGGAAAGATCCAAGTAGCCAGGGCCTCCTAATACAACACAAAGGAAGACTAGATCTCTTTGACAGACAAATTGTCTGCTTCACTGGTCTCCACATGTATGTTGCCATTTCTGAAATACAAAGATTCAGTATTCAATGTGTAAAATCTGTAAAACTTTTAAATATTTATTATATTTTATGGATGACTTGAAATTTAATTTTTTTTCTCACGACAGTGTTCATAAAAATAGAGAAATAAATGACTTCATTCTCATGATAATTAAGGCAACAAAGTAAACCATAAATGTTTTAATTTTTGGCAATCTTTAGTGGTAGTTCTCCAAGTATGTGACCTGTGGGCACTCTACCATAGGATGTACATGTGCCCATGCACCCTTTACCAAAGATTGTGTGTGGGGGTTTTTTTTTGGTTTTTTTTAAAAGGCAGTGTGCTACTCTAGAGGGCATTTATGGTATCCACTGTTCTCCACTTCCCTTACTTCTCTCACTTACTGTTAAATCGTTCTTTTAGTTAGTTCAGATTTTATTTTAATTATTATATTACATTTTAGTACAATCCTGTGCTTTTGAAATGGGGTCTCCCCTCCCGAACTTATTGTTTTTAGTTCCATGGCACTTCTTGGGTTATATCAAAAACCTCAGAGTTCCAGACCTGCCACAGGTATTTTCCTTGTAGTGACAGGCACTCTGGGGTATCAGCCTGGTAGAAATACCTCCACCTGTTGGTACCACATCACTCAGAGGCACTGCAAAACCACACTGATCACCTACAGAATCCACTTGTCTGTGGTGGTGCATTTCCTAGGCATGTAGGAAATGGTATAGGCAGTCTCCAAAGTGGGGAGAGATATATAGTGGAGTCATACAGCAAAAGATCCTATACCATTTCCTACATGCCTAGGAAATGCATCACCACAGACAAGTGGATTCTGTAGGTGATCAGTGTGGGATACTCTATTAATTCACAATCTGTCCTTCCCGCCCCTTCCAGTTCCTCTTCAGGGGCCCACCTCATGAAGATCTTTTGAAGTGGGAAGTGCAATCTCTCCTGCATTTGGAGTTATCAAGCTTCTTTCTCTTGATTTCATCAGAAGAAGCTATTACTCCAAATATTTCCTGGTTCCCAAGAGAAGCAGAGGCTGGAAGACAATTCTAAGTCTCAAGAATATGGACATCTATGTCCTTTCACAGAACTTCAGGATGATAAACTTAGCCAGCATATTTCCATCCCTAAATCCTGGGAATTAGTTTGTAGCCCTCAGCCTCCTTTTATATAGCCACTAACTCCTCCCACAAGTGCTTTCTGTACTGGTTAATAGACTCAAAACATTACCAAATCCTCATTGTCCCCAAGGGTCTTTACCAGATCTTTTTCGCAGTGCCAGCTCACCTCTGTTAGTGGAGCATCACAGTGTTTCCATATTTGGATGACTGGCACCTCAGGGGTCACTCGGCTCTAGAGGTTCAGTTGGCAGCATTCAAGGCACAAACTCTGTTTCAATCCCTTGGCATTTACATTAATCTAAAAACACTGACATTAACTCCTGTCATGGATTGCCAAAAATTAAAACATTTATGGTTTACTTTGTTGCCTTAATTATCATGAGAATGAAGTCATTTATTTCTCTATTTTTTTCATGGGAGCCACTCTAGATTCCCTAATTGCCCAAGCTTACCTTCCCAAGGTAAGATTCTCCACTATGTCCAGTCTAACGGCTACCTTACAGCACAGTCCACAAACAACTCTAAGGGCCTGCCTACAACTCCTAGGTCACATGTTGGCTTCCACATTCATTATGTTGCATGATTCCACATGCATTATGTTGCAAGACTGCACCTCAGATGTCTTTGGGCTTGCCTGAGGACTGTGTACACCACAAACAGCTGGTCTTTCCAAATCAGTCATGGTATCTCCAAACATACAGACTCTCTCAGGGGTGGAAGAACCCACTGAAGTAGAATCCTGATTTTCACATCCTCCGCTCTAGAAAATCCTCATGATGGATGCCACTCACTTGGGTTGGGGGTGCCCATCTACAAGAGGCCACTGCACAGGGCAAATGATCCCCACAAAAGAGAGCACTCTTCATAAACATCCTAGAACTAAGCATTTTGCTACGCCTGTCAGCACTTCCTTTACAATATACAGGGCCCTTCAGTCAGGGTAATGATGGACAATCAGGCAGACGTACTATATAAACCATCGGGGGAAGCAAGATCCCAGTCATTATGAGCAGAGTCGCCAAGACTGTGGAACTAGTGTATCTCGCATCAGATAGAAATCTCAGTGGTTTATGTACCCGACCTCCCAGAATACAACTGCAGATTTCATCAGGACCACGAGTGTTGGAAAATGCCCTACAACACCTTGGTCCCCTGCCCAGCTCTACCTGCCCATACCTCTGATCCTCAAGACATTATTCAAACTGAGACAAATAGGAGCAAGGATTAGTCTCATAGTGCCATCATGGCCAAGACAACTGTGCTACACCTCTCACCTCTCCGTGGCAACACCTCTTCCTATCTCAGAAGATGAAGGCTTCCCTGAGAGGAACTCAGGTGCCCTGATCCATCCCAATCCTTTGTCTCAAGGGATGGCTCCTCGATGGTTCTTGAGTGTGGAATTACCCTGTTCAAATAAGCTCTAGTCAGATAAGATATAGTAGGAAACCACCTACTTGTAAGACTTACTTGCAGAAGTGGAAACATTTCCATTCCTGGTGTTCCCTCCATTCTTTGCAAGCCTCAGATGCTCCACTCTCAAAAATCCTAGATTACCTGTTGGACTTAAAGACCTCAGACTTATCAGTAAGCTCATTTCAGAGTGCACCTGCTCACTATCAAGGCCTTCCATTTACCTATTGAGGGGGTTTCAGTCTTTGACCCCAAACCATGGTTTGGTTCCTTAAGGGCTTACACAACTTGTTTCCCCTTTTCAGGAACCCTGCTCCCCCATGGGGCCTTAACTTGGTCCTTAACGCCTTGAGATGCTTCCCTTTTGAGCTAATAGCTGCTCTTTTCCACCTTTCCCTTAAGACTTCATTTCTGGTTGCTGTTGCTTCAGCCAAAAGAATGAGGCTGTCACGGTGCACATGGCAGACCCATCATATATGTCTTTTACCCTGACAAGGTCACACTGTGTCCCATCCTCGTTTCCTCTCTAAGGTCTCATTGAATTTCGTATTAATCATGAAATTTGTTTACCAGTATTTTATCCAAAGCACGACACCTCCAGAGAGGAAACTAGTCTACACACACTAGAAGTCAGGCGGGCCTTCACCTTCTTCCTTTAGACTGAGACCTTTAAAGCTTCTCCAAGATGCTTTGTATCTTTTGCTGAAAGAATGGATAGCCAATTTCCACTCAGACTCTGAAATGAGTTTTAGGTTGCATCTTTACTAGTTATAAAACTGCTGGGATACAACACCCTTGCAGAGCAACAGCACACTCCACTAGGTGTCATTCCACTTCTGTTGCCCCTCCTGAAGGATGTTCCCATAGCAGAGATCTGCAAGACTGCAACTTGGTCTTCAGTTCACATGTTTGCCAAGCAGTACACTATCTTACCTGCTTCCAGAGCTGATGCTACCTTTGGTGTAACAGTTTTCTGAACTGTTTTGGATTTGCCTCCACAGCACCCTCCTCCACATTAGTTACTACTTGGGGGGCCTACAAGATTGAAGCATCCATAGGCATATACAGTTGTTGTGGCATCTTTGGTTTCAAGGTTGATAAGAATCTGAGTAGCAGCAGATCCATGCTTTTTTTTATATGCCCTTGTCTGGGAGCACGAGGTGCTGCTCTGTACAGACACATGGATGCTGCTTTTTTACAATCTCCAGTTGAGAGCACATGGATATGCAAGTGTTCTACAGTGGAATACCCATAGGGACAAAACTTCTTGAAGAACTCAAATTACTGTAAGGTAAGTAACCTCTCCATCTGTGGTGCTTTTAAGTCTAATGACAGTTTTGTCTTCTGTTAACATCTTTTAATGTTAAAAACCTACAAGTTTTCCTCCAGGGAATGCCTTTTTCAATTTTTACTTTCCTCTGTTTTTAGATACGCTCTCGAAAACATCAACACCATTTAATAAATCAAATAAAGCTGGAAGTCAGCAGGGGACACCATGGGAAACTCTGGTTGTGTTTGCTATGAATTTGAAACAATTAAATGTCCAAATGAATATGAGCAATGTAATGGGCAATACTACGTAAGTAGAAAAATTTGGTGATTTAGCAGATTTTGTTTGATATTTTAATTTGCTGGGGAAAAGTCTGTTAAAGTGTTGTCCCCCAAGAACATTCAAAACTTGCTGTCTTCTAGGTCAGTGGTTCTCAACCAGGGGTACACTTACCCCTGGGGGTACATCAACTCATCTAGATATTTGCCTAGTTTTACAACAGGCTACATAAAAAGCACTATCAGAGTCAGTACGAACTAAAATTTTATACAGAGAATGATTTTTTTATACTGGTCTGTATACTATACACTGAAATGTACGTACAATATTTATATTCCAATTGATTTATTTTACAGTTATAAGCTTAAAAATGAGAAAGTAAGCAATTTTTCAGTAATAGTGTGGTATGACACTTTTTTGTATTTTTATGTCTGATTTTTGTAAACGAGTTGTTTTTAAGTGAGGTGAAAATTGGGGGTACGCAAGACAAATCAGACTCCTGAAAGTGGTACAGTAGGCTGGAAAGGTTGAGAGCCACTGTTCTAGGTGATTTGTATTTTTATAGCTTTAAATCCTGCCATTCCACTTTAAATGCCCCTAGCAAACAAATGTAGTGTTGTATGATTTCCTGACTTATGATCTGCTTGAATTGAAACTGACCGTAAGTGTTAACGGCCACCGAGGCTACACTCAAGACTTCAGGAACTTGACATAAATTAGGATCTGAGATAGCCTCAGTGCCTTATGGAAAGTATAGTCTGCTCTATCCTAGGCAGGCCACTGGCCATAGGAACACAATATTATACGCATAGATATTTCTACAGACAGTCGGTTTCTAAATCATCAGTATAGGACAGTGTGGGAAAATCAGAATACCATTTATAAGAGGCACAAAGGTGTGGAAAGGTGGATTTTCTCTCTGCCGGGTTTGGGCCCAACCCTCCTATATTATATTATCTCTGCTTCATGGAGAAGGGCGGGAAGCAACATTTCATTTGGAGCCAAATTTTTCAAATTTTGTATGTAAAGAGCTTCATTTTGCACAGGTAGATTACCGTAGAGTATACTAGATCCATGCTCTTAGCAATTCTGCCCATTCCATGTTCCAGTGTTGAATTACTCCAACAGATGGCGCATGCCTAATCACTGCTGAAGAATTACATCCAGTAACTTGTTCTCATACCTTAAGTGTCTGTTCTTTCTGAAACAGCACTATTTTGTCATTTGGCTTTTCTCATTTGTGGAAATATATTTTTCTTGCCCCAAACACTGACTCAAAAACAACTGTGCAGTAAAACAAGAAACTATGCCTATCTCAACAGTTTCTGCTTACAATGGTACCTTGCAGTTTGAAGTATTGGAAGTACTCATGCATTGCCGCTTTTCATCTCTGTTTCAGGTGGACTACCAGTGGTTTGAAAAGCCAAGGACGTTTATCTGTGGGTAGTAACAGAGACCGTGAAATTAGCATGTCTGTTGGTCTGGGAAGATCACAGCTGGATTCCAGAGGAGGTGTGGTTGGAGGTACCATAGATGTTAATACCTTGGAGATGGTGGGTAAGTTGGAAAGACTAAAAGTTTTACACTTTGCTATACCAAGTCCATTACGAATTACACCAGTGCAGTTGTATTCTACAGAAGTGTAGTGTTCTGAAGTGTCAACTTTTTTTACATAATGTGAAAAGCCAAAAGCACATATGTAATACAAATTTTTCCTATGTGAACTTATTTAATTATATAAACAGATGTTGGCCTAGAATCTCACCTGCTGCATCCATTGTTCACTGGGCAAAGTTTGGGGGTGGGGGAGGGTATACAGGAGGCAGTTGCAATTCCCTGGTTCTGGGATGGTTCTCTGCCTCAGGGCCAGGGCTGCTCTTAACCTGCAATGACTGACTGTGGCCCCCAAGTCTTCTACCAGTTGGAGAACTGGAAGAGTACACAGCACTCCAGTGTGCCCTATAGCTCCTCAAACATCCCTATGCTGGGAACTGCAGGAAAGATGATGTAAGAGCTGGATATGCCAGTCCTATTTTGGGACTTCCCAATGCTTAGGACAGTTCAGTGGCTTTCCAGCCCCTTTCCACCACAAGAGTGGCACAAAAGGGTCAGGATTCATTAGAGAATCTGGTCCTTTATTGTATATCCATAGTGAATTATTCTGTTTCAGCTCATATTTCTGAACATCCAAACCAGCAACCCAGTCACAAAATTCAGATTACTATGGGCTCTACAGAAGCACGTGTTGACTATATGGGGTCCAGTATCCTTATGGGAATCTTCAGTAATGCAGATCTTAAACTGCAGGATGAATGGAAAGTTAATCTATATAATACCTTGGATTCTAGTATTTCTGATAAAAGGTAATACTTCTTACTGTACTTAATGTTTCCACTGTCTAGTTCTGTCCATTTATCTCATTCAAAAGAATAAAGAAAGTACATATGCGTTTTTTCATCAAAAATTGCTGGATCATATCTGATGACAAAAATTAAATTAAATTAAAATAAAATAATGCAGGTTAGCAAAGTGAAAACAAGTCCCTTTTTGTACAGAATCAAATCTAAACTGAATTTATGGTAAATGTTCTTACTCTTTTTATATTCTAGTGAGATATTTGTCCATGGAGACTTGAAGTGGGATATCTTTCAAGTGATGATTTCAAGATCAACCACCCCAGACCTGATAAAAATAGGAATGAAGCTTCAGGAGTTCTTTACTCAGCAGTTTGATACCAGCAAACGGGCTTTGTCTACCTGGGGACCTGTTCCTTATCTTCCTCCTAAGACAGTGGCTAATATAGAGAAAAGCTCACACGAGCAATGTATGTATTATAAAAATAAAAAGCTTAGTTATACAGTACCATTTATAGGTGAGATTTTTACAGAATTAGGTTTCCAGTATTGCAAACACTAATGTGTGAGAGTAAGTCCCATAGAATTTTAAAGCATTAATATTAGTGTAACAAGATATCATGCTAAAGCTTCAGTACATCTGCCACAGATTTTTGTGGCAGGGATAGCCTATAAAAATAAAGTTCAGCACTTTTCTTGTGAATATACACTCTTTTGGTAAATATAAAAGTAGGCTGATAATTTTGTTGTCAGATTTTTAGATGAAAAATGAACTTTCCACTAAAACTTCTGAAAAACTTTGTTTTTGGGTTTTCAAAGTTGTTTTTTTTCCTCTCCTCTCCCCCCCCCCTTCCTTTTTCCAGTGGGGAAAGAAATGAAAAAGTGTGGGGTGGAGACCCTCCAAAATGAAAAGCCTTAAAAAAAATTCAAATTAAATCTATGTTCATGTAAAAATGTTCATTAAAAATATTAAAAAGAAAACTATCAATCAAAATGGAAAATATTTGTTTTTTTCCAAGGCTTTTCATGAAAATCGTATTCTATTTTTGATTAGCCCTCATTTAAACACTCTGAAGTGTGAGGGTCCCATTTCTCCTAACCAAACATGGAAGTTGTTAATGACCAATAAAGAATCTAGAGACTTTCTTGCTACACAAGAAATTTTAAAATATCTAGTATTTAAAAATATCTGGTGTACACCTACTTCAACATACTTGTGGTGCACAAGGCAGATAGAACAGGGAACATTTCATGTCATTTTAGTATCCCTCTTTTGATCCTAGAGCGATCAGCACGCCTTCACCGTACTCACTGGAATTCTGTATGTTCAAATAAGTAGCCGTTTTATACATCTATTTAACCAACAGTTGTTATTAAATTGATATTATTCAGTACCACACTTAAATATGTGGATGGTTGAGTTTGGGACTGGGCGGAACAAGAAGGAACGAGTTATAAAAATCAAAGGAGAATACTATCATCAGAGATCTCTTTTGTATAGTGTTCAAGGTAATTTAATCCACTGACTACTCTACACAGCATCTACTATAGTGAAAATTGTATCCTGTAATTTTTTGGCCAGAGTTGCTTCCCAGAATAGGTACATAATATTCTTTGTGTTGCACATTAAATTTTTGCATTTTTTTTTATGGAAGTACTTCCTCCAAACCTGCATCATTGACCTTAGTCCTCAGTTCTGTTTTTTTCTTGGCTCTCACGTTACCGGTAAAGGTTATGCTGTAGTGAGTTGTCTGTTGGTTTGAATAGCTCACATATAGTTACTGTGTTCCACACGTGATCCTTGTCAATGGTTTTGAGTAACCTTTTTCAGTAAATGTAAGATTTGTGCCCTTTTGGGTAGCACTACGATTCTGATATATTTGGTCCATGTTTGTCGTCTTAACTTTCTAACCAACCTTAAAGCTGTATATTATTTCTTTATTATTGCTGACTTTTTTTAAACTATCCTATTCTTCACATTTTGTGTAATTGTTGAATCTGTTTTGACAGTTTGTATGTGTGGGTTGCCTTTGGGCTACCAGTACAATTTTCCATATTAATCTTCACTGCTTATTCTTATTTATTTGTAGTTCAGTAATGCCTAGTGGCCCCAATCAAGGGTTTGAGACCCACAGTAATAGGTGTTAAGCAATTAAAAGACCAGCTAACGTTATCTTTTTCCATACTGTCTGCTATTTGGTCAATTTCATGAGACTTGTCTCTATGAAGACTAGCAGTAGTCACTGCTGGAACCATTTATCTTCTTGTCAGACATGAACTTGGGCATCTCCTAATCTGATCAAAAGAAATATGAGTTTTATTGATATTCAAGTATGTCTCTTTGGATATGTTTTTTCATCTCCTCTGTCTTTGCACGTGACAAGGCTGAAACAATTTAAGTGAAATAGACTGTATAAAGTTAGTATAGCCACAGTCAGATTTTTAGTAAACATGGAATTCCAGCAGGCGTTTTACAGTTGTATCTTCCACATCTGTAAAGTTTACAGTCATGCTTGAGGACCTTTCTATATTTGTGTTTTTTCTTCTAGTGCTGGATGCAGCCCATCATCGCCACTGGCCAGGGGTTTTGAAGGTAGTATCTGGGGGCCACATATCCTTATTTCAGGTTCCTTTACCAGAAGACGGAATGCAGTTTGGAGGATCCATGAGTTTGCATGGAAATCACATGACACTGGCATGCTTCCATGGACCTAATTTCCGTTCAAAATCTTGGGCACTGTTTCACCTTGAAGAACCCAACATTGCATTTTGGACAGAAGCACAAAAAATTTGGGAAGATGGTAACTAAAACCTTAATGCATCCTTCACTTTAGAACCTTTTCTTGAACCATAATTGACCATCACTAACCAAGCAAAGCAGTTTTCCTATACTTTGAATCAATATTGTTCTTTTCCCAAAAAAGCTTCTATGTGTTTAAAATAGTGATGATGTACCAGAGAGAATATATTGTCTCTTGCTTTGTCTGTTGCATAAAGGAAAATACCTAGCTGAGTATAATATTTGATACATCCTTTATTTGAGACTTTATATTGCCAAGGTAGGAAGACAGCTTTCTTGTTCTGATAAATCTTTTCTGTCTATAAATAGGGAGGGTTTAGTTCTCCTATCACTTATATTAGCTTTACCCTATCAGTTTACTAGAGTTACTTCTGATTAATACTTGTACAAGTGATAGTATGATAGGGCTTGATCCTCCTATTACTCTCTTCAGAGTGTGTGTGTGTGTATATATATATATATTATTTTTTTTTACATTGACACAGGTTCTAGTGAGCATTCTACTTATGTTGTACAAACACTGGACTTTCATTTGGGTCATAATACAATGGTCACCAAACCCTGTGGAGCCCTAGAAAGTCCTATGGCAACAATCACCAAGATAACAAGGCGCCGCCATGAAAACCCACCACATGGGGTTGCAAGTGTGAAAGAATGGTTCAATTATGTTACTGCTACAAGGAATGAAGGTTAGATTCATATTCATTAATTTCTGGCCTGATTGCCAATCAACTGCAGAACATGTTGACTTAAAGCTGTTGAAGTTAAAAGGGGAAAAGAGGAGTTTAGCTCAGAAGAATAGGTATTTTATGTTCATAGAAAAGCTGAACCCCTATAATCCATACCTCATTTATTTGAAACCCCATTACTGGGTCATGTCCCCCAGAGTTTCACATAAGTAATGCTAGAATAAAAGTGAGTTTTGAACTTCTATTCTCTTCTGCTTAAGCAGAGTAGAGCTTTCACTTTAAAAGGTTCTCTCTTTGTCCCTCACCCAGGAAATCAGAGACAAATCAGGGTGGACTTTGGGCTTCCCAAAGATTGAATAACACAGCAAGACTCTTACAGATACTTGAATTCTATGTATGGGGCAATATAAAAACCTAGATAGACTTCTGGCCTAGTTTTCCATTGGGCTACAAGTATCAGATCTCTCAGGCTTATCAGACTTCTAAGCACCATGCACTTAACAAGCTGTGCACACATGCATATTGTTTTGAACTTTAAGTGTGGAGCTAATACAGTAGAACCTCAGATTTACAAACACCAGAGTTACGAACTGACCAGTCAACCATATCCCTCATTTGGAACCAGAAGTAAGCAATCAGGCAGCAGCAGAAAAAAAAAAAAAGGCAAATGTAGTACAGTACTGTGTTAAACGTAAACTACTACAAAAGGGAAAGGAGCTTTTTTTCTTCTGCATAGTAAAGTTTCAAAGCTGTATTAAGTCAACACTCAGTTGTAAACTTTTGAAAGAACCATAATGTTTTGTTCAGCGTTCCGAACATTTCAGAGTTATAAACAACCTCTATTCCTTTGAGTGGAGGGGTACAGCAATGTGGTCACACTTATTATAATTGAGAATATGTTATTAGTATCTTCACAGTCAGTTTCCAAAATTAAGGTGAATGTTGTGCTAAGTTCCAAGCATTTGAAAATAGGGGATTACAACAAAGATTGTTTTGAAACTTTAATTAAAGCGGTGGTTTCTAGAGAAAATGTTATGAAAAAGTCATGTGTATGTATACTGCTTAAAAAACCAAAATGATTATTTGTCAGTCTTCCATCCATTCTTTAGATCGCTTTCTTAAAAGTAATTGAAAACATGAGTATGGTGAAGATGTATGGGCCCTAGTATTCTCTCTTTATTGAGGCAAAATTATCTAGAAGGAGTAAGGAGTACAGAATAATGCCCCAAGGATGCTGTGGGAGTGATTTGAGACATTACTCTTACCTCTGAATAAATGTACTTCCTAGAGTGTTCTCAGCCCCGACATTCTTAGGAGTGAGAGACTGGTCTTGACATTGAAATACCATGTTGCAGTGAAAAACAAAACCATTATTAGGCTAGAACATTTGCAAATCTGTCTCCTTGAATGCTGATAAGGCTTTTCAATAAAGATTGCTGAATTGCAGCATTTGCTGTTATCCATATAGAACTAAACCTGCTTCGAAACGTTGATGCTAATAACACAGAAAGCAGCACAACAGTGAAAAGCTCAAGCTTGTTAAGTGGATTCAGAGGAGGATCCAGTTACAACCACGAGACCGAAACCATCTTCGCATTACCAAGGATGCAATTGGACTTTAAATCCATTCATGTTCAAGAGCCACAGGAACCTTCATTACAAGGTGCAATGGACATCTTTTTCTTTTCTTTTTTTCTCTCACTGTTCAAGACTATTACTTCAGTTCTGATAATGAAGTGGTATTAGATGATTTTACTTCACTCAAGTAAATGGTGTTACACTGGTGTAAAATTGGTCTGAGAGAAGAATTAACCTTTGTATCCTAAAAACTGAAAAGCTGACAAACTAATGGATTTCTATGCAAGAAAGTACAATCTGAGAACCAGCTCAAATTTTGGGATTTTAATCTGAAGATAGTTGGAGTTCTGGGTAGAAGGACACTGGCTACTCCATTTTCTTGAACTAACCTAGAGTGAATTCTGATGTTAAATCCTGAGGGACCCTGACATCCAGTTAGAGACCAGGCACTGTTTGAAAACCCTTGGAAGGTTGGGTGGAAACCCTCACCATCTATGAAAATTTTGAATAAATGGATTAATATGATTAACTTGTTGTGATATATTTTAGAAAGAAGGGCCATTTAAAAAATGAGACTCCAAGGCAGGCATCTAAAATAAGTGACCTAACTTTTAAAAGTGCAGATACTTTCCAGTTCCTGTTAACTGCAGAGAGACCTCAGCGCTTTTGAAAACTAAGCCATTAATTTAGGCGCCTACCTTAGGTTTCCATTTTTTTAATCTTGGCCAAAATGGCCATATTTTACATCAGTTCTCGTTACGTTGGTTAACTTTTCCACTGCTGCTCAAATAGGCATGTTTGACCTCTACGTCCAATAGTGTCTATTACACTTATATTTGGAGCTGATAGAGCTGCGTATAGTTATGGTTCACTGACACAAATTGGGTTCAATATAGTTCTACATGATGGAATTCTCTTTCAAAAAATTTAAATTGCATTAGGAGGAAAAAACTACATAAAAAGAATCTTAAGTTTGCAAAGCTGGGCAACCTTAATTCTGGAATTTCCTAATTTTTGAGTGCTTGACTTTGCAACATCAATTCTTTTAAGGTCTTTTGTGTTTTTATATATATATGAAAAATTGAGACAGATTGTAAATATATCACACTTTACAATATGCTAAAATTACTTTTCTTTGTGCAGACACCAGTGTTAAACCAACGGTGGAGTGCAGTGTAGTAACTGAATTCACAGACCACATCTGTGTGACGATGGATGCTGAATTAATCATGTTTCTGCATGACTTGGTGTCTGCTTATCTTAAAGAAAAAGAAAAAGGTATGTGGTTTAAAAAAAAATCTTTATGATGTAATGTAAATGAACCATCTTATATTAAGCCACTTATGTATGAATTTATTTTTATACATTGCTATTAATACAATAAAGTACATTTTGTTTTGTTTAAATGAAGGCTTGCTTTTTATGGGTTAGGTTTTCAAAATGTTTAGGGTTGGCCTAATTCTGCTCCCATTAAAATCAATGGGACTAGAATTAAGACAACACTGAGTGAGTTTGAAAAACCTACCCTAACAGTGTAACTGAGATTACAGATCTATGTCTTCCAAAGAGCACTGCTAATGACTGAGGGTTAGTCTACACTACTGCGCTATATCTGTGCAGCTGCACACTGTCTAGTGAAGATGCACTCTCCTGTCAGCATAATTACTTCACCTCAACAAGAGGCGGAAGCTATGTCAACGAGAGACGCTCTCCTGCCAACATAGCGTGGTGTAGATACTGCTTTAAGTCTATGTAACTTATGTCACTCAGGGGGGTGGCTTTTTCACACCCGTGAGCAACATAAGTTACGTCGACTTAAGCAATAGTGTAGACAAGCCCTGAGATTTGTTCTTATACTAACAAAAATGTCTGAGTCTTGCATGGCTGTTTTGTTGGATTAGAAGTCAAGAAACTTGGAATTTGTTCCTTGCTCTGCAACTTATCAGATGTGTGACCTGGGGCAAACTACTTTATTTCTGTGCCTTAGTTTTGCCATATGTTTATTTTAACTTTTCTTTGTAAAGCTGTATATCAGGATGGACTGACTTAAATAACCAAGTAGAAAGTCTCCATTTGTACTTTATTTTCTAAAGAAAGGTGCATTGGTTGAGATAACCATTAAAACGTTGATTTACAAGTAAATGGCGCCGTTACACTAGATTTGGTGCATCTCTTTGCTACCTAGGAGGGTATACTATAACTATATACATTTATTTAAGCAATTACATAGGTTGTTATTTTTAGCTTCTTATTAATTGTACATTTTAGTATGTTAGAAAATGACGAACTATATATTGCTTAGTTGCTTATTTTCTAGGTAATGAACTTTTTGCTCATGACTTGTCAAGCTGTAATAGGATGGTAACTGAAATTTAATTACATGCACAAAAGAGCATACAAAATATATTTTTATTAAAACAAGCCCTTAATAAGTACACAACCTATTGTGCCATATTTATAAAGCTTGATCTCAAGTTAGAATCAAGGAAAAACATCTTTCTTTATATAGAAAAAGAAACCTTTAACTCAAAGTTTTTCATAGAGGCTCATGGATTCAGCATATTTATTTTTTTATTAAAATGTTTTAATAGATTTTAATAAGTTTAGGCCTTAACTTATTTTGTATTAAATTCAGATTTTATTTTAAACATGTTTATATTTTTTAAAAATGTTAATAAGCAAATTAAATGATTTAAGTAAAAGCAATTTTTTATTTTTTAAAAATTCACAATTTTTATCCACCTTGCAGTAAGTGAAAAATGCTGTAGAACAGAGGTCGGCAACCTTTCAGAAGCGGTGTGCCGAGTCTTCATTTATTCACTCTAATTTAAGGTTTTGTGTGCCAGTAATACATTTTAACGTTTTTAGAAGGTCTCTTTCTATAAGTCTATAATATGTAACTAAACTATTGTTGCATGAAAAGTAAATAAGGTTTTTTAAATGTTTAAGAAGCTTCATTTAAAATTAAATTAAAATGCAGAGCCCCCCTGACTGGTGGCCAGAACCCGGGTAGTGTGAGTGCCACTGAAAATCAGCTTGCGTGCTGCCTTCGGTACCTGTGCCATAGGTTGCCTACCCCTGCTATAGAAGATCTGAGTATTAGTTTGTTAAATACCAAGTCCTCTATTCTTTAGCAAATGTAAGCTAATATAAAAATAACTAATCAATCTTGTGTATTTCTTATGTACAGTGACAAAAATGATTGAAGTAGAAAGTTGAAACCTAGCTTCCTTGACCTCACAAAAATCTAAAGAATAATTTAGATTTAGTTTATAAACTGTTAACGTTAAAACTTCGTCTTTGTGTATGAGAACTTGGCCATAAGTGAGGTAACTTACTTTATCTCTGGCTGTCATCCCCCATCTGACCCCCCCCCCCCATTATTTTTCGTAAAAGTCACAGACAGGTCATGGACATACATGAAATTTTGTTTGTTGCTCATAACTTTTACTAAAAATAACCATGACAAAATCTTAACCTTAGTTAATCCCTGCACTGGAACCAAGTAAATGCTGAATATAGGACAGTATGGATCATGGGCAGCAAGCACTCCTTCCCTGTACTAAAGTTTAATAAAAGTTGCAGCCTGCCACTTCATTCCATCGATGTGTCTGCCCTTGTTTTGCTACTATGTCCACATCAAGGTATTCCATGTGTTTAAGAGAGGTGAATTACAAATGTGGTGAAAGTTATAAATATGGAGTATCTGGTGTGTGTGAAGTCCAGTGTTCTGCACACATATTTGCATTCAGTGTGAATAGTTTTTTTAAAAATATACATGCACAATAAACATTACATTATTAAGGTATTTAAAGTTCATTACACTTGAGGATTTTGAGAGTTTATTTTTACGTTGTGTAACTTGCTCTTAAAGGAGGTTAAAGGAGCTTTAAAATTATATTCCTAATGCTTGTTGAAGTAAGATGTGTCCAAGATAAGAATGAACTTGGCACTTACTTTACCACCAAGTCCAAGTAAAGCCTTGAATAAATGCCCATGAATGAAATGTTATTTTTTTTCTCCCTGCTTTGTAGCCATCTTTCCACCTCGTATTTTGTCTACTCGACCAGGACAGAAAATTCCAGTTAGTGTGCTTGATGAGAGTTCCACTGAGAGAGATGCAGAAGAAAGCATTACTTACACTACTGTAGACTGGAGAGAATTTATGTGCAATACTTGGCATCTGGAACCCACACTTAGGTAATTAGCAGGCTTATTTTGCAGAATATTCAATTCTACATTTATTTTGGCTGAGTAATAGTATTATCTGCAGAGACTATTTTTCAGACCACAGATGTTTCAATTTGATAGTTAACCTACTAATGGGATCTAGCCTTATGGAAGCTATCACAGATTCTGCTTTGGCTATTAGATGATGATAGGAAGACACCTGCTACAGTATATGAAATGTCATTTGGTAACAAATGCTGGGTAATACCATCATTCACCACAGACAACCATTGATCTGCTGGATCATGGTGTGCATGTAAGAGATCTAGTCAGGTGCCTAATGAATTCACTTATGGCTGACAAGCCCAATTCAAGAGTAGCCACTGGATAAAGGTGCTGAAAGTTATACTGCTTAGAACTCCTGCATATACAACAGTAAGGTTCTCAGGTGCTTAAAGTCAAGATGAAGCAAAATGCAGCTCATTAAGGACCACACATTAACTTGTCATTTACCTTTTTCTGCTATTGTTCAAATAATCTTTAATTCCCAATTTAAAAAAAGAACTTAGAACCTTTCTTCTTCTATTCTCTCAGTATGTTTTCTATTGAGGATGTAAGCTGTTGGGGTCAGGGATCTATTGGTTGTTTGCATTTTTTAAATGTATAACACTTCTGGGGGCTATAAAAATAATTTGAGGCAGACATTCAGATGAGAAATGTCTGTTTCAAATATTCACTTTCTGTTGATTATCTGCTAGTTAGATCCCCCACCTTCTCTACTGATGTAATTTAAGAAACTCCTTTTTTCATGCAGGGAGGGAAAACTTTTTCCCCCCTCCATTTTCACAATGAGAATGCAACTATTAAGTATTTTTTAAAGTTATTATAGAATGAATGTAGTTCTCATTAAAAGTTGCCATATGGCTGCTGAAACTTCCCATACAACAGATGCAGTAGGAGGTGTACAGGCACCCCCTGCCTTAAATATGCACTTCATCCTTAACCAACAGGAATCACTTTTGAGAATGAGGGGTAATTGTGTGGTCTCCATGCCTTCTTCAGTTGTTGGTCTCTGCTGAGACTAACAAGGGCACCAATTACTGCTAACTATAATGTTTTGATAAGTGAACACTTGCCTGCTAAGAACTGGACTGAGAGACCACCATCTCAGTCCATCCAGGCCAATAAAACATCTATCAGATAACCATTTTTGGTTAACCATAACATGGTCCAAATTGACACAGGATCCAGAGATGACTTATTACATCTGTGATCTCCTGAATCATCTAGTCTCTCCAAAAAGGTATAAATACAAAATTTATTTACATAAGTTAGCTGAGACTGAAAGAAATGCCCGTTGGACTTTCACAGTTTAGAAGTAAAAAGGATTAAGATTTGACAATGCCAATGTTAACTTGTGATGAAGGTTCTAGTTGCTATGCCATATTTAAGGCTGAGTTGAGTTTTACACTTACCCAAAAAATCCCCAAAAGGTTAAATTTTTCTGTTATTTTAGATTAATCTCTTGGACTGGAAGAAAGATTGACCCAGTGGGTGTTGATTACATTCTTCAAAAATTGGGCTTTCATCATGCCAGGACTACTATTCCTAAGTGGCTTCAACGGGGGGTAATGGACCCACTGGACAAAGTTCTGTCAGTCCTTATAAAAAAACTTGGTACTGCTCTACAGGATGAAAAAGAAAAGAAAGGAAAAGACAAGGAAGAACACTGACGATATAATTTGTGACAAAACTATAATTTTATTTCCATTCTGTCTGAGACTGGTATTTTATTGTATAATAAGAATTTATTTTAAGTATGATTTAAAGAGAAACCTAACAGCTTTTTTTGCTACTATATTTAAAACTTACATTGTAAGTGACTGTTTACAGTGGTATACAATACCATTCTGTATGTGGTAAAGTATTGCATGATTATGACCAATGTATATTCTGTGAAAGAATAGGTGAAATACTGTAAATCTGCTGTTTAGCATTAACAGTTTTATTATGTGCAATATGATTCCTGCATCTTTAAAATATGTGAAGATTAACTGTGAATTTTCATAACTTTTATTGGCCATAACACACAAACCCTTGTTAATGTGACTCTGTTAATGGCTTTTTTTGTCAATGTAGACTTGTGTAAATTCCTGTATGTATATAATTTATGGAACTGATTGTCATAGTGCTAAAAATCATTTTAAGTTTTACACTTGTAATAAAAAACAGTAACTGTGTTGTAAAAGAATATTTAAGTTCCTTATTCTCAAAAAGTAGCCGTAAGAAGTGTTAGTGGGGCATGCACACTTATGTCCCCTAATTCAAGCACTGGAAATACATTACATTAGAGTTTTAATTGTACAAGTACTAAGAAAAAAGTCTGTAGTATATAATGTCTTCAGCTGTAATTGGATGGGAACAGGCAGAGCTAGGGGAACATTCATTAATAATGAAATAGAAAAATGACAAGCTAGCCAATGCAAATCTGAGAGTTTAATACAGTAAATAAAAATCTATCTTCCACCATCTGGAAGCCTACAAAAACCTCTGGAAGCCATGATTTTTCAGACACTTTTTATTCAATAAGACTTCTAGCACTTGAACATCACACATTACTTTGCTCCTCTCAGGATTACTAAGAACTCTACATGGTGTTATATATGTGTGTAGTTAAACACTTTTGCTTGCATCTATTATAACATTTTAAAGCCCAACATTCATTAGTGCAATGTGAATAAAGTCAAAATTAAATGTCTATACATGCACACCCAGGGCAGCTCTAGACATTTCGCCGCCCCAAGCAGGGCGGCATGCCGCGGGACCAGCGGCCCCTCCACAGGCATGCCGCCGAAGGCTGCCTGCCTGCCTTCCTGCAGCCCTCCCGGCGACCGGCAGAGCACCCCCTGCGGCATGCTGCCCTAAGCACGCGCTTGGCATGCTGGGGCCTGGAGCGGCCCCTGTGCACACCCAGCTGTAAAAAAAAAAAAAAAAACCTCTTCTAGCCAGCTGACTTTGTAACGTGTCCTTCAGCCCCACACCCTTGTTCATCTAATGAAAGACAAGGTACTGTACCTTTCATGTAGCCAAGGTAATCCACATTTCTATAGTATTTTTCTGTTAAAAATGTGTTCTTTAAAATGTTTATTTCCATCTTCACATGTATACCCCCTGTGCTCTGGATATCATGACCTGACCTGAACCGTGTGTAGCTGAAAACTAGGTCACGTTTGAGGCCTCTTGTTCTAACTTTTCCCATGTACAAAATTGGGATTTTAAAGTCACGAGCGTGGGGCTTTCCCACAGCGAGCAGAGGCTGGCGCTTCTTGCCAAAGGTGTGTGTGGGGGGGGGGGGGGGGTTGGTTTTACATTCTACTTTTTCAAGAGCCAGGCTCCAGACACAGGAAAATGTCTAGACGGGGGGACCAGCGACAGTAGCTACGCCAGGGGCTGTCCCGTGCACACAGCGGCGCGGGCCTGGGAGAGAGCCGGCATAATAGCCCCGGCGCCCGAGCTCCCTCCTCCCTCCTCGAGGCCGGTTCGGAGTCGCTGACAATGAGCGCTGCGAGGCCGCTACAGGGGCAGGGGCGTGGCTGGGCGGCGGGCGGCCACCGCCGGGTGCGGTGCTGTTTCGGGAAGCAGAGTCCAGCTCCCCCGAGAGGAGGCAGGTGCATGACAAAGCCGCCAGCTCCACCGAGTCGCCCCCATAAGGAGGGGCGGCCGCTGGCCGGCCATATTGTACGCGCCCGCGCCTTGCTAGAGGGTTGCAGAAGGGCCCCGAGCGGCCCGCCCGGACTATCTGCACAGCCGGGGGGAGAGCGTTAGCGGTCTTTATGCGGCGTGCTCCCCCGTGAGGCGAGGGACACGGAGCCCCGGGCACCTAGGCCGAGTCCGGATCCGACTCCCCGACCCCGCGCTGAGCCGCCTCGAGCCAGGCCTGTCGGCAGCACGAGCTAGCCCGGCGGCGGTTGGTCGGAGGATCACGTGATCCGAAGGCGAGGCGTTTCGAGAGACGCCCTCGCGCCCCGCAGACGGCCCAGTGGAGGGAAGCAGCCTCGGGGGCGGGGGGTGTCACGCACCCGTCATTGCTCGTTGCCCCGGGCAGCGGTCTCGAGGAGGCGCGTCGGTGTGGACGGAGGGAGCAGCCGAGGAAAACTGAAATCACCGCAGGGGGCTGCTCTCGCGCGGTGCGACCGGGCAGGGCCCCGGGCTGGCTCTGGGGCTAAGCCTCAGTCTCGGTACGGGGCCCCGAGTCCGCGTCCCGAAGGGGGGGGCTGCAGGGTGACCTTCACCTGGTGCCGCCAGTGGCTTGCGCGCCCCTTGGTCCCGGCGCTGCGCCTGCCCTGCAGCGGTGTGGGGCTGATACAAGCACCTGCTGCGGGGAAGCCGCCGGGAGGCTTGGCCAGGCGCTGCTAGCGCCGTTAGTCTCTAATGGGCGGGTGGTTGGATGGCGTCAGGCTGGGATCCCTTCCCGTGGGGAGCCTGGCCCGCCCCGGCGCCTCCTGGACAGTGGGACGAAGGAGCCTTCCCGCCCGTTTGCCTGATCCAAAGGGGCTAGAGCCTGAACCAGCCTGAAAGCCGGCCACGTGGGGCTCGACCTTGCTGAGCCTGGGCAGCCCCGCTGGAGTTTCTGCTTCCATTGCTCTTGTAATCTGGGGGGGGTTCTCAACCTTTCCCCCCCCCCTCTGAACTTCCCCCTATCCTCTAACATGCTATAAAAACTCCAGGACTCACCTGTGCCACATAATTGGTCTTCTGCATATAAAAGCCAGGGCCAGCATTAAGGGGTAGCAAGCAGGGTAATTGCCTGCGGCCCCATGCCACAGAGGTCCCCACAAAGCTACATTGCTCAGGCTTCAGCCCTGGGTGGTGGGGCTCAGGGACCTGGCTTCAGCTCCTTGTGGTGGGGCTTTGGTTTTCTGCTCTGGGCCCCAGCAAATCTAATGCTGGCCCTGCTTGGAGGCCCCTGTGAAATCTGCTCGAGGCCCCCTATGGGACCCCGGACTCTGGTTGAGAACTATTGAGTTAGGAGAGCTGGGACTCAGCGGGGCAATTGCCTTGCAGATTGTGGTTGCAAGGAAGGGGAAAAAGTTCTTAGCTGACTGTTAGCGTTGCCATTATCTCCCTATAGTCTGTTTCCCCCTTTCTGTAAGTTTGGGTCTCAACTATTATTAGTGTGCTTTCGAATTTAGTAACTTCATTTATTAGCAGAAAGAATCAGGAGGAATGAAACATGTAAAACTAATTTGTGGGGAAATTGTCTAGATTTGCTATGCTATGCTAATGTTCAACAGCCTTAAAAATACCTGTTGGCTAAATTTGGCTTGTAGATAGATGGAAGAATGGCTAGCAACAATGACTGGTTTCAAGGTTCCAGAGTACCCAGTTTTGCTCAGATGCTAAAAAAGAACTTGCCCACTGAACCCCCTCCTCAAGTCCCTCCTCAGCCATCTCCACACCCCGTGAATATGGGCCTGATGTTTTCACCTTCTGAAAATTACAACATGCCAAATTCCGCACGTAAGGGGACACAAATCACAGGTATTGTCTTTACAGTTATTAAGTTGATTTGCTTCTAGGAATGGCCTTTCAACACTAGTACGAATGGCTTGGCAAAATTGTAATGAAAATTAACCTGCCTAGACATGCCATCTACTTGTCTTTTACCAGGATCATTCATAATGAAAAATATTTTACTTACCAAATTAAAAAAATAAGACATTGAGGGCAAATAAAAGGTTAGAACTATTAATTTTAACTAATTGTGATCTGTTTCCTCTTGCACATGTCAGCAAACATATTATTTGACTGTTTCTTAATTATTATCCAGCAATGGTGTAACTAAAGAGATGTTACATGTGATGTTAAATCTAAATAGGTTGCATCTATGGAATTTGTGTGTATAAACTGGGTGACTCTACAGGTGGAAGTACAGGGACTTTTCATCTTAATAAACTTGAATAACTGTAAACACTTTTTCAGAAATAGCTTTTCTGTAAAAGAGAGGTGTAGAATCCTCATCCTTACAGCCCACTAAGCTAATGCTATCTCTCATCTTGACTAATCTGCTTTCTGCCTCTGTCCCCATCTCTCTTGTTTTAAGGCAACTTCTACCTTGAACCCGTAGTTGAGGATCCATGTGGGTGCAGGGGTCTGCCAGTCTAGAGTTTATTCTTTCATCAGGTCTATAATGTGTACACAGCACTTCATATGAAGTGCACCAACATGTATATAACAGGCTTTGTGTGCATCATCTTTTGTAGAAAAAGCTGAAAATTTTAACTACAGTTTTGTTTGATAGTAACAAATTCCCTAACCCCCGCACATGTAATTTTCAAATGAAGGAGTTCAAGATTTTAGCAGGTGGTCTTATTTCTGAGTCTTTTGTCTATCAATATGTTTATTATAACTGAAGAGGAACTCTTATTCTGTATAATTTAGATGCAGCGTTTATTTCATGTGGCAGGTGCTTGTGTGTATTTGTGAACTGAACGTAATAACATTTTTGTGACTTTTTGGAGAAAAATGTTTTTCCTGTGCTTAAAGCTCAAAACATACTTGTATAATTGGGCAGTGTCTTGCTTAGGAAAAGTAATCAAGTTTAGATCAGGCTAAGAGAACCCATGCTAAAGTCCAGTCTTTTTTCTAGTGTAGATACAGGGTAACACCAGTGCTGTATCCTAAGCACCTGCATGACCAGTTAAAATGGATCTGAGGGCCCACAGCATGAGGCAAAAACTCTATTGCCCTTTGTGATACTATAGTAAAGAACTATGGCTTGTGCTTCTGCTATTTTTGTATGCCATGAAACAGATTTTGATCTGTTAAATCAGATAATCTCTGGAAGTACTTATATCCCTGGAAATTATGGCCTTTGGTTCTGGGCTTACATGTGGCTGGGTTTGACTTCAAAGACTATCAGGTTTACTAGTCAAGGAACAAGCCCTAGTGCCTTTAAAGGGACAGTCACTAATATTTACCAAAACTGCTTACAACCTCTTCAATTAGAATAAAATGCAAATTGCTTAATCTTCCAGGTAGCCTTTGTTGAGATGCAGCAATACTATTCTCACACTTTCATTTTACTTTTATATATTGCTTTTAGCTCACTACACACTAACATCTTAATTTAACAAATATATTTTAGGTCATGTTTCAGACTTGCTGTGTTCCAAAGCAGCCCATCCACCTCCAATCACTTCACTTCTTCCAAAGAAAATACCAAAGGAGTTTATACTAAAATATAAACGTGGGGAGATAAACCCAGTATCTGCCTTGCATCAGTTTGCGCAAATGCAGCGTGTGCAACTAGATTTGAAGGAAACTGTTACAACAGGTAAATATTTCTGGTTTTAAGAGACCATGTCCTTGTTGCCTCATGAAGTTGCTCTGTATGCAGTTGGTGTGACTGGATGATGCAGAAGCTAATTTTTTTTTAAATTGGTTACACTGTATGTAGTATTAAAAGCTATTTTTACTATCCCTATATCTTGCCTTCATGTAATCCAATCAGCGGTTAATGTGATCACTACAAAATCAATTCTAGAAAATACTCTCACCCTGGTCTTTGAATGCTTTTTTCAGGTACTTTTTAGACAATTAGTTCTTATAGTATATGTCTGCACTGCAGTTAGATACCCATGGCTGACCCATGCCAGCTGGCTCGGGTTAAGGGGCTGTTTAATTGCGGTGCAGATGTTCAGACTCAAGGTGGGAGGGTTCCAGAGCTCAGGCTGCAGCCTGTACTCAAATGTCTGCATCACAATTAAACAGATCCTTAGCCTGAGACCCACAAGCCCAAGTCAGCTGGCATGGGCCAGCTGTGGGTTTTTAATTGCAGTGTAGGCGTACCTATAGACAGTCATGCTTCTTATAAGCAACTTTATTTACAACTTGGCCTGCTAAATTTGTACCAAATATGAGTTAATATTATGCGACCTTGAACATACTCATTTCCTGGCATGTAATTTGTATCCTCTCCACTTACGTGTTTTGGGGTGCTTCAGGTTGATATTTAGTTACAGTGGACCTGCATCTGTATGGGGAGTTTAATGCTTTTTCAGTGCTATTCAGTTGAATCCCCCAGACTGAATCAGATAGGGTGGGACTGGGGAGAAAGTGAGCCAGTCAGTGAAAGATCCGTGTCCACCCAAGGCTACCTTGGTTAACAGATCAAACCATGGCAATGACAGGAGGTTGTCTTGTCATGTGCAGTGCAATGCAAAAAGAGATGGAAACTGACCTTTGAAAGGTCTTGTTTTCATTAGGCTCTCTGCCTACTAGGAAGTAATGTCTGCTAAATTAACCCAAGAGGAAAGCTGAGATATTGGGAAACTGGAATTCTGTTTTTTGACACAGACTTTGATGTTGGGAAATACATTAATGGTAAAACGTCTGATAATATAAGCCCCCTTTTTCAGAGGTGACTTGGGCACTTAGTAGAACTTACTCTGATTGAAAGGCTATAGGATTTAGGCTCCTCTATCACTTCTGAAAATAGAACACAGGCTCCTGAGTCTAGGTGTTCTTGAAAATGTTACTCTTAATTTCTGTCTCTGAAGCTCAGGTCCTAAACATCACACCACTACTGAGAAGTAGAAAAATAGCCTCATTTTACAGAAGAGTCGAATGGCCATAGCTTCCACTAAAATGAAAGGCACCTAAGTGAAGGCACTACAATGAAATGCCTAGCACTGCTGAAAAATTGGGCTTTTCATTAATGTGTGTAAATCTATTTATGAATCTTGGATGAAAGGTGAAATGTAAGTATATAAAATATAATTCTTGTAGATATAAAAAGTAGTTTGGATTTGTTAAAATATCTTGGCCTTATGTTCATCTGATCTTCCCTAATTATAAATGCATAAAGCTAATGAATACGTTAAAATAAACTTCTAACTGTATATGGCTTCTTTTTCTAGGCAGCATCTTGGGGGCTTACTTTGCTTTTTGTGCAGTGGTGGATGGAGTTCAATATAAGACAGGATTGGGGCAAAATAAAAAGGAGTCTAAATCAAATGCAGCAAAACTGGCTCTTGATGAGCTACTCCAGTTAGATGATACAGCACCAAAGGTTTTTGAAAGTTCAGGTAAATATTCCAGTAACATCTCTACAATAAAATATTTTTAAAAATAAATGTCTAGAGTAGCTTTTACTAAATACTCCTGCATCAGTGTCTCTCTGCCCATTCCAACGAATCCTTCCAGCATAGTTAATCGGTTTGCAATCCTTAAATTTTCCCTTTCCTCCTCTTGTACAGTCGAACCCATTTATCTCGACCTCTGTTAACTTGCCAATCCTATTAAGTCGACGTTTTACAAGTGGAACCGCCAAACTCCCTCTTTGTCTTATGGGGTTTCTCATCTGTTATGTCGATTTGCCGAACCCTAATATCTCGAGCCCTGTATTTTTAAATGCTGCTTTCAAGGTTCCTGCCATCTACAAAGGGGAGAAAGCAATAAGGAAGTTAACCCTTTAAGCAGTTTCTTTTCTGTAGTCTTCCACATTATTACAGCTATTCTTTCCTGTAAAAAGTAATTTTAAATTTTGTTCATGCTCTGAGACTTTTTTTATTGAAAGTCCTATTGCACTAAGTCACTGCTTTCTGAATAATTCTGTTATTACATCATCAATCTCCTGTTTTTTTGAGACAGGGACTTTATTAATAATCTTCTGTCCTTACCTGCTATAGCTTTGAAAGAGAGCAGTACTTATATAATGTGGACTAATTTAGGAGAACTAAATTAATTGGGAAGTAGCTTATTTTTGTTCAATGATAAAACAATTGACAGATAGCAAAGTTTGAATTTAAATTATTCTCTCTGTTTGAGGGCCTTCCGATTTCTATTTATGTAACTTGAAAAAACTGTTTCCAGCAACCTTTATTTTGGGACTTTAACTAAAATTTAACTACTCTACTGCTAGAAACACTAAATGACAATGAATGTTTTAAAGTCTTAAATGTTTCCCACAGTTGACACTTTCTTAATTAAATTTACAGGTCCTCCCCGGATTCCTGCAGAACCCATAGTTTCAGCTGAATCAACGTACATTTCAAAGATGCCTTATGGTAGGAAAACCATTTCCCCCCCAGCCCCCCTGAGAAAATTAAATTGGAAAGCTAACACATGTCTTTACAGAGTTGTATTTGATATTCATTCCTGCCAACTTAATGATATCTATGAAAATATTACTACCTGGTTCATGCAAGGATGTCTCTGCTTCAGTGACACTAGTCTCCCAGTGACATTTGAAGTAAGATTGGTGTACCTGTCATATACATGGATAAATACACAGAACTTGCTTAAAGTCAAACAATGAGTCAGTGGCAGAGTTAGAATTAACATTTCTGTCCTCAAGATATAAAAGGCTGTGTCTAATAGATTGCGTCTAGGGAGCATACTAGCATAACTTGCTTGAATTTTCTTATTCTCAATTTTTCATACGCATTTTTAAATTCAAAAATGCCTGTTAGGATTATTTAGTATGGATTAGTGAATGTATTGAATGACTTTATCATATGTTCGGTTTTGTAGCTCATCTGAATGTTTGACATTGCTTTGTTCTATTTTTTCCTACAAACTTGTATTTTGCTGGATTCTAAAGTCTTTTTTTGTTTTTAAATTATTTTCTTCACTAGAGAGAAGGCATCTTGTGTATGAAAAATTTTCACGAGCTGTCAGGGAAGCCTTTAAAAGTCTGACTGCCAAATATCCAGAGTACCAGAGTTGTAGCAATTCATTGGCTGCTTTTATAATTGAAAAAGGCAAGTCTATTTTGATGTTCAGTGTACTTGTACGAAAAAACTCTTTTGTATTTATAGGGTGCATATACAAAAAGGGGTATTGAGCATAATATAGCAATGTAGATTAACAAGTATAGTAGCCTAATAAATCCCATAACCAGCAAACCCTACTTCTTTTGACATGCCATAAAATCATTTATACAAAACAGAACATTATTGTACTTCCCTTATAAGGATGTTACAAATCTGTTTGTACTCATTTAAATGGAAAGCATTCCATTGTGTTAGCCCTCACCAGAAAAGTTGAAAGATGCAAGCCTTCTCAAGATTGTTGGGGTTGAAACTGCTGCATAATCTCACTTGCTCAGGCTTACTTTTCATTTTGAACCTTCAGAGGGTAATCACAATGAGTTATTTGTTTTGTTATATGCGTTTCACTGGGAGTTCTCTAAATGAAATTAAAGGGTTGCTTCTCTGGATAACACATTTCATAGTTGAAAGCCTTACATTATTTATTCATTCATTATAGCACCTAGATTCTCAGTCAAAAATAGGGACTCCTATTGTTCTGGGCGCTATACAAGCGCAGAACAGATAAGCCTTCTGGGGCAGGGACTATAATTGAATTAAATTCTAATGTGAAGTAATTGGAGCACACTCACTGGACCGGAGTTACAGTACAGAAAATGCAGGTAGATACATATGCTCTTTTGAAATCATAGGCCATGTTCTGCAGTAGATGCAGCCTACAGTGACTTTAAAGAATATCACCAAATAAAGTACCATTTGTGATGGGATCCCCATTTGTGGGACTGCTGTGCCCTCTTAACTCTCCAGCCTGTTGCAAAGCTTTGCTAGTGATAAGCAGCAAACACCTCCAGGCACTATCATCACACAGCACAACCGCATGTGGTGCCCCACACCCATCTAGATTGCATGAATGCTCCCAGAGCCACTCATGAATCATACAGAGAGAGGAACCAGCCAGATTCCGCCCCCCCACCAAAGCTTCCAGCCTTGTACCTCAGGAATATACCTTCTTGCACTGCTCAAGATCCTTCCTTGAGCAATGCAAGTTTATTAATTGGTTCACCACTTCATCAATGGAAAGAAGACACACACCAGCCTTTGTAAACCTTAGCAGATTTACCAAACACTTCAGGCAAACTCATTGGTAAAGATAAACCATTAAAACGAATTGATTTATTACAAAAGAGAGATTTTAAGTGGTTATAAATGATAGGCAAAAAGTCAGAGTGGTTACCAAAAGAAAATACAAGCATGCGTTAACCCTTATCATGCTAGACCGTATTTAGGTCAAGCAATGTTCTCACCCCGCTGGATCTTAAAGTCCTTAGTATACAGTTTGTCTCTTAAACCTGGGCCAGTCTCCAGCCTTCTGAGTGTTCTTGTTGCTTGCAGCGTAAGTAGTGGGAGGAGAAAAGGCAAATGCATGGGGCCCACTGTGTTCTGTTTTATACCTGTAGTCCATGTGATTGGAGACCACAAGTCCAGGCATGTCTGGTGGCCATTGCTGAGTCACTAGGCAAGGTTGAGCAATTCCCCTGGTGTGGCCTTGGGCAAGTGAGTCATTGCATTTTAGCTCCCTTGCTGGACAATGGCTGTTGTGATGATTATTCAACACCCACGCGGGTGTTGGTTAGCCCCCTGGTTATTGTTTTTGGGGAGCTAGTATCTGGGTGCTTCCCAAACCCAGAACATATTTTAGTGACAATCATACAACACAATTCTCATAACTTCATATGCATTGATGATATACATAGTTAGATGGAACAGTGGGTTTCAGCAGATCATAACCTTTCCCATGATACCTCACATTGCATGCTTTATATGAAATATCACAATTATTTTCAAATGATGAATATGGGAGGTTGCAGGGCGCTCCCCCGAGGTATTGTCATACCATTATTGTTAGCTAGCCAAGAGGTCATGAAGATGTAGAACACTGTAGCTAGATTTTTATATGAAAGAATAGACTGATTTGCGTGTATTTAAAAATGTTACTTTTGACAATCAGTATGTGAGGTGCCATATTTGGGTTGCTTTCCAGTGGTCTTTTTTCCATCTTTGGGGGTTGCCTCATTCTGCTCTACTGATGTCATTTGCAATGCATGGAAGAGGATGGATAGAATTCTCATGTGCTTTATCTTCCTGCTACAGTGTTGGACCCTAGGGAGTGATGGTGTTACCATCTCTTAACAACAAGGTCAGGGAGTGAGTTGTGGGTGAAAGGTATTGCTGGGATTCTATCTGTAATGGGGGAGACATTGACATCATCTAGGTTAGAGAGGAGGATGTAGATGGGTTTTTGGAGAGGGAGAGAAAAATAAAAATCTTTTTGGGGAGGCAAGGACAGGAGGAAAAAGTAGTAAGGCAAAAAAGATTGAGTAGTGGGGTGAAATAAAGGGAGAGCGAGAAATACTGCAATGATGCCAGCTTGGGGAATGGGGCGGATGGTGGAGTCCTGCCAATATGGAGAAGGGAAGGGAAAAGATGAGCTTTGGTCTTATCCTATTGATCTTAAACTGATGGGACATCCTGAAGGAGACATCACCCAGATGGCTGTGGATGTGGTAGTAAGGAAGCCAAAGTGGTGAAATAGGCTTGAATTGTCACTGCAAAATTAACAAACTCTGGACGAAGCTCTGAGGGGCAGCAACAGAGGGAAAGGAAGATGATACACTGAAAGTGTAGCCAAGGAGATTGGAGGATAAGAGAGTTATTTGAGCATTTAACGAAAACCCTTTGAGGTGAGGTTCAACAAGACAACGGTATAAGGTCCAACTGTACTGAACAGAGTTCAAATTAATCTCTGTACACAAAGTACAGAGAGCTGTCTTTGGCAATAAAGATTCGACTGTTCAACTCCAACTGAAATCAGTCCTACTGTATGGAGCTGAAACCTGGAGGACAACCAAAACAACCACCAGGAAGATCCAGACCTTCATTAATAGCTGCCTCAGAAGGATTCTCCAGATCCGCTGGCCAGACACCATCAGTAACATCCACCTCTTGGAGAGGACCTGTCAACCCCCAGCAGAGGAAGAAATTAGATGGAGAAGGTGGGGCTGGATAGGACATACACTACGCAAGCAGCCAACCAACATCACCAGACAGGCACTGCGGTGGAACCCCCAAGGCAAGCGGAAAAGAGGCTGTCCAAGAAATACCTGGTGACGCGACCTTCAGGCTGATAGCAAAAAAATGGGCTATACCTGGAACCAGCTAGAGCGAATGGCCCAGGATAGAAGACTCTGGAGATCTGTGGTTGGCGGCCCATACCCCGATTGGGGTGACGGGCATGAGTGAGTGAGTGACACAAAGTACAATACCATCCTTTCGTCTTCCACTGCCTCATTCCTGCCTAAGCCATCTGCACCATTGATACACTCACTGAGCCATAGGTCTTTTTTTCTGTCCCTTGAGGTAGGCAATGTTGGTGCAACTGCACTGATGCATTTATCTTGCTGTCACTTAGCAGTCTGAGTTAAAGTAGTTAAGGGAGTCATCAGAGTCATCTGTCTCTCACAAGATTTTAAAAGCCCCCCCCAAACTGTTTCTTCTGTCTCTGTGGAAACTGAGTAAAAACTACCTCTCTCCCTTCCAGAAGAGCAAAGTTCTGAATTCTTCTCAGTTATCCCCTTTAGCTTATAATTTGTCAAGGATTTACAGGGTCAGTGATATACCAGGACTTCAAAAGTATAGTGTTCCACAGGTGTGTGATGGTTTTTTTTTTTAAATATGCTCTAAACTCTTATCGTAAAGAGGTATTTATTTTCATTTACCAATCACGTTTCCGCCAATAATTAAATGTGTGGCCTCCATTAGACTAAAATACTCTCCTTTTTTCTGCCCTTTTATACTCTAATGAAAAATGGAATCCTTTTAATTCCTCCTTTAAAAGCAGTTGCTTTAAAAAGATGGGATCCTTCAATCAAACGAAACTACTTGTTAACTACTTTCTTTTTAGCTGGACAGTATGAAGTTGTAGCTCTTGGCACAGGAGAATTCAATTACAGTCAGTGCATTCATCATGATGGGAGAGTGTTGCATGACACTCATGCTGCTGTTACTGCAAGACGCTCTCTGCTTAGGTAAGAAGATGAGTACGTAAACTGCAAGAACTGCAGACAACCATTTTGATTAAGCTAAATATTGATGGCAATGCATTTTGTGAATAGTAGTTTTATATACTTAGGGCTACTGTTTTGGGGGTTTATTAACTTTATTTTTTAGCAATTTTTGAATTTTATGGTGCTGTCCAAAAATTGGGGCTTTAGAAGGTTTTTCTCTGTATGTATGTAGTGTATTACACGCCATTACTCATTACAGTGGTATTTACTCTCAATAATATTTGATGTTCCGTAGTGCACTTTAACATAGTATTGCTGCAAACAGTACTAGACAAAAGCTAATTAGGGAGCCTTTACTGTACACTAGCAGGGTCTACACGGGCCAGTCAATGTGTGGCATTCATGTGCTTTAGAAATCACACCCCTGTCGTCTGCATTGCTGCTCTGTGTAGACAAGTCCTTAGATACAAGTTCTTGGTGTTTTTCCAGTGTTTGGGTAGTCACCAATTTCTTTTTTGTATTGAATAGTGTTTTATTGGTGTCTATGGATTAAAAACAAGTCAGAAGTCTTATATATAGTATTTCAGGTTTCTTAACTAGATTATTTATTCAGATCTTACAGATGTGCTGAAAAAATAGTTGTGTGTAAATGCTCAGCAGTTTAAAATGAATTTAGTTTTTTATACAAATATGCTAAGTCTCTTTAAAAGTCTGCATATTTCAGCATTTCTTGATCTATAACACTTTGTTTTAGGTATTTTTACAGGCAGCTTTTGTTATTCTACAGTAAAAATCCTATTATGATGGACAAATCCATATTTTGTATGGAACCAGCATCAAGCCTACTCAGTCTAAAACAAAATATACATATTTTTCTCTACATGAATCAGTTGCCAAAAGGATCTGCTCAGATAAAGTCACAGTTGTAAGTATTTGAGTCTTCAGATCTAACAGATGCTTATTCAGAGATGTAATAAGATACTTAAATCTTCCATTGAGAATAAATTAATCTGCATCATAGTGAGGAGCATACATAGCAGGACTATAAATCAGATGGTATGGAAAAGTTGAGTTTTTGGATTTATTTGGTAGACCTGTTCAAAAATAGCTTAATTCTGTGACTAATGGACTGACAAATGCGTATTTTGGAGCTATTCCTTTTATATGTACACACTAAAATTGTGTAATATGACTAGAAAAGAACTGTTTTCATTGTATGATGTATTACTCAACCATGGTACTTAAGACTGTTGTTGCTGGAATATTAATGTTGACTGCTCATACTATCAAATTCTTGGAGTTTAGAATAGTCCTTTAAAGCTAAAGTTAGAATAGACTTCTAGGGAGTCACCTGAAGTGGAGCCCCCACAAGGAAACTACTTGAAGAAGAGGAGGATATTCACTTTGTGGATTTCTTCGAGATGTGTGCCCTTGTGGCTACTCCACTACCGAGCTCTGCTCCCTCCTGCTTTGGTGTTTCCTCTGTCAGATTTTGTGGTAGAGAAGGAACTGAGGGCAGCATGCCCATGCAGTCCTATAAAGTCTCAGTATGGGTACAAGGATGCATGCATGGGTGAAATGGGCGCTACCAAAAAATCGCTGATTAAAGATGCAGGATGCATGTGCACCTGGAGTGGAGCACCCCAAGTGAAATACACCTCAAAGAACTCAAGTTATTACACAAGGTGAGTAACCTCTCCTTCCTTGTAAACAATAGTTGAAATCTGTGCCATTTGGTGCTCTTTGACAATATTTTTGAGGTATCTTGATCTTGAGGCACAAGATTACTTAGATACGGGCAAATGGCTTTTGTCCCAAATTCTGTCAGCATGGGGGCTCTTTGAATAGTGTATTTAAGTATAGAAAGTTTTGTTTGCTGCAATAGTAAATACTCCAACAAAGCCATGTGGGATGGCTTTTTATTTTAAAATTTCTGCCACGCTTATGCATGTTGGACACTTATGTAAGTATTCCTATGTTGGCAAAACCTGTCCCTTAATTAGCAGGTTTTAGTATGCTTTTCTGAGAAGAAATTAAGATAAATGGTAGTTGAGCAGTGCTGCCTGCAATTAGCGCTCCTGCATATCTGCCACACCATGGGTTGTCTGCCTGGGACAGAATGCATGACCTTTAGCCCAAAGTGACAGGCCTCTGCTGCCTGAGGAACTCTCTAAGCGAAGAGCATTACTAAGCTCCTTTCTGTTTGGAATAGCCACTAAGAGGGAACATAGCATACTTAGCCAATGTTACATCTGTTTTCTTCAAATATGTTGGAGTGTGAAAGTTTCTTGGCTGTTGTCTCAAATGAGAGTGGCAAGTTTGCATATGCTTTCCTGTGGCAAGCATAGCCTCCAGATAACTTGTAGTCAGATGCATAATGCAGCAATAGTGGCCTACTTGCAGTAGAATTTCAATTTTGCATGACTAGTGATGTTTAGGATTTTGAGACTCAGGCTAAATTACTGCTTCCTCTGGTCAATTTGAATAGTAAGTAATACCGTTATTTATAGGAAAGTAGCTTAAAAGTTGTCATATTAAACCTTTTATGTTTTGGACACTCCATTTGGAGGTTTTTTTGTTTTTTGTTTTGGTTGTGGAAGAATGAGTTCTGTGATTTTTGCGTTGGCATCTAGAGAATATTGACATAGCAATCTAGTAATGAAGTCATTTGGCAGTATAAGCTGATTTTGGCAAATTTAAACTTTGAAAAGTAACTAACAGTGCCTGTTAATTTTGTTTCTTACCTGTCATATCTATATCTATTAATTTTAAAGAAAATATTTTTGTTGGACTTCATTGGCTTTTCGTAATCTTTATTTTAGACGTCTCAATCCAAATTCTATATCTGCATTTGAAGCTAATGAAGAGCTTAGTCTCCATCTTGCTGTGGAAGGCAAGATTTACCTAACTGTTTATTGTCCCACTGAAGCTGCTAACAGAGTAAACAGCATGTCAGCTAGTGACAAATTAACCAAATGGGAAGTGCTGGGTGTCCAGGGAGCATTGCTAAGTCACTTCATTCAGCCAGTTTACATCAGCAGTATACTTGTTGGTAAGCCTTCCTTTACTGATGTAAAACAATTATTGCTTATGCCCTAACTTTCAGCTGTGGTATTTCATTTTGGTTACATTAATAAAAATTCTAACCAAGTGGAATATAATGTTTTATTTTAAAATTTGTTTTGCGTTTTCTATACTTTGTTTTTAAAAAGAAATTAAATATAAATGTATTTATACTTAAAATTGAGGTTTAACTTCTTTGAGATGATAATATGTTGTTTACTCTGTCAGATTATCCTCTCTGTCACCATACGTTAATTCTAAATTTCCTGGGTTTTGTTGGTTTGCCACACAGACAGTTATTCAGTGTTTAAAAATAAGATGTTCTTCTTAGAGTGATTGCTCATATCCATTCCATGTAGGTGTGCACGCACCGCGTGCACGTTCGTCGGAAGACTTTTACCCTAGCAATTCAGTGGGTCGGCTGGGCGCCCCCTGGAGTGGCGCCACCATGGCGCCGGATATATACACCAGCCGACCCACCCACTCCTCAGTTCCTTCTTACTGCCCGTGTCGGTCGTTGGAACAGTGGAGCGCGGCTTAGCTGACCTCCACTTCCCTAGCTACTCGTAGTTTCTCTCGTTAAGTATATAGTTCAGATGTTTTATAGTTGTAGTTAACTTTGTTTGTAGTATAGTATAGTGTATTTATTTCACAGGGGTTCGGGGTTTATCCCCTTCCCCTCACCCGGTGCTGGGTCCGATGCCCCGTCCACAGGGTTTTATAATGCTCGGCTGGCCACAAGCCGATGCCGACAAGAGATCCTCTCCTAAGTGCCTCGAGGAATCTCACCTCACAGATAAGTGCAGCATTTGTGAGGCCTTTAATCCGAGAACAAAGGGGAGCGGGACTTTCATCTCAAACAGCTCCTGAGGGAGGCAGCTCTTGCTCCTCCGCTCTCGGCGCCGAGCACTGGTTAGTCTTCAAGGAGCGCTCCCTCGGCACTGGATCGCCGGTACCGCCAAGGCCTCTCGGCACCGGCCGTCGCTGGCTCCGACGTCCACTCGGCATGGATCCCTCTCCTGGAGGATGAAGAGGCACAATATCCTTGCTGCGTCCGAGCCGCCTGCTCCGCAGCCGAGCGCTATGCTCAGTCGGATCGCCCGGCACCGATGTCTGCCGTGGCACCGACAATATCCGCACCATTAACTCCGGCCAGGCAAGAGCCGTCGAGTCCGGTGCTGGAAAGCTCCCCGGTACGAACCGTGGTCAAGCTCGCTATGAAGCTGCGTCCGAGCCGCCTGCTCCGCAGCCGAGCGCTATGCTCAGTTGGATCGCCTGGCATCTACAATATCCGCACCGTTAACTCCGGCCAGGCAAGAGCTGTCGAGTCCAGTGCTGGAAAGCTCCCCGGTACGAACTGTGGTCGAGCTCACTATTAAGCTGCGTCAGAGACACCTGCTCCGCAGCCCGAGCGCTCTACTACGTCGCACTGCCCGGCACCTGTACCTGCTGCGGCACCAACAGTATCAGCACCGTTGACTCCGGCCACGCAAGAGCCGTCGAGTCCAGCACCTGAACGCTCCCTGGTGCGAGCTGTGGTTGAGCTCACTATTCCCTCCACGCTGGAAACATTTCCACAGCGAGGGAGTTGATGGCAAGGGCAGAGCCTGCGCTGCTTTAACCCCCGGCACCGCCGGTGCAGGTTATATTGTCTATCGGTGAGCCTGTCTTGCTCACGCCACCCTGCGTCGGCACCACAGAGCGGCACCATGCACGATCGCAGTCCCGCAGATGTTCTCGGTCCTGTCGCCAAGCCCAGTGCCAGCACCGTTCACGGTCCTGGCACCGTCCCCCATATCGGTACCGGTCGTATCCGCGGCACCGATCAGCATCCCATTCCCCGACCTGGTACACTCGGTGCCGATCCAGCTCCCGGCACCGCTCCAGGCACTGGACTCACGTAGCCACTCCCGGCGTCAAGCCTCGAGATCTCGGTCAGCCTCCCGGCATCGCTCCGGTTGCAGGTCCCATTCTCGCTCCCGGTACCGGTAGGCCTCACGGTACCGATCCCCGGTGCCGCATCGAGCGCCATGAGCTGGAGAGGGAGACTCTGCCCAGGGCTTAACTTCTCCATGGCCATCCATTCGGATGTGCACACCAGAGTCTTCCAGGTGCTCCAGGCCAGGACCCTGACCCCATCAGTGGCTGCCCTGTACATCTTGGGCGTGCCATCAGGCCAAAGGCCTACCTGTGATCCCATCGTGCTCTGTTCCGTCAGAGCACTGGGTACCAGGGGCGACAGTTAGCTGTCCCCCTCCGACCGGTACGGAGGAAGTCCAGTTCTTCCACCGGATTCCCACATCCCACTAGATCAGCAGGTCGTCCAGGAGCGTGAGCCCACACAGGACCCACTTGCCCCCGGCCTTTCTTCTCCCTCCTCCCCAGATGAGGCGGTGGCAGAAGCGTACTCCTTGGGCCCTCCCCTAATCGGCCTGGGGGCCCATCAGGACCTCCCGAGACGGGTGGCATTCACTATGAATCTCCAAGTGGCCACTATCCCGCCTGTAGGCACGGGAGTCGAATGCATGTGCATGGTATCCTCCAGGGGCGACGGGCACCTATATGTACGTCTTTCCCCCTGCTGCCTTGTCATCTAGTCCGTCAATCAGACGCAACGCCATGGCCTACAGGTACCAGCTCCTATGTCCAAGGGGGCTAGGCGAATGAACTTCCTGGGCCATAAGATGTACTCGGCAGGCACCCTGCAACTTCACGTAGCAAACCAGCAAGCCCTGCTTAGCTGTTACTGTGGGCGGCGGTGAGAGAATTTACGGAGTCGGTTTCTCAAATCTCCCGTCAAGAGTTTGATGTCCTCCTGGAAAAAGGGCCGAAGTGGCGAAAGCTTCCCTCCAGACCTTGCTGGATGTAGCGGTCTCCACAGCCACGTCTCTGGCCTCGGGTGTTGCCATGAGGCGCATTTCATGGCTCCAGTTATCGAGCCTTCCCTCGCAGCTGCTGCACACTATACAGGACTTGTCCTTCAATGACAAAGACCTGTTCTCAAAACTGACCCTAGGCTGCAAGGCCTAAAGGACAGCGAGGTCACTACGCACTCCCTCTCGGCATCTACATGCCGATGTCTCACTGCCGACCTCTCCGCCAGCCTCACCGCCCTTACCCTGCGCCTAGACAAGGACAGGGCTTTGCCAGCAGGCGACGCTGAGGCAGTCATAGGCGTTGGTCGGGACCCCAAGGGGCCAAAATCAGGGTGGTCCTAACACCAATCGGGCAAAAGCCTATCCCTCCTCATCCCTCTTAGGGACCCCTCTCACAAGCAATTCCTCTTGCAAGAGGTGCGGGCGCTCCTCACCATTGGAGCTATAGAGGAGGTTCCAAGGACGAAGGGACAAAAGGTTCTAGCCCCACTAGTTCCTGATCCCCAAGGTGAAGGGAGGTCTCAGACCTATCCTACACCTGCGGGAGCTCAACAAGTAATGATATACCTGGAGTTCCGCATGGTATCCATGGGGACCGTCATCCCATCCTTGGATCTTGGAGACTGGTATGCCTCGATATGAACGGTGCGTATTTTCACGTCACCATTTATCCTCCACGCAGAAGGTACCCCCGGTTTATGGCCAACTGTCATTCCAGTTTACAGTCCTCCTGGTCGGCCTCTATGCAGCCCCCTGTGTATTCACAGTGTCTAGCTGTAGTCGCCGCCCTCTCCGCCACCGTCGGATACACGTGCTCCGTATCTGGACGATTGGCTCATTCCAGGGGCCACCGGGGCCCAAGTTACCTCTCATGTGGGCGTCGACTAGGTCCTATTCCTGCGTTTAGGCCTGATGATCCATATAGCGAAATCCACCCTGATTCCCACTCAGGGAGTAGACTTAACTGAGGCCACCCTGGACTTCAGTATCGCACAGCCTGCTTACCTACGCCTTGATTTCACGCGATGGTAACCAT
Organism: Mauremys mutica; assembly: GCF_020497125.1. NCBI lineage: Eukaryota > Metazoa > Chordata > Testudines > Geoemydidae > Mauremys > Mauremys mutica. The sequence goes on from NC_059076.1 coordinate 45,342,725, forward strand.
TGTACAAGGTCTACAGACCTTCCCGGCAACTTTGCGTTGAACTTGCCAAGGTTTCCTGGGCCACTTGGCTGCCTGCACGTGCGTAACCGAACATGCCAGGCTTCGCCTCCGTACACTTTAATCGTGACTCACATCGGTGTACCACCCGGCCAGGGACAGCATGGTCATGGTCGCCTCGATCCCCCCCCAAGCGTCCTAGGCTCCCCCGACTGGGGGTCGACGCCCTCCCTGATGTGTGCAGGGGTGCTGTTCCATCCACCTCACCCTCGGTGTCCCTCGTGATGGACGCCCCCATCTCTTGGCTGGGGTGCTCACTTGGGTCAGTTTCCCACTCCAGACCTTTGGTTGGCTCAACAGCTGCCATTGCACATCAATGTCCGGGAGTTGGGAGCAGTCTGCCTTGTATACCAGGCGTTTCAGCAGCACCTACAAGGCTGTTGTGTCTCAGTGTTCACAGACAACACAACGGACACCCGTTGCATAAACAAGCACGGAGGAGCACGGTCCTCCTCTCTTTCCAGGGAGCTATCCAGCTCCGGGACTCCTGCACAGCTCAATCGACGGACCTGGTAGCATCCTTTCTCCTAGGGGTCCGGAACACTCTGGCAGATCGCCTCAGCAGTTCCTTCCTGTCTCTCAAGTGGTTGATTCCTCCGGATGTTATCCATTACGTTTCCGGAACTTCTCTCTCACGGGAACAGAACGAGAGAGAGGTTCTGCTCATGCCAAGGTTCTGCCATGCCGTGGACAAGCTGTCTGCCGTCCGCTTTCCCACCGCTCCCGCTGGTTCGCAAGGTCCTGCTAACACTCCGCAGGGACAGAGCGCATCTGATCATGATCGCTCCAGTGTGGTCCAGGCAGCACTAGTACACCATGTTGCTAGACCAGTCGGTAGCCAACCGATTCCCCTGTCTCTTTGCCCAGACCTCATAACGCTGGATCACGGCAAACTTTACCACCTAGACCTGCAATCCCTGCACATCTCCGCATGCCTGCTGCGGGCCTAAACCGATCCGAGTTACATTGTTCTGCCTCGGTTCTACAGGATTCTCCTGGGTGGTAGGAAGCCTTCCACTCGGTTAACGTATCTGCCCAACTGGCAGTTTTTCTTTTGCTGCTACGAAACACAAGGTTTCCCCCACAGAGCTTCCGATCCATTTCCTCTTGGATTGCCTATGATCTTCAAACAGCAGCGCCTGGCGCAGTTCATCATTAAGGGTGCACTTGGCAGCCGTCTCTACCTCCCTCCCAAGGGAGAGTGGCTGCTTCATATTCTCACACTCTGTGGTTTCTAGGTTCCTCAAGGGCTTGGGGCATTTATGCCCCCAGGTTCGCCGCCCCACCAACTCCTGGGTCTTCAACCTGGTTATAAGCAGACTTATGCCTGCTCCATTCGAGCCACTGACAACATGCTCGCTGAGATACCTGTCCTGAGGGACAGTTTTTTCCTTGTAGCCTTTGCATCGGCTGGACAAGTCTCCGAGCTTCGGGCTCTCACAGTGGACCCACGGTACACTATGTTGCGTAAGGACAAGGGGCGGTTGGGACCACGTCCGGCCTTCCTCCCTAAGGTGCTGTTGACCTTTCATATCATCCGGGATATCTTCCTTCCAGTCTTCTTTCCGAAGCCCCATTCATTTGCCCTCCCTAGACGTCCGTAGGGCGCTCGCTTTTTATGTCGAGCGGACAAGCTTTTTTGTACACCCCCAACTCTTCGTTGTATTGGCAGACCGAATAAAGGGCCTACCTGTCTCCTCCCAAAGCTTTTCATCTTGGATGACGTCATGCATTTGCACCTCCTGTGACTTGGCCCATCTTTCATCGAGCCACCTTGCTGCTCGTTTCACCAGGGCTCAGGCTGCTTCTGCTGCCTTTCCGACTCACATACCCTTCCAGAGGCTATGTCGTGCTACTACCTGGTCCTCGATCCGGACCTTTGCTTCTTTGGTCTACTGTCCAGAGATGATGCAGCCTTTGGCTCAGCAGTTTGCATTCTGCAACATCTCACTCAGACCCCACCGCCTACGTAAGGCTTGGGAATATCCTACATGGAATGGATATGAGCAATCACTCGAAGAAGAAAAGACGGTTACTCACCGTTGTAACTGTTGTTCTTCGAGATGTGTTGCTCATATCCATTCCAAACCCACTCTCCTTCCCCACTGTCGGAGTAGCCGGCAAGAAGGAACTGAGGAGTGGGTGGGTCGGCTGGTGTATATATCCGGCGCCATGGTGGCGCCACTCCAGGGGGCGCCCAGCCGACCCACTGAGTTGCTAGGGTAAAAGTCTTCCGACGAACGTGCACGCGGCGCGCGCACACCTACATGGAATGGATATGTGCAACACATCTCGAACAACAACAGTTACAACGGTGAGTAACCGACTTTTACAAAGGATGTGGTGACCATTTAAATTCAGATTATTTAAATGATAACTTGCATATATGAAAACTCCCAACTATACAGTCCCGTAATTAGATAGTACAAAGTAGAGCTAGTCAAAAAACTTGAAAATTTTCTGTTGAATTTGTAGGGGTGTTATGAAAAATGTCATCAAACTCAACATTTATAGTAAAACTAGTTAAAAAAAACTTTTTTTATGTCATCTTACTTCCTACTTTTAAAGATTAAAGGTACCTCTAAATTAACTAGTTGGCAATAAATTTTATGCTGGGAAATAGTAACTGCCAAGACAATAGTAAGATATTTTTGCTATCATATGGCAATCAGTTTTGATGGCAGTGAATGGCCTTCCTGAATTCCTACAGTAGTATTTGTCTATGCAACTCAAATCAGTGAAATGGAATTGCTGGAAGTAACATGATATTGTCCCAAGTAGTTTTTAAATTAGTTTACATGTAGATCAATTCCTCAGATTTTAACAGTTGTGGTGACTTTTCGTGTGATATTATATATGGAATACAGTTTTGGAAGCAGTCTGAGGAGACACAAAGTCTTTATTTTATTTTCTTATTTTTTTCCTCTTCCCCCCCCCCCACCCCCCGACACTCTCCTAGTACCTAATTGTATGCCTGTTCCTGTCATTCATACAGAATGTGGACACGGTCACTCATACTGCTTTTTAAAATTACTTTTATGTTCTGATTTTTTTAATGTTTAGATTAATGCATTCCAGATTCTTTCTTCAAGCTTCCTATACACAAGAACTTTGCAGACAATATGTACCCCTTGGTGCCAGTTTAGTCCGTGATGGAAGTGTGTACTTCAAAGCCCAGAAAATTCAAAGGCTATGACTACGCTACAGAGCTGACAACTGCACCACTGTGGCACTGCTAGTGCAGATGCTCTAAGTCAATGGGAGAGAGCTCTCCAGTCAACTTAAATTACTCCAGCGCCTGTGAGCAGTGGTAGCTATGTTGGCCGGAGCGGCACTCCTGCTGACATAGCTGTATCCATACCAGCACTTAGGTCAGTATAACTTATGTCATTCAGGGGAGTCGGGGTGTAATTCTCACCCCTCGGTGACATGTGATATACTGACACAAGTTACACTCTAGACATAGCCTAAATTCAAATCTGATGAGCCAAATGCTTCTGTTAAATTCCTGGAATAAGTTAAAATATAGAGTAACTCAGTGACGAGAGTGCAAAGGCTGACTTTCTATATCAAAAATAAAACACCATCATAACTTGCATTTTTAATTGGCATATTGAGCAAAGACACAAAGATAAATTGAGCCTCTCTAGAGAGAAGGTATCCTATCAAAACAAAGATGGTACTTGTTGCAGATGAAGTTTAGCAAATGCTTGTGTTGCCAATGATGATGCTGTTCTGCAGACTTATTAAAGCTGTTTTTAAAGCTGAAACTAACAGTTAAGAGTAATAATTCACCCTGGAACAATTGAAGCTTCTGGGTCTGAGCTCCCTTGAAAATCTGGTCACAATTTATCTGTATTCTAATATTTCTGCTTACAGTGATGTGCCTGTGTATGGTGGGGTTTTTGTTTGTTTTTGTTTTTTTAGGGGATGGAAACTGCAGTGATACAAGAGGACTAGAAATAGCTATAAAACAACGTGTTGATGATGCACTCACATCAAAGCTTCCCATGTTTTACCTGGTCAACAGACCTCATATTAGTTTGGTGACTGCTGCACATCCACAGATAGACTTGGAGCACAGATCTCTTAGTGTGAATTGGTCACAAGGGGATGCTTCATTGGAAGTTGTGGATGGTTTCAATGGGAAAATCACTGAAAGGTTAGAATCTTTATACTGTGTTAAAATTAGTGGTGAGCCTGATTACTGTGTGTATGTTTGTGCCTGTCTAAGTAATTTATTACAACTCTCAAACAGTTCTGGTTTTAGGCCAGTGTATTATAGAGTAAATGACAAGTTCTCAACTGCGACAGTGATAATACACCTCTTAACTCAAGTTAGTACACTGAGTTCCTCACTCAGGTGAGTGACTACCCTGCAAAATATTCAAGCAATAGTGATTTGATTAGCAGCAGAAATTGCTTGGATTGGCAGCTGATCAGCTCCAGGGTGAGCAGCATTTGAGCTTCAAACAGCACACATGCCCCCACCTTGGCCAGCTAGCTGGAGCTTAAAGCTTCACTTACCTTGAGCCTGAGAATTGTGTGTGCGCATGTGAGTGGTCAGGGGTACAACTCTAGTTTTACCTTGACCTAACAGTGTAGTGAAGACACACCCTGTATGATGATGATGATGAAGTGCTTTCTATTCTGATAGTAAGTCAGGAGGATGTTAGGCAGCAGCAACTAAATCAGCAGATTCAGATAACTTGCATCCAGGAGTTTTAAAAGAACTGTCCAGGAGCTTGCTGGACCATTAATGCTGATTTTTTTTTTTAAGTAAATATTGCAACTTTGGGGAAATTCCAGAGAACTGGAGAAAGCTAATGTTGTGCCAGTATTTTAAAAGGGTAAATGGGACAACCGGGGTAATTATAGGCCTGCCAGCCTGACACTGATTATGAGCAAAATAATAGAGCACTTGATCCAGGACTCTAATTACAGTAACTCCTCGGTTAACGTTGTAGTTATGTTCCTGAAAAATGCTACTTTAAGCGAAACAATGTTAAGCGAATCCAATTTCCCCATAAGAATTAATGTAAATGGCGGGGGGGGGGAATTAGGTCCCAGGGAAGTTTTTTTTTCACCAGACAAGACTCTGTGTGTATGTGTGTGTGTGTGTGTATGTATGTATATATATATATATATATATATATATACATACACACACACACACACACACACACACACACACACACACACACACACGTGTGTGTGTGTGTATACACACAAATACAGTATAAGTTTTAAACAATTTAATACTGTACAAAGCAATGATGATTGTGAAGCTTGGTTGAGGTGGTGAAGTAAGAGGGTGCGATATTTCCCAGGGAATGCCTTACTTCTAAATGATGAACTAGCACTCTGCTGGGTCCTCCAGGATTAACACGTTGTTAATGTAGCCTCACGCTACAAGGCAGCACGAATGGAGGGAGAGGAGACAGCATGGCAGAGAGAGACAGACACACACACACACCGTGTGTGAGAGAGAGACATGCATTGCCCCTTTAAGAATGCTGACCCCACTCTAAGTACATTGCCTTTTTAAGTAGATCAGCAAGTTGAGATAGCTGCTGCTGCCAGCAAGCTCCCTCCTTCCTGAGCCCTGTCGTGGCCCCCTACCCCCCACTTCTCTGTGGAGATAAGGTACTGGAGTGGGCGGAAGGAGACACCCTGACATTAGCACCTCCTCCCCTTCACTCACACACAGACAGCAAGCAGGAGGCTTCCGGGAACAACTCCACTGCAGAGGGCAGAAGCAGCACACTGCAGTGCGGGGAGGGACAGTTGAACTGCCTGGCAATTCTTAGCCTGCTGGGCGGCTGCTACACAGGGAACTTAAGGGAGCTGACGGGGGTTTCCAGTCCACCCTGTTTCCAAGCCCCCACCAGCTAGCTCCAATGGGCTTCTCTTTCTGCAAGCAGTGAACAAAGCAGGTGGCTGCCAAACAGCATTATAAGGGAGCATTGTGCAACTTTAAACAATCATATTGTCTAATTGATCAGCAACGTAACAACGAAACAACGTTAACCAGATGACTTTAAGTGCAGATTTTCTGTATATTACCCTCTAATTCTTGGTCATCGTAGTTTTATGAAAAATAGCTCTGGTTAAACTAACTTGCTCTTTTCTTTGGTGAAATTACTACTTGGATCAATAAAGGTAAAAGCGTTGAGGTAATATATGCAGACTTCTGTCAGGCACTTGACTTGGTATCTGCATGACTTTAAGAAACTAGAGTGAAACAAAATCAATATGGCACAAACTAAATGAATTAAACATTGGCTAGTCTCAAAATGTAATTGTGAATGGGAATCATCAAGCAGGTGTGTTTCTAGTGAGGTCCCACAGGGATCAGTTCTTGGTCCTATGTTTTTAACAATTTTTTGTTAGTGGCTTAGAAGAAAACATAAAATCATAACTGATCAAAGTTTGCAAATGACCCAAAAATCGGGGGAGTGGTAAATAATGAAGAGAACAAGTCACTGATAAAGAGCCATTTGGATCTCTTTGTAAAGTGGGCACAAGTAAAGAATATTCATCTTATTACTGCTAAATGTGAATGCAGACTATACTTAGAGAGCCTCATCCTGTATCCTACCCAATGTCCTTTTCAGAGTCATTGCTTCCAGGATAATCTGTTGAGCGTGAGCTCCTATGATGCTATGGCCAGAAGGGCTAATGTGATCTTTGAATACATAAACAGGGCTATATCAAAGAGGAGTAGGGAGGCTGTATTACTGGGCTGCAGAAGTGTCTCCCACAGTTCTGGACATTTGGCCTGCTCGCCCCTCTCTGCATCTCAGAGAAGTGGATCAGTGTTTTGGCACAGCACAGTCTGGCCATGTCCCCTCTGCTTCCACTTGCTGACAGATTCTCTGCCTTAGCAGCAGTTTCTTTTGTTCCTCCCCTTCCTCCTATTTTAACTTTGTTGCTCAGTTTCTTGGGCAATGGGCAGCACCATTCTCCCTTCTCTGCATTCCTCCTTCTCCCTGGGTATATTAACCCCTCGGGGGGGTAACTTCCCTGAGCCTTTGGTGCAGTGTCTCTGCTGAAGGTGAGCTGTTTGGCTCTGAAACCTGAGTAGGCTCCCCTAGGTAAGCTTCAGAGTAAATTTCTCCATTCAAAACCCTCTCCCCACCCCCAAAAGCTGCTGCAATACCCCTTCATTCCTCCTTGGAGGAAGTGATTAGAGATGAAAGGAACAGGGCTGACTAGGGCAAGCATATTAACAAGAGCTACTTCTATTCTAGAATGTTCAAAAATCAAAGGGCTATATTGCGGAGTACTGCTGTAGCATCCTTGTTTGGGATGTGGTTATTCCTTTAGGAGAGTGCTACACTAAGAAACTTAGGGATAGTGCAATGGAGGCCACTCTCATAAGGGGCTTTGAAGCTCCTTTCACCACTATTTGAGCATCCTTGAAGGTTTTGCAGGAGCATCTCTTTCCTGGCTAGAATATCTCAAAGCCTTTAAGGACTGAGATCACCCTGACTTTGGCTTCACTTTAGAAAAGTCTCTCTAACAACAATAACAGGGGTACTTGTGGCACCTTAGAGACTAACAAATTTATTTGAGCGTAAGCTTTCGTGGGCTACAGCCCACTTCATCGGATGCATAGAATGGAACTTATAGTGAGGAGATATATATACATACACATACAGAGAACATGAAAAGGTGGGAGTTGGCCAACCAACTCTAAGAAGCTAATTAAGATGAACTGTTGTCAGCAGGATGAAAAAAGAAAACTTTTGTAGTGATAATTAAATTAGCCCATTTAAGACAGTTTGACAAGATACTTTAACATGGGGGAAATAGATTCAATGTGTAATGGCTCAGTAATGGCCCTAACAACAGTGTTCATAGCTGATGCCTCAAAGATGCAATTAGGTTCTCAGCCCAAGGCATGGCCTCCATTTTATTAGCCAGGGGCCACCTCTGGCTCTGACTCTGGAAGCTAGATACTCACTCTAAGCAGGGTCAAGTTTACAGGCTCCCTCTTTTTTTGGAGAAGCTGGATAAGGTGGTGGCTGACAATTCAGCAAAATCCAAACAGTCTCTCCCTTTCCCAATAAGGGCTCTCAGGAAAGAATAGACGCCAGCCTTCAGACATTCACTTCTTGTCCTCAAAGGTACAATAATTCCCCAAAGGAAAACAGTGGAATCCACATCTGAGATAAATTCCAGAGGGACTTCACCATTCCTACCCCCACAATCCACTTTGACAAAGATTGCGTATGCCTCCCTCCAGTGCTGAAGCTACAAAGTAGGATATCCCATTTCCTAGAGGAATGGTTTTAATCAACCACAGATAAGTGGGTCTGGGAAATAGTGAGCTGGAGATACTTCCTCAAGCTCTAGTCTCCACCCCATCTCATCCAGTCACCTGGCTCCAACAGCCCTGTAAAACAGTCTGGTCCACAAAGAAATATATCATTGTCTGCATCAGGGAGTGAAAGAGTGTGTTCACTCAGAAGAAAGCTTCTCTGGGTTTTACTCCATCTTCATTGCACAGAAGTGCACAGAGGGAATCGGAGCATTTCTTGACTTCAAAAGACTCAACACGTGGATGAAGAAAACAAAGGTTCAGATAGAAACCCTGGCCTCTACAGTATCATCCCTGTCTTGGGGTGGGAACATGAGACTTCTTTACTTCAGTAGATCTAATGGATGCATATATCCGTGTCACCATGAGACTGTGCCATCACAGGCTTCTGAGGTTCGACTACAGCAGGAAACGTCAATACTGAACACGCCCTTTAAGACTGTCCTCAGCAAAGATGGTGGCAGTGATAATAGTCATGCTCAGATTTCAGGACTCACCTGTTGCCCTTCCTGGATGACATCCTGATCAGAGCTCCATTGCAGTCAACTGTGGAAATGGTCACATCTTGGACTTTGAATTTTCTTCAGGCACAGATCTTCATCAGTGCCAAGGAAAATCCTCTGGTTCCATCCAGGAATTTATTTTCTTGCTCCAGAACTGCAGAGGCCTACTGTAGCACTATGCCTCCAACTATTCGCACTTCTGGTGTCGTGCATAGGGAATTGCTCCTTGGAAACAGTGACGCCTCAGAAGTCTTCAAGCTTTCATACTCAAGTTGTTGGACCACTCTCTGGAAAACATGCAAATCAAGTACAGGTTCCAACCTAAGTTCCCCATAAGCTGCATGGCCATGCGGCACGCTATTTAGCGCCGCGCAGGTGCTCAGGGAACCCTCCCGGGCACTTGCAGCAGCTGGTATGGGGTGCCCTTCCCCTGGCCCCAACTTAGCCCGGCCCCCAACCTGCCACAGCCGGCACGGCCCCCCATCCCCAACTGTGCCACGGGCCAGACCTGCTGCAGCACCCCTACTCTGAACCCAACCAGGGCGGTGTGGCCCCAAATCCAGCCCCAGTGCCCCTTCCTGAGCCCCGCCCTGGCCCAGGGGAGGGGTGCTCTCTTTCCCAGGTGCTGCTGCTGTGGGGAGAGAGAGCTGAGGGGAGTTCTCTCTCTCTCCGCCTTAGCCCAGACCATCAGCCTGCACCCCCAGCTGGAGCCCTCCCCCTCACCCCAAACCTCTGCCACAGCCCTGAGTCCCTCATCCCCGGCCCCAACCCAGAGCCTGCACCCCCAGCCAGATATGATCACCTCCGTATTGGTGCACATAACAAAATTCATTCCACACATGAGTGGGGAAAAATTAGAGGGAACACTGGTTCCAGTGGAGGTGTTCAACTCCTTACAGTTGTGATCAGCCCACGATAATGTCTGTAAAGCTGTTCCCATCTGCCTTCCAGACCTTTGCAACCAATGTCAGCATGGAGGGCTAGAGAGCTCACTTGGAGACCCAAACTTCCAGGGCCTCTTGAGCAGGGAGGAAAAGGCTCACAGCATAAACCTTGTAGATCTGAGTGGTCAAGCTAGCTCTGCAAAGGTTCCAGCCCAGCTTAGGAGGAAACCACATGCTGGTTCAATCAGACAATATGACTATGGACACATATATAAACCAAGAGAGAGGGGACTAGGAGTCTGACACTACATATGGAAACAATGAAAATAATGAAGTAGGCAGAATAGTTCCTCCTTTCCACATCAAAGAGGACCTGAACCAAAAGGAAGACAGTCAGCAACTCAAGAGGTGCCTGATTCAGGATGTTTTCAGTCTCATTTTTCAGATGTTCAGCCTCACTTCATCCACTTCCTTCACAAATCACATGAACACAAAGAGACAATTACTTCATAAAGGAGGCAGACCCCAGAACTATGGGAGCAGCTGCCTTATTGCCACAGGGCCTATTTTACAAGTTTCCACTCTTCGTTACTGAGGAAGGTGGTGCAGAAAATAAAATGAAAACAGGTGATGGTAATACTGGTAGCTCATGGACTGAGGAGACCTTGGTTCTCAAACCTGATAGAACTGCAACTGGAGCCTCTAGCAGTTTGTACTTTTGTGACCAATCATGAAAAGGTATGCGTCTGCTGCTTCTAGGATTGGCTCAAAACAACCTGTTTGCTAGCCAGAGGCACTTTGGGAAGGCATGAGACGATTTCTCTCCAAATAAAGAACTCCCTAGACTGGGGAAAAGATCAACTCAATGTCTGTGCAGGCATTCCTTTCTGTCACCCAGCCCTATCAGTAACTATGACCTCAGATGCATCACTCTTGGGATGGAGAGCTCACTTCACCGTTCAAGCTTCTGACCATCCCTTCTCTCCCAGGATGGGGGTTGTGCGTTTCACCTCAACCTAAAGGTACTCTGCCTCGGGATATGTTTCCTTGATGGTTCACTGGATTAGAATCCTCCTGCTCTGTGGAAGTGCAAAAGGTGGCGTTCTAGTGCTTGCTCATATTGATTCCAATTAGGTGTGCATGCACCACGTGCACAATTGCTGGGGAATTTTAACCCTAGCAACACCCAGTGGGTTGGCAGTGGAGCCCCCTGGAGTGGCGCCTTAATGGTGCTGGATATATACCCCAGCCGACCCAGCGCCCCCTCAGTTCCTCCTTACCACCCGTGACGGTCGTTGGAACTGTGGAGCGCAGCATAGCTGTCCTCCACTCTCCCTAGCTTTTGCTTCCGATTTTAGATAGTTGTTCCAGTTGTTATAGTTGTATAGTTAGTACAGTGCAGTAGTTGTTTTAGTTATTGTGTTAGGTTTGTGATTATATTTAGTGAGTTGGAAGGGGTCCTTTGCCTTCTCCCCCTCTTCTCCCCCCCCCCCCGCCTGCCGGGCTCATGCCCAAGGCTCCGGGTTTTAAATCATGTTCAGCCTGTTCAAAGCCTATGCCAATGGGAAACCCCCACAACTCTTGTTTGAAGTGTGTCGGGGAATCTCACCAGGCTGACAAGTGTAGGATCTGTAAGGTGTTCAGACCAGATCAAAGCCCTCATGTCCGAGCTGCTGTATACAGTTTTCCACAAAGACAAGGTGCAGCTTCGCCCCCACCCTGCCTTTTTCCCCAAGGTGGTATCAGCTTTTCATGTGAACCAGGACATTTTACTCCCGTTCTTTTATCTGAAGCTGCACACTACGCGGCAGGATCAACGTATGCACTCCCTTGACGTTCGTAGGGCTCTAGCCTTCTATATCAAGCGTACTAAGCCATTCAGGAAAACGACCCAACTCTTCGTTGCAGTGACTGACCAGATGAAGGGCCTACCGGTCTCCTCGCAACGCATCTCCTCATGGATCACGGCCTGTATCCGTGCTTGCTACGACTTGGCCAGTGTCCTGACCCCGCACCTCACCATCCACTCCACGAGGGCTCAAGCCTCATCGCCCGCTTTCCTTGCCCGGGTCACAATACAGGAGACCTGTAGAGCTGCCGTTTGGTCATTGGTACATACCTTTGCCGCTCACTATGCGTTAATTCAGCAGTCTAGAGACGATGCCGCGTTTGATTCAGTGGTTCTGCACTCAGCGACATCTCACTCCGACCCCACCGCCTAGGTAAGGGTTGGTAGTCACCTAATTGGAATCGATATGAGCAAGCACTCGAAGAAGAAAAGACGGTTACTCACCTTTGTAACTGTTGTTCTTCGAGATGTGTTGCTCATATCCATTCCAAACCCCCGCCCTCTGTCGGAGTAGCCGGCAAGAAGGAACTGAGGGGGCGCTGGGTTGGCTGGGATATATATCCGGCGCCACTCCAGGGGCTCCACAGCCGACCCACCGGGAGTTGCTAGGGTAAAAATTCTCCGACGATCATGCACACGGCGCGCGCACACTTAATTGGAATGGATATGAGCAAAACATCTTGAAGAACAGCAGTTACAAAGGTGAGTAACCGTCTTTTACTCAACACTATAAGGGAGTTAACCTGTATTTCTGTGCCATTTCTGTAAGTGAGTTTCTTCCATTGGTGGTGTTGCCTCCATCTTGTGCCTGAACTGTGCAATTCTGTCTTCCTGAATTACCTGTGGATATAAAACAATTAGGCTGTTAGCTCAGTTGAGGTCCATTTGGCTGCAGTATCAGCTTTTCATCCCCCAGTAGAAGGGTTCTCCATATTTGCTCAGCTGGTGTCATCCTGAGTTTATTAAGGGTTTAGGGAAATCTTTGCCACCAGATTAAAACCCCCAGCCTGGTACTTAAAGACTGCCATGAGACTTTGATTCAAACCAGGGGCAACCTTCTTTCTTCTCCCTTTATCTGTGATGGGGTGGGCAAACTACGGTCCGTGGGCCGAATCCGTCCCATCAGTGCTTTGGATCTGGCCCGCAGGATTGCCGAAGACAAAAGATATAACAAGATCCAGTGGCTGGAAGTTGAAGCTATGCTAATTCAAATTGGAAACAGGACACAATTTATAACATGAAGGGTAGTTAATCATTGGGACAATTTACCAAGGGTTGTGGGGTATCAGGGATAGCTGTGTTAGTCTGGATCTGTAAAAAGCAACAGAGAGTCCTGTGGCACCTTACAGACTAACAAACGTATTGGAGCACTAAGCTTTCGTGGGTGAATACCCACTTCATCAGTAGACCCATGGGTCTGACGAAATGGGTATTCACCCACAAAAGCTTATGCTCCAGTACAAGGGTTGTGGTGGATTCTCCATCACTGAAAATGTTTATGTTGTGTGGATATTGTTCTTAAAGATATTCTCTAGTGTAGTTCAAACATGAATTAACTCCTATAACCTATGTTATGCTGGAGTTAAGATTAGATTATATGATCATAGTGGTCCCTTCTTCCTTTAGAATCTATTAGTCTAGACTAACCGCATCCTTCCTACAATTAGACACAGTTTAAGCAGCAAGATTGTCAGTGAAGCACCAAAATATGAAATTAAGTAGTCCTCCTTTATTGAAATTAAGGCTCTCTTCTCCCCTTTATCTCCCATCAACAATACAACCTTGAAGAGGCTGAGTATATGCAATAGTTTGACTAAAACCAGTGGTATCTCTGATCACATTTTGCCAACCTTCCAGTAGCTGTAATTATGGAGGTTTATACTTCTTGATTCCATTATCTTTGTTCATTTCTGCTTTAAGTGGAGAAGAGATCACTTATGTAGTTTGAAACAGATAATCTTAATTTCAAATGTGGTAGTTTCAAATAGAAACTGAATTGAATAACTGATTTCTTAATTTGTCTCATTGCTTTTTTACCCCTCAACTTTAGTTCACCATTCAAAAGTGGCACTTCAATGGCAAGCCGTCTTTGCAAGGCTGCAATGTTAAATCGTTTCAGACTGGTCTCCAAGGAAGCGAAAAGAAGCGATTTGCTTGAAGCTAGCACATATCATGAAGCAAAGGTAAGACTAGTTAAAGGAAAAACAGTAAATGCCATTTTAATGGTCGCTTTCATGGTGCAGATAGGTGGCAAAGAAAGATTTCTAGTATGCTGGAGATGTTATGTGAGTGGTTGAGCATTTCTTATAGCAGTAATGACCTTGTCTCAAAGGCATGCAAATTGGGTATTTGCAAGTGGCCCCTGTCACAACTTCACTCACTTCTCGTAAGTGCCTCCTATCAGTCGTGTGCAAACCGGCACACTCTCTCTCTGCTCCTGGTGCCCCCTGCCAGCTGTTAACCACGTCAGATGGGTCTTCAGTGGCCCAGCTCTCCGGTCAAGTCAAACACAACATGCATGAAGGAATCCCTTCTGGGGAAACAAAGGTCCAACAGGGCTAATCACTGTCTCCTTGTCATTATCTGCAGTCCTTTCTCTGGGCTCAAATTCCACCCCTTCTGGGCTAGCTTTATCTGTCCCTGCCTTGTTATAGAGCACTTCCCCCAGGGCTTTCTCCCTAGAGACTGTCTTTAGCCATTCTGTGGTTTTCCAGCTCTCAACCCAAGTCACTTCCTAACTTGAGTCCCCTTCCGGGGTAACACAGGTTCAATGAATGGTTGGCCCACTTCATGGTCTTCAGCCCCATCCCTAGGCCGGTTTATAACTTCCAGTCCCTTTCTTGGGCTTTTTAATCCAGTGTCTTATCTCCTCCCTGGGGTTTAGGCCACGGCTCCAGTGCCTGGTGGGGGGACCTGTACCTGCTAATTACTCTGGGTCCCAACCCAGGAACCCTATAGACAGCAACCATGTACTGTTTCCTGTACCTGGTTGCTGCTGCTGTTCCTTGGCTGCTTCCCACTCAGTCCTGTTACCTTAGGTTACAGTCCTTGGGTTCTATTTGTCTTGTTCCCTGTTTGTGCAGGGTCTCCTCCAGGCCTCCTTGCCTGGAGAATCTTTCTGTCTTATCCTGTCTGGTCCCAGCCAGGAACTGATCTGCTCAGCCCCTTTAACTGAGCCTGTTATTTTCTGATTGGCTGCTTCTGGGGCAGGGTGTGGTAGGACCACGAGGCCTCCAGCAGGGGACCTCCGAGGGCCCAGGACACCCCATAACAGAAATCTATGAACTGTTAGTTATACTGAAATTCTGCAGGGCTTACAAAATTACCTTGATAGTTGCTGGAACTTGAATTATTCAGATTAATGTTAGGAAGTCCATACAAAACTGTTCCTTAAGGTTACAAATTGAGAAATATCTTTTGTTGGGTTGAAACTTTCACATTGGATCTCCATCCACAAATGGCTGCTAACCATTCCTCACAATGGCTAGCTTGATATTCAGATTGGAAAGTTCTGCAGACTTTTGTTCCACTCTTAGCACTAGAGAGATGCTTACTTTTTGTAAGTACAGCCACTGTTCTCCCAGGGAATACTCTGGTGAGAAAGGGATATCAACAGAAGTGGGGAAGAAGGTGATCATTCAACATCAGAATTTGGGACTGAGCATGATCTTACGTTCCTTGGGCTGAGAACACTGAGGGAGCACTAATTGAAGAAAGAATGCTGTTCTTACTAGCTATATTATTTTGGAACCGTGATGCTAAGGTAACTGTCTCCCCCTTCCCCCTTATGCAATAAACAGACTGCTCATAATGAGGAGCATACTGACATTAAATTCCTATCCTGCTGTAAAGCTGCTTGGGGAAAGCTTGCTCGTTCATAGACATGCTGCGAAGCAGAATATCTAATCTCATTTCAGACTGTTAGGTTTATGCTCTCCAGGCATTCAGCCATTTTTGTACCTTAGCCCTTTCTATTTTTTTACTGAGACAAGATACATATTTCTCTTTCTTCCGTGACGGTGCACATAGAATTTGCTTTTCTAACATATGTTATGATCACTTTTGTCAGCGTTGGCTACACTTTATTTCTATAATAATTGTTAATTTAGATATTATACTAAATCTTTTCAATAGTGTCAAAGCTACAGCTATAATTTTACCTGTTTTTAGATTCATAGCTAACTATTAGCATGAGTTTAGAGAGTGAGTAATTAAACTGATGTTGATAAACATGAAATTGATTTTACAAAAAAAAATTCCTTTTCCAGTACATAAAAGCATACCCTGTTTCTTACAATCTGTTAAATTCTGTTTTTCCCTTTGCACAATCTGCTATATTTCTTGTTTCGCATTCAATGAACAGTGGCATCACAGGCATCTTTATTTTGAAAGTTTTGCTATGGAATATACCCTAGTGGCACAATATATTAAAAAGGGCAAATCTTGTGGCCATCTGTAACATTTTTTTAACTTTTTTGTTTCTCTTTAGATTAAGTCAGCACCGTACCAGGAAGCTAAACATTTGCTGAAAAGCTACCTAGAGCAGCATGGCTATGGATCATGGATTGTGAAGTCTCCGCATATTGAACAGTTCAGCATGTAACTACTAAGCTGATATATTGGTTTTTATCACCTATTTAAATAAAAAAGTTAATTTTGAGAGTAAAATATTTGGATATTGGTAGTCTGAATCTTTCAAATCAGAGCCATTTACAGCAATAACATGTGAATGGCTCAAAGATTTCTATAGTCAATTAAACACAAATATTAGACTACCTCTTGTAACAAACAAGTCTTACTCAAGACACAAGTGATTGTTTTAGATAATCTCACAAAGCTGCTATTAAAGAGTCTTATCTGTATTGTTTTGTGGTATTCTCTAAAGACCCTGAGATTTTTCCTGTCAAATTTGGAATGTCACAGATTATATGTTGATTTTTCCTGCTTCTCACAGATGTTTCTTCAGTGAAATTTCTGTGAAATTTGGCTTTCTTCAGAGGATGCTATTAATGTCCTTTTATGCTTTAGTTGTAAGAGTGAAACACGTTTTGATCTCTGAAATCAATCATACTAACTTAATGAAAAGTGACTGTTGTTAATACTGGCTTAATGCATCTTTTGTTTGAGTTAATTTAAATCAGTCTTCATTGGAATGCCTTAATTTAGGATTAGCCAGTGGAACACTGTATTATACAAGTCAGTGCAGGAGGATAATAAAAGCTTACTCTGTATACTTAGAGGTAAAACTTCAGTATTGTTAATATCAAACTTTTACTTCTCAGAAATGATACTTTTGGTGTTTATCAATGTTAAGCATTTTAGCTTCCTAACTTTCAGTGAGTTCAGTAATAGTGGAAAAGTACACGATTGATAGTGTTGGACAATGAAGTCTTTAGCCACAATAAGTGTTGCATAAGTAATGGTGAAAGTTTCCCTATATTGCATTGACAATGAGCTTTGCTCCTGATGTGGGAAATAGGCCTGGTACTTTCCTCTCATTTAGCTCTCTGAAGCCCACAATGGGCCTTACTAATTTGGTTGCATCCTTTGAGGGCTGGGCTTACAACCCTCTTCGGTCTTTTTCCTGTACCCAAGGTGTGTCTAAAAGTTCTGAATTAGCTTCCTTCAAAGTCAGTGTTCAGTTTCTTGGTGAAGTAAGTGTGAGTGAATGATATAATTTAATGGGATCTGTTCTGGGACACATTGATCAGAAAGAGAGAACAGCTGCTGAGTCAAATTATAAAATTTTTCTTGTTTACTTGTTTCCTGTTCTAACATTTTATTGACAAATTATCAGAACAGAGGAGATCCCTACAATTTTCATTTATCTAGATTAACGTTAAAGTAGCTCCATTAAGTAGCCTCATGGTTGTTTTAAGCAGTACTGCAATTCAGGTTATCTTGTCTTATAAAAATATTGTGCCACACCAAGTAGCTGCAAAATTTTATAATTTGACTCAGCAGCTGTTCTCTCTTTCTGATCAATCTATATCTGTATTTATTCCCTCAAAAAAGCCACGGAGGTTACAGACCGTGGGTTACATTGTCTTCTGAAACCAGACCAAAATAGTAAAACTGCTATGCATACAGTATACATAAATCACATTTGTTTTTACATCAAAATCTCATTTAAGCTGTTGTTGTCTTTAAGTATTCCTTCCCTATCACCCTAATTTTTTCATCTCTTCTATGATACGATATAATCTTTCATATAAACAATTTCTTAATAATTACTAGGTGTTCTGTTCCAGACCAGCAGTAAACATTTTCCCTCATTCATTAAAGAGCTTGTTAAATGGAAACCTATAGAGATAAGACTGGGCATATTTTAGGATCACGTTAGTTCAAACTTTGTATATTCAGAAAAAGTTACAGTATTTTTATCATCTTTCCATTGTTGGCCTCTATAGAAATTTCAAGGTTGCAAATGGTAGTGTGGTATTTTGACATAGGACTCTCTACTAGTAATTAGCATGATTCCTCCAACTCATTTCTGTAGGCTACTAATGGATGTCAGTGACTTTAGGTCAGTGGTATCATGATGGTGTATAGTCAAAATAGTGACAAAAGGGTGAGAGATGCTGTGTTCCATTATGAGTCTATTAAGCAAATTCATTCCCTAGATATAAAGCATCAGTTGCAAAACTGTTTGCCGAATGGGTATATTTTCTTTAAGTTACAGTAGTAATACTAATTTGTTTTCAAGAAAGAAAGTTTAAACGGGTGTTAGAGTTAAATACCTACTCTTGTTTTATGTTTTTATAGAATGTTATGATACTTGAAAAAATAACAATTAGCTTAATTTTGCTGTTTGACTTTTTGTATTTCACTCAAGATGCTGAAAGCTGGACTTGTGTTTAGTCAGTTTCATTTTGTACACCAAGTGCAGTGCTATAAAGTGGGTTTGAGCTTTTTGTTGAAGGAGGGATATACTAAAACAAAAGCCTGTTTTCCATTTTTGTGTGTGTTTATACCAGTAACTGCTTGTATGTGGTTGAGTAAAATGAATAGTAGGACCTTCAATAAAACCAAGATTTCTATCAGATGTGGGTTTTTTATTTTCTTGATGTAGGGAAGATGGTTTTAAATAAAAAGCTTATTTTCAGAAGTGAAATATCAATGAATTAAAACTTCCTGGCCTTATTCAATTGTTGAAAGTGGGACTACTCTACCAGCACTTGTCATTACTTTTTTTTTAATTTTTTTCATTTCCCTGATTTTTCTGTTTTTTCTAGTACCAGCTTCTCTTTTCATGTAATGGGTAATGCTTCTCACTTTTGGAACTTGGAAGCTCTCCAGTGTTGTTGATGGGCATTGTAGGACCAAGCTTATACCCTTCACCTCAGGTCATCAGAAATTCTGCCTCTGGCAGCAGAATAACTTGGCAGTTCAGTTTCTCCCCACCACTTTGTTTATAACTTCACTTCATGAAAATTAATAAAAAGTAGACACTTCATTTCAGCTTTTTGCTCCTTTCTCTCTCTCTCACTGAGAAATCCCCAGAGCACTGAGACTTTAACCCTGCGATGCCATCTCTCTCTAGCAGGCTCCCTCTGCCTCCGCTTTGCTATCAGAGAAGCACTGCAAAACAGCAAGCTACATCTAAGAGGTGCAGTATTTATAAAATTCAGCTTCCCCAGAGTCTGAGGTATAGCTATGCTGTGCTGCACACTGACCCTAGCATTGCCTGATCATGGGGTTCTGAGTTGGACCAGCATGTTGGGGACTCACCTCCCCCCACACGAAGCTACTACTCCACCATTAGAAGGCTCAAGCAGGAGCATGAGAATTCCAAAGGAGAAAAGAATGCCTTAACAAGCTGTAAGGGGTGTGGCTTGCAAATTTCAGAGACTCTGGGTCCTAAAAAGATAAAGCAAGTCTCCCCACTTCAGAAAAAAAGGAATTAATTCTTTTTAAGGAACAAGTGGTATAAAAATCAGGTTCGTACCATCAGAATGAGACAGCGAAGGAGAAAAGATATGTTGGTTGGGGCTCCTCTTATGTAAAGAGGTTATGAATTTAAGCTCATAGGTACCACTTTGAGTTGGTGTGTCCTGGTCCTTGGGGGAGCTTGCTTCTGATGATGATCTTGAAGATTTGGAGGGTTGTTTGAAAACCAGAAGAATAGGTTCAGGAAAGATTTATTTCAGGACTGGGTCCATATTGAGTAGGGGTTGTAGCTCTTTGATGATACTCGAACTCATACAGGGTGGTGTGGTAGGTGACCACTGGGGTTATGCGATTGGAGCAGGTTTTATTTCTGTATTGAAGCAAATTCAGTATTTAGGTGGCCTGTTCCATGATGTGATCTGCTTCTCTAGCAGAGTGTTCTAAAAGACAAAAACACCCTGTGGGTGAACACTTATATTTGACCTATCAGCCCTCATCCTCAAAGGAAACCTGCACAACACTTTCAAAAGATGAGCCTGGGAGCTTAAATTCACAACTTGTAGACACTAAAAATAATGGACTGAACAGAGACACTGGATTTATGACTTATTACAACAATTCATAACCCACTGACCCCCTCTTTTTGTCCTCTGACTCCAGAGTAGTTAGTACATATTGTAAGGGACCAACTACTTATGCTAAACAATCTGTTCCACCTTTCATTTAGCTGTGATGCTTGGAGTACCTTTCCCAGACCTGAAAACAAGCTCTGTGTGGCTCAAAAGCTTCTCTCTCAAAAATAGAAGTTGTCCCAAAACTACGGCCTCCCCACCTTGTGTCTCTAAAGATAACACGAGCATTTATGTGTGAGAGCTTGCAGTTCCTGTAAAAGATCGGTTCCATTGGTCTACCTTCTGCACCCAGAACACGTGGAAGTAGTTGCAACAAGCTCAAGTCACAAGATACTCATTTATGTCCATCCATGAACAACATTCTAATCAGTGTCCTGCCCAGAGAAACAGACCCATTCATAACTTGCCGAGTGCTGGAAATGACTCAAATGAGTCAAGAACTTTTTGAGCCCATGAACAGAGCATTGCTCATCTAAGTATCAAAATAAGCATAGCTGGGGACATAACTTTACACTATAGCTAAGGTTCATATTAGTGATCTTTCACAGAAAAATATCGCCAGTGGCTACAGGTACCATGTGTCAGTATCTTCCCACGAGTGTGTTTTCACAAAATATGCTTCCAAAAAATCTTAATGAGCCATGGAACCAGTCACAAGATATAATGCAAAATTAGACATTCTGAGATCACATCCAAATGTCTCTGCATACAGGAGAGTACAACATCCTGAAAGTCTGACCAGTTTTCCCTCTAGGACCAATACATCATGCCAGAGATGTGTGTATAGTTCAGTAATGCTGTATCTGATAGTGCCTCGTATCAGCTGCTTCAGAGGAAATGTGTGAAGCCCCAAAATGGGTAATTGTAGAATATGCCACTTGGGGGGGATTTCTTCCTGTCATAGGTTTGCTCATTCCCTGAAGCATGAGGCTTTATCACTTCTAATTTTAATTTTACCTAATATAATCCTCTCAAATCCACCAAGCTGTTGACCTGAATGACATCTCAAAGCATTCCACATTAACCATGCTGTGTGTATAAGATTTTTATTTTTTTACATTTGCTGCCTTTCTATTGTATAGAATGCACCCTGCTTCTTGTCTTGCCCCTCCAAACCTCTTTTCTGACCAATTAAAATTAATTTAGACGCTAGCAACATGTACAAGGAGTTTAAATTATTCCTTTCAATGTGTTACCACTGATTTAGTGTCTCATCTTAAGCTGTTTTGTCAAATGTCCCTGGATCTCATTGAAAATATACTTCAATGACTCCTGTAACTCCAGTTCGTCCTGCATTCATTTTTAGCCCTGTAATGCTAGTCCCTATGAATGGTCCAGCTCAGGTGTGCATACACCTCTTGAGACCTTGATGGAGATTTGCTCTTGATGTGCTCTAAGTAGGCTGTATAGGGGTGTGTGGGTGAACTGCCCTGAGTTCCTTCTCAACTGCCTGGGCCTTGAGCGTGCCTTGGCTTTTCCATTTTTTCCCTTAGTGTTAAGATACAGTCTAGTAGTTGTTAGGATAGCTATAGTTAATTTGTATAGGTAGTGATGGATTGTTTTGTTTTCCTCTTCTTTTTTTCCCCCCTCTAGGACTCTTGTTTTCCTGGCAGGGAATGCCAGGCTCACCAGACTTCAAATGCTGCCTCTCCTGCCAGTGAGCTATTCCTATAAGCAACAGTCATTCTAAGTGTGTCCATTGCTTGGGGCAGTTCCATGTTTCCCAGAAGTGTAACTTCTGCTTGGTCCTCAAGTCTAGGGCAAGGAAGAACAGGAAGATGAAGCCAAGACTGTGATGGAATACACCCTGCAACCACAACCAAGTAAGGAGACCCCCACTGGTCCTCATACATCTGTCCCAGACAGATTCAATCAGAGGGGCAAGCTTCCCCTAAGGAAGGGAAGATTGTGGAGGCTTCTGGGAAGACTTGCACTCCAAGGAACCAGCTTCACAAAAACTACATTCCTGGCCAAGTCTGTTGTTTCTCAGGGTATTGTTGAGGCCAAGGACTCTGCCATGAAGCCCCACAGCTCCAAGGAGAGGAGACATGGCTCTGATAGGGCCCTGATATACTCTACCAGCAAGGAGAGCAAGCATAGGGCACCATCAAGTTTGGCCCTGCTAGTGGTACTGTTATGCCACTTAAACTGCATTGGTAGCAACAGCAGGGTTATCTAGCTGCTGGTTCTGACGGTATCAAATCCACCGGTACCAAACAAACAACATCATCTTCAACTGCAGTGCAGTCATCATCGTCAGTATTATCTGCTTCAGTAACAGTGGCCTTAGCTACTGGATTGGTAACAGATCCCTTCTTGGTACCACAGGAATTCCAATACTCTAAGGACCTTTTGGTATCAAATGAAGAGGAGTCTCTGCTTCTTATGGGTATCAAGCACCTTTCAATACTGAGACCCCAGTCTCTGCACTACTGCTATCAGCACTGCAAGACTCTCCACTCTTTTCAAGTGGTTCCTCCACATAGTATGATGGGTAAGAAGACAAAGGAGACTCCCAATCCTCCTCCTATTTCGGTCAGGGGTTCCACAATCTACCACTTCAGGAATCCCTTTTCAGTTAGTCAGGAGGAGAATCATAGTGGTCACCAAAAGTGGTGGAACCAACCCTGTATGTCACCTCCTCTTCCATATCGACCACAATGGCCATACTTGGACCGCTGGGTAGCCTATTGACAACAGATTACGAGACCACCAGTACCATATTGTGGGGAGACCAGGGTTATGCCACCTCCCCCTTCCCAACCAGTCGTGTTTCCTCCCCCTCCCCCAAGACATTTTGAGGAGCAGGAGGCTAGCACAAAAGAGGAGGCCCCTCCTGAAACACCCCTCCTCTTCATTGCCAAATGGGGAAGCCAGGCCTCCTCCATCTTTCATGATTGACGACTTCAGGTAATTTCAAGACCTTGTTAGGAGGATAGCAGACAGTCTTCAGATTCCTCTTAAACAGGTCAAGGATCCATAACAAACTTCTGGATACTTTGCAGTCAGTAACACCCTCCAAAGTGTCATTAGTGATCAGTGAGGCACTTCTAGATCAGGCTAAAACAGTGTGGCCAGCACCTGCCACTATTATGCCCATTTGTGAAAGAGCACTTGTGAAGAAAAGATTCAGTGTTCTTGTTTTCCCAGCATCTACCTAAGTCGCCGGTGGTAGATATGGTAAATGAGTGGGGTAGACCATGTTATGCTAGGTCTACCCCTTATGATAAGGACCAAAAATGACTGGATCTCTTTGGATGAAAGTCCTGTTCATCAGCAACCCTGCAGTTTTGCATCACAAATTATCAGGCGATCATGGCTAAATACAACTTCACCAATTATAACAGGCTCGTGCCTTTTATTGAACAAGCAATTCCAGTCTGTTGTCTCTGAGGGCCAGTTATTTTGCCAGAATTGCTCTTCAAGTATCCGTAGATGCTGTGGACACTGCTGCAAGATCAATCTCCGTGGCAGTGGCTATGCGCATGCTGTCATGCCTCCAGCTCTCAGGGTTTCCAACAGAGGTACACAACACTGGAAGATCTTCCCTTCAACGATTATAAACTCTTCTCAGAAACCATGAATGAGTCGCTGCACACGCTGAAGGGGGCTACCCTATGATGCCTGCATACATGTACATCTACAAATAAGAGAGATTTAGTAGTCACAGACTGTCCAGAGATCAGAAAACTGATCAGGATGTGGATTTCATAGATCCTCTGAACTCACCACAAAGAGACACAGATTCCAGAGACAAAGAGCCACTCAACTATGCTCCTCAACCACCCAGGGCTCATCCAAGCAGCAGTTTTGAAGGACTGGTCAAGCGTTCGAATCCTCCCATATCTCTGGGGTGACAGTTGTGCCCATTGGCCCATCTCCTCTTCAGTTTCCAGCAGCCTTGGAAATGGATCCTCATGGAGGTCATACCCTTGGGCTATACCATCCATCTCTCCCTTCCACCTTGCCATCCAGGGTAGAGTAATCAGGGTTATGATGGACAACGTGTCCTGCATATTCTGCACCAACAAGTTTGAGGAAGCAAGGTCTCCCTCCTTGAGCGCTGAAACTATGAATCTATGGAACTGGTGTATAACCCATATTTCAGCAGTTTACCTGCCAGGCATTCAGTATACCACAACCGATGCCCTTAGCTAACACTTTTGACAGGACTATGAATGAGAGTTGGGTACTCAGGTTCTCTGCAGCATATTCCAAAGATGGGAACTAACCCAGGCCAACATTTTTACGGTCTCAGAAAACAATAAGTGCCTTCTTTTCTGCTCAAAGGGGG
Organism: Mauremys mutica; assembly: GCF_020497125.1. Taxonomy (NCBI): domain Eukaryota; kingdom Metazoa; phylum Chordata; order Testudines; family Geoemydidae; genus Mauremys; species Mauremys mutica. The sequence continues at coordinate 45,367,160 of NC_059076.1, forward strand.
GGGGGTCTGTCACCTCTCCTTGGGGGAGACATTCCTTCTATCTTGGAAGAAGGGTCAGTTTTATGCATTTCCCCCTACTCTTCTAATTCTACGGGTCATAAGATCAGACAAGACAGAGCCAGGACAGTGCCAACCTGGCCAAGATAACCTTGGTACCTGTACCTGCCTCACCTCTCTGTCCAACTGCCATTCAAGCTTCTAGCCATTGCTCACCTCCTGTCTCAGGATGCGGGTCACATGTTTCATTCCAGCTTAGGCCTGGTCAACACTGGGGGGGGGTTCGATCTAAGGTACGCAACTTCAGCTACGCGAATAGCGTAGCTGAAGTCAAAGTACCTTAGTTCGAATTACTTACCCGTCCTCACGGCGCGGGATCGACGTCCGCGGCTCCCCTGTCGACTTCGCCACCGCCGTTTGCAGTGGTGGAGTTCCGGAGTCGACGGGAGCGCGTTCGGAGTTCGATATATCGCGTCTAGATAAGACGCGATATATCGAACTCCGAGAAATCGATTGCTACCCGCCGATATGGCGGGTAGTGAAGACGTACCCTTAGTGGTTCTCAGGGCGTAGTTTCTCAATGATTCTCAGGATTAGTCTTACTTGTACTTCTTCGGAGCAGGAAGACTAAACAACAGAAGGGTATCAAGCTGTACTGATTACCTACAGAAATGGAAGAGATTCTCTCGGTGGTGCAGTTGTTGCTCCCTCCAGCCTGATTGAATTCCACATCCACTCATCCAGGATTACCTGCTGAGTCTGAAGAAATCATGATTATCCATCAACTGGACTAAGCTAAATTTGGCTGCTATATCAGTCTTTCCTTCCCTGATGGAGGGATTCTCTCTATTTGCTCATCCAGTGTCATCTAGAGTCATTAAGAGGTTGGGCAATCTCTACCCCCACATTAGACAACCCACCCCTACCTTGGACCTCAACCATTCTCAATCACCTTATGAGATCTCCATTTGAACCAGTGGCAAATTGCTGTCTGCTCCATTTATCTATAAAGACTGCCTTCTTCTTTGCCATCATGTCAACCCGTAGGGTCAGGGAAATTGGGGCTTTAATGACAGATTCCCCCTTGACCGTGTTCTTCAAGGATAAGGTTTCTTTACGCTCATACCCTAAATTCTGATCTGAAGTTCTATTGGATTTCCATCTTAATCAATCCATCCATCTAACAGTATTTTTTCGAAAACCTGAGTTTTCTCAGCAGGAATCCTATTTTCATACCCTGGATGTTTGAAATTGCCCATTTCTATCTAAATGGAAGGCCAACGCTCTTATACGGTCACTTAGACTCTTCATCTCTGTTGCAGATAGATCCAGGAGATTCTTTCTCTCTACTCAGGCACTATTGAAATGAATAGCTGGTTGTGTTTTTTTTCACTTGTTATGAGTCTGTAGGTCCCCAAACCTCCCTTAGGGTGATAGCACCAGCTCTCAGGCAATATCTACAGCATTACTGAAGAATGTACCAATTTCTGAGATATGTAAGGCTACTACATGTGCATACACTTACAAAACATTATGCCCTCATCCATGCCTTCAGATCCAAAGTAGCCATTGGTTCTTTAATATTATCTTCATTTCTTGATTCTATTCCAAAGCTCCCTCCTCCTTCTGGGGATACTGCTCAAAAGTCACCGGAGGTGGCATATCCATAGGGACACTACACGAAGAAGAGGTTATTCACCTTGTGCAGTAATTGTGGTTCTTTGAGATGTGTCCCCCTATGGGTGCTCCACAACCCGCCGTCCTTCCCTTCTGCTTCAGAGTGTTTTGTAAGGGACACGGGTAGAGAAGTATCAGGGGGTAGCTGTGTTAGTCTGTATCCACAGAAACAACAAGGAGTCTGGTAGCACACCCACAAAAGCTTATGCCCAAATAAATCTGTTAGTCTTTAAAGTGCCACCAGACTCCTTGTTGTTTTTGTGGTAGAGAAGAAACTGAGGACAGCTTATCTGTGCACCCCTATATAGCTTTAGTGTCTGGCATGAGGCAGCTTAGCGCGCTTGTGTGGACCGAACGGACACTGCTAGCTGAAAATCTCTTATCAAGGGCTCAAGAGGTGCACCGTTACTGTACAAGGTAACATCGTTTTCAGTTGTGATTAAGGTGTGCTCCTCCTTATTTTGTTCCGGAGTGATGCCCAGATGTACACTCTGTCACCTAGGCTTCATTTGGTGGTGATGTGGATGCAATTTAATCACAGCTCGTCTGGCTGGTTATGGATTGAACTACCACTTGAAGAGAGAGGGAAATGCTGTGATTTTTTTTCGAAGTTCTTGCAATACACCAGGTGAGCAACTGGCCTTTTCCACAGCCAAAATTCTCTGTGCTTGTGGTACTGGTGTGGTGGTTGTAATCATTGTGGATGGTCATCTTTAGGGATTAAAATACTTGTGCAAATGTCAGATCAGATGGAGTAGTGTGTCTTGCTAGATGTGATGTACTTTTTAGGTTTGATTGAAAAGTCAGGAACCCTCCCACAGTTTTAAGTCTTGTCTTTGGGTCTGATCTGAAAATATCAGATATTGGGGTCACCCACACAGGTGATCTAGCCAACCTTGTATGTTTCAGTGCAGAGGCTACTTAGCACCTTAAGCAGCATCAGGTGTATTTTCTCATGAACTTGGTGGGTAACTAATCCTGAGGATTTTTGTGATCCATTTACTTGTGCTGGCATGTATCTGTATTTGAGTTAACCTCCCAGCACGTCACTTACCAGCATTTAATGTCACCTATTTAATGGAATGTGTCAACTTCCTATTTCCTTATACCCTCATTGCTTCACGTACACAGGCATCCTTTTAACATCTCATTAGAAATGTATAAATAAAATCCTGTATTTGCACTCTCACTCTTTCACTAGAAATGACTGATATGTTACAAATACAGCATTATGACTTAACTGCAGGATCAAATAGGACAAGAGGAGAGGCCAGCAATTGACAATGAATTTGCGTAAGTAACACATTCTGAGAACTCCAGCTGATGTAAGTAACTTTTCTTTTCAGGGGGAAAAAACCTTCCCTTCAATATACAAGAATATTTCCCTAAGTTTAGTATATCTCTGTAAATTGAAATAATACAGTAGATGTGTAAATTTAAACCATGTCTCCCTTGATATTTTGTATAACATACTGTAAAATACATCCCTTGTTTATACAAATGTTACTGATACCTTCAGTATAATTACACATACTACACACTAAAGATCAATAAGCATTAGCCAATATTGGACCTGATCCTTCAGCCTCTCTTCATGTAGGATCACGCCCATTGAAAGTTTCCACAGAGGAAAACTATATGGGACACTTAGTTGTGATAAAATTCAGTCATTAGTGCTTTTAAAAGCAATTTTTGTTTATTCATTTGTCATTTGCTTCTGAAGAAATGGATCTAGGGCTAGTAAAAGAGATTAATGTATGTACTAGTACTGTGGAGGGAGGGAGGAAGGAAAATGCACATATACTTTTGTATTTGAGCAAAGATAAGAGTAGGTTTCTTAAGTAAAAGTTTATGCATTTCTATTTTAGTGAAGTTGTAATGCAAACAATGTTCTGGTATAAATTGGGGTAGCACTATTGACTTTCATGGAACTATGGTGATTTACACAAGCTGAGGATATTTGTCTACAGTGCACTCTTATGCAGCCTTACATTTGCCATGTAGGAAAAGATACCATCAAACTTAACATACCACGGGATGTGTCGTGAAAGGCTACAGGAAATGTGCTGACCACTAGTACGTACATAACATGCAAAAATATATAAATTTTGCTGCAAGAATTTTGCTACAGCAGAAGCAGCTGTGGTGAGGAGTTGAGGCAGATGAATTTTGTGGCTCATTGACATGGAAGAATATCATGTGGAATATGCCAGTGGAGCTATGAACCCTTATTTGGCCCAAGAGGTTAGTACAGAAGTTTTGTTATGACTTGAAGACTTTTTTTTAAAATGTAGTCATGTTTCATGAATGCTTACACTAACATTTAACATGGTTACATATCTACAAAGAAAAATACTTCCTAAATAAGCAATGATTTTTTCCCTCCTACTCAGCTGATTAAAAAGATATGTTTACAGTTAATCTAAGACTAATAGTTGTGTAACTCAAAAGCATTCAGATATAGTGGCTGGACAAAAGTAAAGACAAGACTTATTTCTGAATCTTTTCTATACCGCACAAATATTGTTGTACACAATAATTTAATATCAATGAATTTTTAATTAAAGCAGTTTTGTCATGTGATCTCTCTTCTCCTTGTGCTTTGTATCTGGAATTTAGAAATGGACAGCTAGATAAAATGTTTCAGAAGTATAATTGGACATTACATCAAAAGATTTAGGGGGACTGATGGTTTTGTTTAGTTTAGAATGCAAAATTATAATGCATAGATTTGGTCAGTATTTATAAGGTGAGTGAGCAGATATCTATATCTTAGACTATCTCAAATTGTTCAGTTACTAAAAATGGAATCTTTGTGTATCTTGTGATTCCGCCCCCCCCCCCCCCCGTTTCACTCTCTTCAACTTTTTTATCAGTTTGGTACATTTCTATTACTTAGTGCAACCATGTACGAATATTAAACTGAATATGCCTTCTCATCAAGTGTTCTTCTCCCATGCACTCCATAGTGGCCTCACGTAGTGCCTCAGTTCCCTCCCTCCCCCCCAGGTTCCTCACATAAATTGGCACACAACCTTTTTGTCCATTCACAACAGCCCTTCTTGGGGGTCTGGATTTTTTTCACATAAAATAAACTTAAAATAAAACTTAGTCCCAAAACAAAGTCCATCCCTTTACCCTGTTATCAGAGTCTCTCCCAAGCCTTTCCTGCCTGAGTTCCAAGTTTATCTACTGGAGACCACTTGCTCCCAGCAGCCTCCGTACTCCACTCGAGTCTCCATGAAGCTCCCAACCCCTACCCCCAGACATGGATTTGTGCAGCTCTTGAAGGGGGATTACCTAATTCCTGCTCAGGCATGCCTCCTAGCCCTTACGGGGCAAGCCCCCCAGGAACATTCCTAGGTAAAAGTAACATAGTTAAAAGATTGCTACAACTGCTCTTTCTTGGCTTAGATATTAAGGTAATCAAGTAGTAGTAAATATAGTGGTAGTAATTAAACATGCATCACTGTGACAACTTTATAACACAGGAATAATCTTTCTTTTTTGTTTATATTTAGCTTTCTGTAACTATGCAAATTTCATTGTAGAATCAAGGCCTAAACTATGTTGGGAGTATTATTTTCTCCTATTATTGAGCCTGCATAATTGCCATTGGCATTAATGGAAAGTTGTGTGCACACATCAGGTGGAGAATTTACACCTTTGTATTCCTTATCCTGAAACCTTTAGTTTTTTGGATAATGCTTGACTTCTGTAGCATACATGTTAACAGGTTAGAATGTCAACAAGAATGACTATCAAATGTGCACTGTTCTCAATTTTGAGAACCTTTGTGCCTCACACTCTCAAATTCCAGCACACGCATTGTTATCTTCAGTGGCAGGTTATTAGGAATGTAAAATAAATATGGACCGAAAAATATTGTTCTGCTACATGTTGCTTTTGCTCTGAAATTTGCACTGTAAAACCTCAGTGGATTGACAATCTTGCAGGTTAAAAGGACTAAATTACATTTGTTTCTTATTAGGAGTCATTTTTAATTACAGTGGATTGAGAAACATTTCAGCAATATCACTACTGTGAAGAATATTGACTCTTGAGCGCCAATACCTGGGATTCTCAAACACAGTAACAAGCTAATGTTAAGTGTACTGTAGCTGCATGGAAGAATGATGGTTACAATGCAAAACTAATGTTAAACAGAAACATTGTGTTAAATAGGTCAGACTTAAGATTTACAAGAAAGATAAGATAAAACTGAAACCAGGTATTTTACTGTAGATCTTGAATTGGTCTTGTATTTTTTTAATAAGTGGCATGAACTTTGATCCATTTATTTTATAGTGGCATGTTGCCACATACACTTCTGTAGATGTGCCATAGGCTACTAATGCACAGACATAAATGTTGCACCTCCCACTGATTTCTCAAGATGTTTTGCAAGCATTTTGTATACTTTTTAGGAAGATATGGCATGTATGACTGAAACTGGAATAGCAACTAAAATATGAACTAAAATCTAACACATCTAGCCTACGACAATGGACGACAGCACAAACAACTGCCTTCTCACTCCTGATGCTGCCCCAGCCAGCTAAAATTCAGTGTACTGCACTATAAAGATCAGTAACTTGGAATCTGGCAAATCACTATAGGGAATAATTTCTTGTGTTCACCGTCTTCTGAAAATATCCTGCCACAAGAGAGAACATGTTAAATACAGGAATAGTAGCCACATCCCCACTGCACTGGTCTCATGAGGCACTGCAGCCACTAAATTCTCATATACACAGATATGAAGCCACATCCTTCAATACCTCAGCTCTCCTCTAAAATGATTTTCTGTGCTGGCCTCATGTAGTCTGACAGAGCTCAGTTCCACAGTGCACACCGAATGTATCCATGACACACTTTAGGAAGCTAAGGGCTCTAACATTCCTAAAAATACAGAGCTCAGTCTCTTCAACAAACCTTCTCTTGATGCTGGAGTGTTTAGCAGTTACCAGCTAGACTCAGACCTCTTGTTCTGGGGACAGTGATTGAGAAGGCAATTGCTAATGTATTCCAGGTGTACTTAACATCTTGGACATTCTGGGTAGATCCCTGTCTGGGTTCTGGCAAACCTTTGGAATTGAGACTTCTATCTCACCCTCAACCACTGGAAAGCCAAAGTCTTGCTGTTGGTTAGGAATTGTGCAAAATGTAGTGTCTTGCTACTTTGTCATAACACATACGTTTATTGATGGAATAGTGCTGCAGTAGTGAATCAGGTAAAGGCCCTCAGCATTGCTTTGAACCATGCCTTATTCACCTTTTCATCTTAAGTTATGTGTGATATGTAAATATTGGGGGGTGGGTTCCATTTTCACCTGTATTTATAGCATGGCAGTCTTGCAGCAGTAATACATACCGTTATGAATGATCCACACTCTTATTTTTTTGTTAGAATAGCTACCCTTGGACCTGTATTTATCACACACTCTTACAATTCCTTTCTCCCTCCCCCATGTTTGTTTTATGTGTTTGTATTTTAAGAGGGAGTTATTTTATTATGTTTTATTTGCTGTACACTGTTTTGAACATTTTGACGGGGGTAGGGGACTCTATATAGAAATATTATTCCTCAGAAAACAGGAGTGATGTATGACAAAGGAAACTACTTTGTAGTAATTCTGTTTGTCACAACTGTTATCTCCTTCCTGCTTTCCCTTTCTCTTCTGAGTTCAGTTTTTAGTAATATTTTATCATCTTATTGCTGTTAGTTGTTTGGGAAGCATTAGATTGGTGAGAAAAAAGTGGAGGTGGTTTATACATGGTTTTGATGATTGACAGTCTTCTGGCCTCTTGAATCCTAGTGGGTGGAGACAGAAGACTCTCCCTCAGACAGCAAAGGAAGAGAAGATGACTAGAGCAAACAGAAATACCAATACTGTAAGTAATTTTACCAGTTTTGACAGACAGCTGCCATTATAGTTTATTTGCCACCTTTGAGAAAACTGCCGTTTTTTCCAATTACTTACTGCCTGTTCTGAAGTATGACTCTGAATACTCCATTCCCCACCCACTTAGTAAAACACATCAAAGAGACAATGATGGACTGATAACTGTACTAGTCTAGTTTGTTTTCATCAATTACAATTTGTGCCGTTGTCAAGACTGAGTGGTGGTTTTTGAATTGTAAAAGATACTCAGCTTAGTTGTTTCCTTCTGCATAAACCTTTTAAAATGTTACGTGATTGACTCTATCTTCATTCAGAGTAAGTGCATTTCAGAGATTGCACAAAAAGGCTTTGTGTACAAAATGTGAAGATTTGTCTAATATATATTAATTTGGATTTATTAATTGGCAGCACTATTTCGTTGATGGACGCAACTAGCTCTGAAAATGTCTAGGGCACTGGTTTCACACTTGGAGGATTATTTATTTCTGTTTTATTTGTTTATTTTGGACAACCTTTTCATGTCTCTCAAAGGCCTTATGTTTGAGATGTAAACATTAATTGCTGCAAAGTTCTTGCTACAAAGACATAACTGGGAGCCTGAGTAGAGGAAGAGCTTTAGCAGGGAAGAGCTTTAGCAAGAGTCTTGCTGGTTTTCTTCACTTGTTCTGTTACTTGTGTTATATATGCTACATATTGATTGGTATGCAAACATAAGCTGGTATTGTATTTTGTTTGATAGAATTTAAGTAGAGCCTTTAAAAAAACACAGCAGTCAAGTCTCAGCTTATCTCCAAATGTCTCTTGTTGATTCTGTTACAGAAACTCTTGTGTACAGGTAGATGCTGTTTTTAACTAGATTCCTCTATACAATGCAGTGTGCCACCAGTGAAATGAGCCTTGTGAACTAGATAAGCATCATATTAATGAAGAAACAAAATAGTAAACCTTATTTCACATATCACAAAATTTAATATATCTTTATTTACTACAATCTACATTCATAAAGTTTGAGCTATTTTTAACAGATATTTTAATAAATAGTTGTTTTGAAGTACAGCAATTTAATGAGAAATAATTAGCTTAAAACACGCAATAGTTGTGGAGCCCGTAGGGCTTACAAATATAATCAGATGTCATTTTACTGTAGAAAGGCTTGCTTAACACCTGTATTTAAAGAATATGATAGTGCCAGATGGACAAGAAGTTAATAAGCCACAGGGCAAAAATATAAATTATAATAATTAAATATATAAATAAATAATGTAGCAGTTACAGTAACAAATGTTATCCATTATTTTGACTGAAGTAGCTAGTGACTTTTCACTGTAACCATACTAGAGTACATAGACTGCAGAAGTTTCCGCAGTCCTTCAAGAAACTTTTGAGTGTTCTTCTGTTGGGAGCCTTCATATTTCGGTGTTGTGTTTTTCTGCAATGAAAATATTTATATAGTTAATAATTGATTAATGATAGCTCTGTCATTGACTAGAGTCCATGGTAATGCATGAACCTGTGCATGCTGAGTTTCCTTCCAAAATGAGGCACAGAATGTTTTTCAGGTTTTTACTTTTTTGCTAAAGTTAGGTATTCGTATAGTAAAGGAAGCCACAGATAGTGGGATACTCTGCGGCACTGAAATATATCATAACCTTAATTTATTAACTTTCAGTAATAAGAGAGTTGGTTAATAATCCAGCTGAGGCAGATTTCATTTTTAACCAAAGCCTGAGCGATATTTCTAAAATATCATGTGGCCCCTCTTAGCCATGTTTTCTGTGTTATTTTTTAATCATAGTGGGATTTGGCACTTTGTAGCTTTACCAAGTCCTGCTGCATAGTGTCACTTATGTTCAGCATTAGAGACTGCAGAGTCATGTACTTGTGGTCCAGTCCTGGAAAGCGTTGCTCATGTGAGGCTTCTTTACTCTGACATAAGCAAAGATTTGCAAGACTGGGCATATTGACTTTAGTCATAGTTAGGTTAATAAATTTAATTAGGAACCCATATTACAGAAAATTTTGATTGTAAGCATTATATAACTAAAAAAGCACAAACTATACCTTGTCCTAGTGGATTATCATGCAAATAGACATTGCTACATATTTAAAACATTAGACATTTTGCTAGCTATTACAGTGCCAGAAGATCTCAAGAAAAACTAGTACACATCTGAAAAACAATAAAATGTATTGGTCTCAAGATTGGTATTCAAGATTTACTTAAATGGTTTCATTTTCAGTGAAAAAACTCTACTTTGCCACTGTATATAATCAAATGTGAAGTTCCCATCACCAAGATTTCTTCTTTATTCTAGTTAAAGGACAGAAAAAAGAGAGGGAAAATACCCATTGCAATCTATGGGGAATTTTTTTCCTATATTGAGCCTTAGAACTCTGATTTTAAAAAAAATCAGATTTGGGTTACCATTAAGCTACACATTTCTTTTTAAAAGCACCCAACCTAAGTTAAAAAGAAAAACTTTTGTAAAAGGCTCTTTAACTTGAATTTTCTTCTTTGCAGTGCAACAACAGAACCATATTCTTGGTTTTCTATTGACAGAAAATGTCCATAGGAGCTCAGATCCTGTAGTGATGGGAGTAGTATAGAGTCTAGATATATTAGATGGAAAAAGACTTTGAGACAGATTATGGGAGTGTCAAATGAGCAAATAATGCAGTGTTGGGCCCACTGCGAGCAGATAATTTTTTCTCTTTCTAGTTGATATTCTATCAACTTCTAAATTTGTGTATCAAATTGAGTAAAAATGAATCCTTACCACAGAAGCACCAAGATATTTCATGATACGATCAATATTATTAACCGTATCATTGTTTTGGCTTTCCTCTTTTAAAGTGTTCATTTCAGCCATATAAACGCTCAAGGCCTCCATTCTGCGCTCCTCCTAAAATAAGAAGGAAAATCATTGCTAAGTATGATTGGCATTTACTGGGGCCAGCAAATAATGTATTATTTGAATATACCTTGATTTATTTTACCCGAGTTTGAGACTTTTATACAGTATATCATTCATCTGTGCTCTTTAAAGTCAGACTATAAGAAATGAAAAATGGGCCCAACTCTAGTATTTTCTTGTAGGCTTGTGCTGCTCCATTTGGAAGTCTGGTCAACCATTGCAGGATTCCTTGAGCATAGGAAAACCCTCAGGTGGCACAGAGCTGCTCTTGCAGCTCCTACACTAATACTTGGTCCTAGCTTCTATTGTAGGAAGTATCACCTGGAAAATGGTATGTAGCCTTAGCCCCTGTACCTAAGGTTGATTCCCAGCTGCTGGAATGGCTCCTTTGGGCCATTTCCAGTTGGTGTAAATTAAAGCAGGCTGGCTGATCTATTTCATTCCTGGGACTGACCTGGCCTCTAGATTCAGGGGGAGTCATCTTTACACGCAACCATCACAAGCTGGGCCAAACACAATTTGAGCATATCACATGATCTGCCCCAATAAATAGACTTTTAAAAATCTAAACCAGAAATTCTTAGTGTTTGATCCAGTGAGCACATGACTAAAATTGGTCTAGTGAGGAAGTCATTGCAGGTTGAGGCTTTAAACCTTTACTTAAGCAAATATCCCATTACTTTCGATGGGAGTTCTGTAATTAGGGATTTACATCATAATATAAATCAATTAATTGTCTGACATCTTCTAACACTAATATACTTTCTCAGCAGATTATCTAGGTAGGTAAGTATTACCCCTATTTACATAAAGGAAAAGCTAACACTAAAGTGGCTAAGTGACTTGATAACAGAGAGTCTGTGGAGAGCTGGAATACTACAATGCAATTCTGTGCTATGTACACTAGATCACATTGAAGACAAGCAATCTCAGTGACTTAATGAGGATTCAGAGCAGAAAGTTCTTGTGCAATTGGATATTTGATAAAATACATACATATTAATCTATTGTATAACGAGTATAAATAAGTATTCAGAGCTAAAGGTACCCGAGCATGGCCTGATGAAGTTTCACTCCTGGAAAGAGCATATGTAGAATTTTAAAACCAGAAAGCATGATCACTTTAATCTGTGATGTTACATGAGATTTGTAACAGGAACTGCTAGTGTATGCACATACAGTTGGGATAAAATTAGACTCTACTTTGTGCCAACTTCTGCCTATATTCTTAAAATGAAACTGGCACTTTTAAAATATCACGTCACACTAAAGTCTATTCTTCCTGTTTGTGCTTCTGATTTAAGAGTTAATATCACCTGCTGCATATTAACCTGTGGCCCAGTAAATCACAAAATAAATTATTTTCTTGTAAGAATTAATTCAACTGCAGTGCATTAAATAGAGCAAACTAATCTTGCTCTGTTATGCTGTTACACAGAGCAATAAGATAGCATTGTTATATCAGCTTTTTCTGCTGTCAGACAGCATAAAGCAAAAACACACAGTAGAATCCCAAAGACTGGGGCTCGTACAGTGAACTCATGCTCCAAGTGTTTATTTTTTCTTATCTCTGCCTTTTCAGAAGAGGTAAAATGTTGTTGATGTGAATTAATAGCAAACATTAAAAGTAGCAACACTTGGAAAGGCTCTTTAAAAGATGATAAAAGTTTATACTCACATTTGAAAAGTCCTCTGGTGTGTAAAAGCCATCATATTCAATATCCTATGAGAAAAATAGGAGTTAATTTTTTCTGCAAAAATTAAAATAAAAAAATTACAGTACATATTATTTAAAAAGGAAAACAATCCACTTACTTTGGTCAGTTTTTCTAGATTGATTACATCATCAATTGCATATTTTAGATAGTCTTCGTTTAGTGAGGTGAATGGTGTACCATCTGGTGAGGTGAATGGTTTACCATTTGCTGCAATTACAAGCATTAGTGGAATATAGCAGGTGACCAATACTTTGCACATTGTAACAGGGTTCTAATTTACTGTGTGTCGGTATCCAAATTGTGATTAATAGAGCTGATAAATTGTCCTTTAGCTGCTTGGTATATATATACTCTTAATTCTGGAAAAAAATTTATGGGGGCGTCCCGTTACAGTGTTGGCTTATTACACACTTTTTCATATGTTCTACCTGTGTGGCAAGAATCATTACTTTTGTTTTTCCTCCTCTGATGACACTTTGGAATTTCTTTAAAGCCTCATAAGCAGTGAAGGGATGTAGGTAAAATCCCTCTTGGTGTAATAGAAGCCCACACTCGTGGCAGTACCTCTTCACGATATGTATATGAAACACTTTTTCCCCTTCACTCACTCTCACTCGCATCTCTCTCTCTCTCTCTCTCTCTGTTTCTCCATATAGACTATACCAAGCTACAAGCACGTGAAATGTTGATCTCAATCTGTATCATTAACCATAGCGTGTATGGCAGTGGTTCTCAAACTATTGTACTGGTGACCCCTTTCACATAGCAAGCCTCTGAGTGTGACTTCCCTTATCAATTAAAAACATTTGTTTATATATTTAACATCATTATAAATGCTGGAGGCAAAGTGGGGTTTGGGGTGGATGCTGACAGCTCGTGACCCCCCCCACACACACACACACACAAAACCTCACGACCCCCTGAGGGGACCCAATCCCCAGTTTGAGAACCCTGGTGTATGGTTTTTGTAAATTTACATGTCATTCATTTATACATACCATCAGATTTAATGTGGCACAGTGAAGAGAAGTGAAATTTACAGATAAAAGGAGAGAAGTAATTTTATTTTGTTTTTAGAATTGTTGATTAAACAACAGGAAGAAAGTTGGCTTCCTGTCTGATGGTGGTTTCACCTGTCATCTTTTGCAAAAGACAGCTAATGCATGTTCAGTGATAGATGCAGAGATGAATCTTTACACAGTCAACTTGGAAACTGTTGTGAAACTAACCCCCTCACCACCTCACTATCAAGGATCCCTGGTTTTGGGATGGTTATTTAAAATTTCTTTTTTATTGATGTATGACTTACTGATATTTCTCTTCCACCATCTGCACCTTCCCTCTCTTTTTCAGCATGTGATAAAAAGCTAGGTTTTTTGTTTTTTTTACAGCATGTCATTTTGCTTTTTGGATATTTACATGTGTTTCTCTGTCATGCTGTTTTTTTTAGTCTATTGTTCCTCACTGAACCTCCTACCTTGCTTCGTGTATTGCATATTGAAATTGAGAGGGAACTGTTTTACAGTGAATTTGACACTGGGCTCTCATGTTTCAGTATCATAAATTGTCACTTTTTCCCCCCCCTCAAAATGCCTACTGCTGGCTCAGGAGTGCTAATTGCAGATTTAACATTCAGTTCTGTCCACCTTGAGCTTAGTCCTGAGCCACATATTCCCTCTGTTGCACAGAAGCCCCAAACACATTGGAATGGATGCAGTTCTTGTGTATAGAGGAGCAGACCCTGGACAGGCCATGCAGAGGGACTCTACCCCTTAAATTCTCTAGAGCTTTGCATCTGACACTTAAAATCTTTCTTGGCCTTTCTTAAGGCTTGCCTGAGAGCAGGACTCCCATGCAGTTAAGATAAAGATGTCTAACAAAGAATGGAATTTTACTGTGCAGTAACCCTTTTAATGTATTTTGAAAGATGTTTTAAGATATATCTATATATAGATATAATATATAATATAGTGTACTAACTGCAAGCTGTATAATGCATGAAATTATAAAAAAGGGCATAAACACTGACTAACCGCCAGGTGTTGAAGCCATTGAAAAGTTGAGTTGATAGGGAACCTTGGAAATAGCCTCAGATAAGAAATATGTACCAAAAAGAGGAAATAGGTAAGGATCACACTGATACACAATAAGGATAACAAGGGTGTAATTGCCCGTAAATCATAGGGGAAGTAAGATCCATCTACCGACTGGACACAGATTGTGAGATAACTACAAGGAAGGTTTCCCACAGCTGTTGGTAACTGTATGCCTGTGTTTGTATGGTCTTCAGATTTATTAATCAGTTAGATAAGTCAACTTTGATTACTGAAGTTTGTTGTTATTAAACTAATCCAAACTCAAGAGAACCTCTCTCAGTAAACACATAATCACAGAACATTTGTATCAGTTATTGGTTATCAATACATTTATCAGTAAATTATTAAGTATTGATAATCCACAGTAGCATGGAGAAGTGATCTAGGTATGTGATCCATGCTTTCACCATCTCCAGACTGGGCTGTTGTAATAGTCTGGCGTTGGACACAACCAGTACTGAAAGGTTGAAACTGGTGCAGTATGTAGCAGCTTGCCTCACTAGCAGCTCAGATTAATGCACACGCATCACACGTGTATTTCACAAACTCCAATTGCTTTATATTCACTTCAGAATAGTGTTCAGTCTTGGTTCTGATCTACCAGGCACTTGATGCATTGGGTTGCAGCCACTGCAGAGGCTGCCCTCTCCTCCGTGATCCTGCAAGACAGCTGAGCTCAAAAGGAGCAATGCAGGTGGATAAACTCAGAAGAGATCTTGTGGACATAGCATGCTCATAAGTGTAAATCCAGCTGTGGAACTTCTTGCCCACAGAAATCAGGCTGAGCCTATGCTCTGTGATGTTGAAACCAAAGTGTAAAACCTTAGATTGATAGGAGGCGTGCATAAGTTCCAGCTGCTACTACAGCTCATAAGATGCACTAGTGTTATGGCTGTCTGGCTGCTTCAAGTGTCCCCCATGAAAATATTTGGAAACGCTGGTTTCTGAATTTGAGATTTTTCTTGTGTAGTTTTACCATAAATGAGGTTGCCTCATAAGCACGTGTTTGCTTTGGCTTACTCACTAATAAGAGTGTGTTATTGCGGCTCATACTTTTTCATTGGATTAACATTGATTTATCACAATGTCCTATATATTTTCAAAGATAGAAAATATGGAGAAGAGACAGCAGAATCTTTGAGAAGTAGCCAGTGTGAACGCACATAGGATGCTAAGATGATTCATGTTCAAAATCGCATGGAAGATAAATGTTAATGTTAATATATAATTCGTTCAACATGGTCTACATCTCTCCCTCTGGCAGTCTTACTGTAAATACAAAAACTGTAAATAATCCAGATCCCCCAACTCACATCCTTTCATATTTTAATGCAATTTTCCTAAACTAATCAGTATCTGTTATTACAGTGACCTGCTTGGGGCTCTAGAGAGCAATAAATGAGGGGTTAATATACTGTTAAAGTTTGAAAACAAGCCTCAAGAGGAACTGCTTGAGCTAATATGATGTTTGTGTTAATTTGAAGTGTATCAGTGGTTCTTTGACTCAGCTGTAGCAACAATGACTGCTCTGGTCACTCAGAGACAGAATACTGGACTAGATGGGATAATGGTCCTGAGCTAATATGGCAATCCCTATGTTCTGAAGTCATGGTGCAGAACAATGCTGTCAGGGCCAGAGTTTCAGAAGTGCTGTGCACCCACAATCAGCACTAGATTTTCAGAAGAGCTTAATTCCCATTTAGGCACCTCAGGGAGTACTACTCAAAATAGTTCTGCACTTGAGATGCCAAGCTCTTTGGAAAATCTGACTGTAAGTTCCGAAAAAGATGATCTGCTGATATGCAGGTTTTGTGTTTCAGAGGAAAAATGGATCTTGTTTTGGCATATTGCTGAAAAAAAAAGGGGGGGGGAAGCTAACATCATGCTGGGATGTATTAGCAGGAGTGTTGTAAGCAAGACATAAGAATTAATTCTTCCATTCTCCTCAGCACTGTTAAAGCCTCAACAGTATTGTGTCCAGTTCTGGGCACCACACTTTGGGAAAGATGTGGAGACATTGGAGAAAGTCAAGAGCAATAAAAAATGTTAAAGGTCTAGAAAACATGACCTGTGAGGAAAGATTGAAAGAATTGGATTTGTTTAGTCTGGAGAAAACATGACCGGAGTTGGGGGGGACTAATAATAAATCTTCAAGTACGTATAAGGTTGTTACAGAGAGGAGGGTGATAAATTGTTCTCCTTAACCACTGAGGGCAGGACAAGAAGTCGTGGGCTTAAATTGCACCAAGGAAGATTTAGGTTAAACATTAGGAAAAACTTCCTACCATACGGGTAGTTAAACACTGGAACAAATTATGTAGAGAGGTTGTGGAATTTCCATCATTGGAGATTTTTAAGAATAGGTTAGACAACCACCTGTCAGGGATGGTCTTAGTCCTGCCTCAGTGCAGGGGACTGAACTAGATGACCTATTCAGGTCTCGTCCATTCCTACATTTCTATGATTCTATGTCTTAGGTACTTAAGTACTTTCCTTATACCTATATACTTTCCTAGATATATTGTATCAGAAGGGTTGACTTAGAGGGCTAAGTATCAGGTTTGGAATATTGAGCTTTCTAGAACCACTGCTTCAAATCCATGCAGGATCAATTCAGACCTTCCTACTTCCCTTGTACCTCACCTTTATCTGTACTCTTCATTTTGCTACCTAAGCACCATCCAACGTAGATAAAGTGAGTCCCACACAGTTTTTATGCTATGAACAGAAGAACCTCAAAGTTATGAACGCCTCAGGGATGGAAGTTTGTAATTCTGAAATGTTCCTAACTCTGAATAAAACGTTATGGTGATTCTTTCAAAAGTTTATTGACATTGACTTAATACGACTTTGAAACTTTACTATGCATCAGAAAAATGCTGCTTTCCCTTTGTTCTTTAGTAGCTTAAATTTAACACAGTACTGTATTTCCTTTTTTTCCCCCTCTGTTGCTGCCTGATTGTGTACTTCTGATTACAAATGAGGTGTGTGTTAACCGATCAGTTCATAACTCTGGTGTTTGTAACTCTGAGGTTCTACTGTAACTCTTTCAAATCAGACCTTCAATATCGAATCTTGTCTGCTCTAAATGAACATCACAAACCCTGTGGAACTTTTTGTAAGAGTAGGCATTTGTCCTGATATCCATGCCTAAATGTTCTCATGGACTTGTATGGTATTGTCCTTGTTGTGGGCTATTAATTGCTGTAGGGAGGAATCTTGAGACAAGGACCTACTTTCAAAAATATTTAGTCATGAGTCCTATAAGTACCACTTTGTACACTGTCCACTCTTACAAGCTGGAGTGGGTCAGTACTTGGATGGGAGACCTCCAGGGAACATCAGTAGTCAGCAGTAGAGAGAGGCTACATTACAATGGCAAAATTTGCAACTATTTAATTGTAGCAGTAGTGGAAATTGTAGTGTACACAGGACAGATATGATATAACAACCTGGTGTTTAAAAATACCAGTCTCCAGCTTCTGCCATTGCAACCAACAGTAGAGCTGCCCAGTGGTGATTTACAACTCTGATTTATTTATTTTTTTAGTGTAAGAAAACCTGAAGTATTTCTGTAGGTGCTGTTCTTCTCTTTGAGTCAGTTTTTCACCATAGTGTTAGGGGCCACTGTGCTGCTAGAAATGACATCTTTCAAGAGAGACCTGAAGCAGAGTTGATGCTTAGTTTAATCATTAAATGCTATATAATGTGTGGTGGTGCTTTGTTTGTTTGTTTTTTTGCAAGAGTAGGAATGTTAATTTTGGTGCTCTGCTCAAATTACAATTTGAGTAATTATGTTCTATCTATCTAAATTCCTTTTGTAGCTTATATTGGAAAGAGGTTTTTCACTTCCTTTCCTGGGTAAAAATAGTTCCTTTCACTTCATTCCAGGTAGCTGCATTTTAACAGAGGGTGAAACAACTCCTGAATATAGTGACTCTAAAGGGCCTTTGCATTGGACAAGATAAAAATAGCATTGCCAATCCCAGGCCCCAAATTAATGAGATTATTGTAAATAATAATAATAATAATAATACAACTTTAGTTTATTTACTTTCTGATTTTTTTAAATGTTTATGGTACACTCAGGTTTCATTTTCAAGCTTTTTCTCAACAGTTCAGAGGCTAGAAACCTTTTTTTAAACAAAAACTGAAATTCTCATATAATCACATGATTCCAGGAGCTGGGGCTTTAAGAAAAAAACAGTGGCAACACTAAAAGTCACCATGTAACTGAGAGTCCTTTGAGCTTCAGGGAGAACAGCAAGGCCTATCTCTTTTCCCTTAAAAAGAACAGAAGTACTTGTGGCACCTTAGAGACTAACAAATGTATTTGAGCATAAGCTTTCGTGGGCTACAGCCCACTCCATCGGACGCATAGAATGGAACATATAGTGAGGAGATATATATACATACAGAGAACATGAAAAGGTGGGAGTTGCCCAACCAACTCAAAGAGGCTAATTAATTAAGATGAACTGTCAGCAGGAGAAAAAAAAACTTTTGTAGTGATAATCAAGATAGCCCATTTAAAACAGTTTGACAAGATACTTAATATGGGGGAAATAGATTCAATGTGTGTAATGGCTCAGCCATTCCCAGTCTCTGTTTAAGCCTAAGTTGATAGTATATAGTTTGCATATCAATTCAAGTTCATTAGTTTCTCGTTGGAGTCTGTTTTTGAAGCTTTTCTGTTGCAAAATTGCCACCTTTAAATCTGTTACTGAATGACCAGAGAGGTTGAAGTTTTCTCCTACTGGTTTTTGAATGTTATGATTCCTGATGTCAGATTTGTGTCCATTTATTCTTTTGCATAGAGACTGTCCGGTTTGGCCAATGTACATGGCAGAGGGGCATTGCTGACACATGATGGCATATATCACATGGCAAACTGTCTTAATTGGGCTATCTTGATTATCACTACAGAAGTTTTTTTTCCTCCTGCTGACAGTTCATCTTAATTAATTAGCCTCTTAGAGTTGGTTGGGCAACTCCCACCTTTTCATGTTCTCTGTATGTATATATATCTCCTCACTATATGTTCCATTCTATGCGTCCGATGAAGTGGGCTGTAGCCCACGAAAGCTTATGCTGAAATAAATTTGTTAGGCTCTAAGGTGCTACAAGTACTCCTCGTTCTTTTTGTGGATACAGACTAACACGGCTCCTACTCTGAAACCTCTTTTCCCTTGTCTTTGGGAAGAGGTGAATTAAAGAAGGTGTGAGTGGGCTAAAGGGAGTGGATCCTGCTAGCTGGAAGGGCTGAGGAGAGTTTGTATTCTGCTATTGGGTTATTTGTCTGAGTTGTTCATAATTTGTAATGTGCGTTTGCCTAGTGTAAAAGAGACTTTTTTAGAAATCCAGATAAAATGTAATGGGCCAAACCTACATCCCCACTGCCAATCTGCACATCTTCAAACACTATAAAACTTCCTACCTAGATCAGAACCTTGCAATATGTACTCAACTCTTAATTATTGTTATCTTAC
This sequence comes from Mauremys mutica, assembly GCF_020497125.1. Taxonomy (NCBI): domain Eukaryota; kingdom Metazoa; phylum Chordata; order Testudines; family Geoemydidae; genus Mauremys; species Mauremys mutica. Next base: position 45,386,958 of record NC_059076.1, read on the forward strand.
TCTCTTATGCAACTTGCTGAACTGAAAGTTTGCTTCTTATTTTTTTCCATATGAAGCTGATGACTGGTGAGTTTGAAGAAAAGTTTTACTTTCAGTGATGTTTTAGGGAGCTCATCTATCAAGCTGCTCACCTCTTCTTCCCATCACAAGAACAAAGCAGTATTCAAGAGTGTCACTGCTTGTTTTGTATATTATATTCATTCTGCGGGAGTTTTTTCAAACTCCTACTATAGTATTTCATTTAACAAGATTACTGTCAACAGAGTCATAAGAACCACAACGAGTTCATCTGCCTGACGAATATGATAAGCATCAGCCTGTGATCATAATCTGTTGCTTTTAACTCTTGCTAGTTCTGTCCTAGGTTCACTCTTTTTTAAGATGCTAAAGAACCACCTCCTTTTTTATAGTAGAATAAGATTCATACTATGTTTTCAGAGCACAAATAACGGTGGTAGTATTATTTGAAAGTATACTTTTAATGGCCCCTGTCCGCCATTCACATTCTACATGAGGGACCCTTGCAGTACCCTTCAGTGGAGTACAGTGCAGGCATAAAGGTCCACCCATGTAGATCTAAATGCAGCACCGAGGCCAATATTTGTAATTAACTTGAAATAGATAATGTATCAAAGCAAAAGGCAGTTGATTGTTTTTTGTTTTTATTTTTTTCATTAATTACTAGCAAAGGCTATTGATACCGCCAGTATACTGAAAATTATTTAGAAGGAAAAAGGGTGGAAGCATGGATGAAAGTTGAAGTTTGTTAGTATTAAACTAACAAACCAGGGCACCATATTTATTTAGTTTTGATTTATACTATTTATACTCAGTGAAATTAAATACCTAACTCTAGGCTCTCCCAACATTATTTTTTAAAATATACAGTCATAAACAAATTATTAACTTACTAAATCTTGTACACCTCCTTCAGACAACAGTAGTTTGTCAACAAAAAAATTGGTCAGAAATTTGTATTTTCATATTGCGCACCCTTTTGCCAGAGGCTGCCGTGATCAAACATTTTTCAACTAAAATATAATGGACAACATGATTTGGCTGATGTTAACAGGGAAATGGAATGACTTGGGATGTTTTAGGGGAGAATCCTTAACACATGTAACATGCTTGTAGTATTTTTCTGAAACACCCCACCCTGTTCTATTGATTCTTCTGGGGAAAGTGTTAGGTGCACTTTGCCAAGTCACCAATGCAGCTGGCCTTGCTTTCGCTACTGGGATATAAGGAGAATAGCTGTTTAGAGTGTTCGAGTTTTGGGGACAGATGAGTCTGGGGGGGAGGCTTAGGCCGGGATAAAGTAGGAACATAGAAATTTCCAAACTGGATCAGACCATCAAGTTCAATAGTGTGTCACTTACCAAGGTGAGTACTAGCTACTTCAGGGGAACATGCAAAACATCCCAAATGAGTAATTGTTAGAGCTAGTCAAGAAATGAATTATTTCCCCATGAAAAATGTCAGGGATTTTGTCCAAAAATCAAATGTTCAGCTTTCATTTTTTTGATGAAAACTTGAAAATGTTTGACAAAATGGAAATCTTTTCATGAAAATGTGTTGAGTTGAAAAGTCAAAAAGACCAAAGCATCTTTTTATATGCACTTCATTGGTCTGATCTGTAAAATCTTTTGCTCTTTGACACGTAATTTGATGCTTGGCCCAATACTAGCTGGACTTCCCTCTTTGCCGGTGGAAATGTAACACCAACAGACTTTGGTCGTTGATGGGCGGGATCGAACCTGGGACCTCTGGAGTTTAGTGCATGAGCCTCTACTACATGAGCTAAAAGCCATATGGCTGTTAGCTAAGGCTATAGAGAAGTCTCATTAATCTCCTAAGTGGTCTCGGTGCCATTAGGTGGGATAGAACACCCAGGAGGTGTGGGGGTTACATACTTCCCCTAGCTGAGGAAGTGCATCCCGAGCTTCAGAAACTTCCCAGTTGAAATCCCGGATGAGCCCCCACTTGTAACACCAACAGACCCCGGTTGTTGGCATGGGGTCGAGCCTGGGACCTCACGAGCTTAGTGCATAAGCCTCTACTGCATGAGTTAAAAGCCATATGGCTCTTAGAGTTAATAAGTCTATTCTACAGCCTTAGCTAAGTGGTCTTGGTGCTGCTAGATGGGACAGAACACCACACCTATGAGGTGTGTGGGTTACACAAACAATTGCCAGTTCAGGATATGTCTTTTAGATGTTTAAGTACTTGATGAGCCCTTGAGTAGGGGAAGCAGAAGTGGATGGGAACCTGGGAGGCAGTGACCATGAGATGGTTGAGTTCAGGATCCTGACAGAAGAAAGAAAGGAAAGCAGTGGAATATGGACCGTGGACTTCAGAAAAGCAGACTTTGACTCCTTCAGGGAACTGATGGGCAGGATCCCCTGAGAGAATAACATGAGGGGGAAAGGAGTCCAGGACAGCTGGCTGTATTTTAAAGAATCCTTATTGAGGTTGCAGGAACAAACCATCCCGATATGTAGAAAGAATAGTAAATATGGCAGGCAACCAGCTTGGCTTAACAGTGAAATCCTTGCTGATCTTAAACACAAAAAAGAAGCTTACAAGAAGTGGAAGTTTGGACAAATGACCAGGGAGGAGTATAAAAATATTGCTCAGGCATGCAGGAGTGAAATCAGGAAGGCCAAATCACACTTGGCGTTGCAGCTAGCAAGAGATGTGAAGAGTAACAAGAAGGATTTCTTCAGGTATGTTAGCAACAAGAAGAAAGTCAAGGAAAATATGGGCCTCTTACTGAATGAGGGAGGCAACCTAGTGACAGAGGATGTGGCAAAAGCTAATGTACTCAATGCTTTTTTTTTTTTTTTGCCTCTGTCTTCACGAACAAGGTCAGCTCCTAGACTGCTGCACTGGGCAGCACAGCATGGGGAGAGATGGGCTCCACCTAACCCAAAGTGGAACCAGACTTCTGGCACTAAACATTAAAAAGGTTGTAGAGCAGTTTTTAAACTAGGAGAAGGGGGAAAGCCGACTGCTGCAGAGGAGTATGTGGATCGGACAGAGACTTCTCTTAGGGGAGAGTTTAATAATAGAGAATCTCCAGGTTATAGTCAGGAGCAGAGGATGGAAGAGGATAATGTAAGGGCCAGATCAGATGATAAACATTCACATAAAAAAGATTCTGACACATCAGAAAAGGACAGATAAATAAACAGTGACAAGTTTTTAAAGTGCTCATACACAAATGCTAGAAGTCTAAATAATAAGATGGGTGAACTAGAGTGCTTTGTGATAAAGGAGGGTATTGATATAATAGGCATCACAGAAACCTTGTGGACTCAGAGCAATCAGTGGGACACAATCATTCCGGGGTACAAAATATATCGGAAGGACAGAACAGGTCGTGCGGGGGCAGGGTGGGAGTGGCAGTATGTGAAAGAAAATGTAGAATCAAATGAAGTAAAAATCTTAAGTGAATCCACATGTGCCGTAGAATATGGAAAGAAATTTCATGCTCTAATAAGAATATAACATTAGGGATCTATTATCGACCACCTGACCAGGACAGTGATAGTGATGATGAAATGCTAAGGGAAATTTAAAGAGGCTATCAAAATTAAGAACTCAATAATAGTGGGGGATTTCAATTATCCCCATATTGACTGAGAACATTTCACTTCAGGATGAAATGCAGAGATGAAATTTATCGATACTTTAAATGATTGCTTCTTGGAGCAGCTGGTACGGGAACCCACAAGAGGAGAGGCAACTCTAGATTTAATTCTGAGTGGCGCGCAGGAGCTGGTCCAAGAGGTAACTATAACAGGGCCACTTAGAAATAGTGACCATAATACAATAGCATTCAACATCCCTGTGGTGGGAAGAACATCTCAACAGCCCAACACTGTGGCATTTAATTTCAAAAGGGGGAACTATGCAAAAATGAGGGGGTTAGTTAAACAGAAGTTAAAAAGTACAGTGACTAAAGTGAAATCCCTGCAAGCTGCGTGGGCATTTTTTAAAGACACCATAATAGAGGCCCAACTTCAATGTATACCCTAAATTAAGAAACACAGTAAAAGAACTAAAAAAGAGCCACCGTGGCTTAACCATGTAAAAGAAGCAGTGAGAGATGAAGACTTCCTTTAAAAAGTGGAAGTCAAATCCTAGTGAGGCAAATAGACAGGAGCATAAACACTGCCAAGTTAAGTGCAAGAATGTAATAAGAAAAGCCAAAGAGGAGTTTGAAGAACAGCTAGCCAAAAACTCCAAAGTAATAACAAAATGTTTTTTAAATACATCAGAAGCAGGAAGCCTGCTAAAAAACCAGTGGGGCCCCTTGATGATCGAGATACAAAAGGAGCGCTTAAAGACAATAAAGTCATTGCGGAGAAGCTAAATGGATTCTTTGCTTCAGTCTTCACGGCTGAGGATGTTAGGGAGATTCCCAAACCTGAGCTGGCTTTTGTAGGTGACAAATCTGAGGAACTGTCACAGATTGAAGTGTCACTAGAGGAGGTGTTGGAATTAATTGATAAACTTAACATTAACAAGTCACCAGGACCAGATGGCATCCACCCAAGAGTTCTGAAAGAACTCAAATGTGAAGTTGTGGAACTATTAACTAAGGTTTGTAACCTATCCTTTAAATTGGGTTCTGTACCCAATGACTGGAAGTTAGCTAATGTAACGCCAATATTTAAAAAGGGCTCTAGAGGTCATCCCAGCAATTACAGACCCGTAAGTCTACCATCGGTACCAGGCAAATTAGTCGAAACAATAGTTAAGAATAAAATTGTCAGACACACAGAAAAGCATAAACTGTTGAGCAATAGTCAACATGGTTTCTGTAAAGGGAAATCGTGTCTTACTAATCTATTAGAGTTCTTTGAAGGGGTCAACAAACATGTGGACAAGGGGGAATGCAGTGGACATAGTGTACTTAGATTTCCAGAAAGCCTTTGACAAGGTCCCTCACCAAAGGCTGTTATGTAAATTAAGCTGTCATGGGATAAAAGGGAAGGTCCTTTCATGGATTGAGAACTGGTTAAAAGATAGGGAACAAAGGGTAGGAATTAATGGTAAATTCTCAGAATGGAGAGGGGTAACTAGTGGTGTTCCCCAAGGATCCGTCCTAGGACCAATCCTATTCAACTTATTCATAAATGATCTGGAGAAAGGGGTAAACAGTGAGGTGGCAAAGTTTGCAGATGATACTAAACTGTTCAAGATAGTTAAGACCAAAGCAGACTGTGAAGAACTTCAAAAAATCTCACAAAACTAAGTGACTGGGCAACAAAATGGCAAATGAAATTTAATGTGGATAAATGTAAAGTAATGCACATTGGAAAAAATAACCCCAACTATACATACAATATGATGGGGGCTAATTTAGCTACAACAAGTCAGGAAAAAGATCTTGGAGTCATCGTGGATAGTTCTCCGAAGATGTCCACGCAGTGTGCAGAGGTGGTCAAAAAAGCAAACAGGATGTTAGGAATCATTAAAAAGGGGATAGAGAATAAGACTGAAAATATATTATTGCCCTTATATAAATCGATGGTATGCCCACATCTTGAATACTGCGTAGAGATGTGGTCTCCTCATCTCAAAAAAGATATACTGGCACTAGAAAAGGTCAACTAAAATGATTAGGGGTTTGGAACGGGTCCCATATGAAGAGAGATTAAAGAGGCTAGGACTTTTCAGCTTGGAAAAGAGGAGACTAAAGGGGGATATGATAGAGGTATATAAAATCATGAGTGATGTGGAGAAAGTTATTTACTTATTCCCATAATACAAGAACTAGGGGTCACCAAATGAAATTAATAGGCAGCAAGTTTAAAACAAATACAAGGAAGTTCTTCTTCACGCAGAGCACAGTCAATTTGTGGAACTCCTTACCTGAGGAGATTGTGAAGGCTAGGACTATAACAGCGTTTAAAAGAGAACAGGATAAATTCATGGTGGTTAAGTCCATTAATGGCTATTAGCCAGGATGGGTAAGGAATGGTGTCCCTAGCCTCTGTTTGTCAGAGAATGGAGATGCCGTTCACTTGATCATTGCCTGTTAGGTCCACTCCGTCTGGGGCACCTGGCATTGGCCACTGTCGGTAGACAGGATACTGGGCTAGGTGGACCTTTGGTCTGACCCGGTACGGCCGTTCTTATGTTCTTATGAGAAGGTGGCCAGCCCTTTGTGGAGAAAGAAGTGGTTCAGGACTATTTAGAAAAGCTGGGAGAGCACAAGTCCACAGGGCCGAAATGCACTGCATCCAAGGGTGCTAAAGGAGTTGGCGGATGTGATTGCAGAGCCATTGGTCGTTATCTTTGAAAACTCAAGGCGATCCGGCGGGGTCCTGGATGACTGGAAAAAGGCTAATGTAGTGCCTATCTTTCTAAAAAGGGAAGGAGGAGGATCCGGGGAACTACAGGCCAGTCAGCCTCACCTCAGTCCCTGGAAAAATCTTGGAGCAGGTCCTCAAGGATCAATTCTGAAGTACTTAAAGGAGAGGAAAGTGATCAGGAACAGTCAGCATGGATCCACCTAGGGCAAGTCATGCCTGACTAACCTAATTGCCTTCTATGAGGAGATATGGGTCTGTGGATGAGGGGAAAGCAGTGGACGTGTTATTTTTTTAGCAAAGTTTTTGATACAGTCTCCCACAGTATTCTTGCCAGCAAGTTAAAATAGTATGGGCTGGGTGAATGGAGTATAAGGTGGATGGAAAGCTGGCTAGATTGTCGGGCTCAATGGATAGTGATCAATGGCTCCATGTCTAGTTGGCAACCAGTATCAAGCAGAGTGCCCGAAGGGTCGGTCCTGGGGCCAGTTTTGTTCAATATCTTCATTAATGATCTAGAGAATAGTGTGGACTGCACCCTCAGCAAGTTTGCAGATGACACTAAACTGGGAGGAGTGTAGATACGCTGAAGGGTAGGGATAGGATACAGAGGGACCTTGACAAATTAGAGGATTGGGCCAAAAGAAATCTGATGAGGTTCAACAAGGACAAATGCCGAGTCCTGCACTTAGGATGGAAGAATCCCATGCACTGCTACAGACTAGGCACCGAATGGCTGGGCAGCAATTCTGCAGAAAAGGACCTAGAGGTTACAGTGGATGAGAAGCTGAATATGAGTCAACAGTTTGCCCTTGTGGCCAAGAAGGCTAACAGCATTTTGGGCTGTATGAGTAGGGGCATTGCCAGCAGATCGAGGGACGTGATCATTCCCCTCTATTCAACATTGGTGGGGCCTCATCTGGAGTATTGTGTCCAGTTTTGGGCCCCACACTACAAGAAGGATGTGGAAAAATTGGAGAGAGTCCAGCGGAAGATAACAAAAATAATTACAGGGGCTGGAGCACATGACTTATGAGGAGAGGCTGAGGGAACTGGGATTGTTTAGTCTGCGGAAGAGAAGAATATGGGGGGGATTTGATAGCTGCTTTCAACTACCTGAAAGGGAGTTCCAAAGAGGATGGATCTAGACTGTTCTCAGTGATACCAGATGACAAAACAAGGAGTAATGGTCTCAAGTTTCAGTGGGGGAGGTTTAGGTTGGATATTAGGAAAAACTTTTTCACTAGGAGGGTGGTGAAGCACTGGAATGGGTTACCTAGGGAGGTGGTGGAATCTCCTTCCTTAGAGGTTTTTAAGGTCAGGCTTGACAAAGCCCTGGTTGGGATGATTTAGTTGGGGATTGGTCCTGCCTTGAGCAGGGGGTTGGACTAGGTGACCTCCTGAGATCCCTTCCAACCCTGATATTCTGTGATTCTATGATAAGTGTTTGTTTCAATAATTATCATCTGCAGAAAGTTGTTCTTCTGGCAGCAATGTCCAACTGTTGCCCAGGCCAAACAATCTGACACTGATATAATTACCAGATGTATTGTTTTCAGCAATTCCTCTTGACACACCACCATCATTTCTAAGGGTATGTGAAACTGACTTAGCCAACTTTGAATCTGCTCAAACTCAGTCCTACGTTTGAGATTTGCAGTGTTCTGTAAATCTGAATGAAAGATTAGCACAGTGGAACGAGATTAGTTGAGTCACAAAGAGGCTGCAGCAGCTCCTGGAGTGAGAGGGAGCTGCAGACAAAGAGATAGAGGTGGAGGGATGGCTTGCGACTGTGGGGAGAGGTATCTACCTGATGAGTTATTCCTCAGAACAGCCAGGAGCAGGCACCATACCTGCAGCAACTGCAGCACCCCATCAGACTTGCCTTCCCTGTAGGGTTCACTTGGGCTCTTACTCAGGTGTTGCCACAGATCAAATTCGTGCACACGCAAATCACTCATGAGTGTGCTGTTACTTTACACCCAACCTAGCTAGTCCATCTTGAGAGAGAGGCTAAAGTCGAATGCTGCTTACCCTCGATCTGAAACCCACCCACCTTACAGTGTGAATTATCACACTTGAGTGCTTGTTGTCCTCCTGTGCCTTCCCACAATCCACCACATGTGCCCAGAAGCATAGGCGTCAACTCCGTGGGTGCCCCGGGGGCTGTCCCACAGCAACCCCCCATCAATGCCTCTTCATCCTCCTTGCACCTCCTATCTGCCAGCAGACCTCACCAATCAGCGCTTCCCTCTCCCTCCCAGTGCCTGCTGCGGATCATCTGGTTCGCGGTGTCAGCAGGTGTTGGGGAGGGGGAGCGAGGGCACAGGGGGGGGCAGAGCAGGAAGAAGCAGGGTGGGGTGGGGCATTGGGGGAAGGAGTGGAGTGGGGGCAGGGCCTGGGCAGAGCCGAGAGGGAGTACCCCCCCGGCAGATTAGAAACTCGGCACCTATGCTCAGAAGGCCAGACAAGTTCTCCCATAATTCACTGGGGAAAATGTATAGAGCAGCTTAGTTTACTGCAGCACTACAATACATAGTGTATGACCCCAGAAGTCCTAGCACCCCATGTGAATGAGTGCAGCACCAGGGTGGACACATTCGAGTATGGCTTTGCAGTGTGGCCACTCTCACCTGAGCTATGCTAGCCCAGGTGCCGATAACCCAAATTAATTCTGCAGTGAAGACATATCCTTCTAGAATGGAGACTGGATGTGTACCCAAATATTGATTAATTTATACTCATCAGGATAGGAACAGAGAGAAAAAATGGGCAAATACAGGTCTGTCACATCTTATGCGCGTTTAACATGTGCGATTTCAGCTTTACGCGGTTGGCAGAAAAATAACAATTTTAATACTGTGCCTGTAGTGCGGGTGAGTCTGCCCGCCATTACACTCAATGTAATTTTGACTATACGCGATTTTCGCTTTACGTGCTGATTGTGGAACGTAATCCCAGTGTAAGATGCGACAGACCTGTACACATTTTAAACTGTGTTAACAAATACTTTAGTGCTTTCTGTCCCCCGCCAGCAATTTACAAACAATTTTACTGCTTCCTTTATCTAATACTGGAAGATATTAAAGTTGTTTTAAAGCAAGCAATTTTCTGCAACATCAGAAACTAATGAATCTAATCCTTGGTACAGACTCTGTAAGTGTAATTTAAAATGTAAGCAGCTGGAGGCAGATCATGTCTTTCTCAATGTTTATACTGCATCAAGCACAAAAAATAAATAATAGCTAGCAGTCTTTTGGTTCTCCATTCAGTAAAGTGGATTATGTAGAATTAACATGCATGGTAGGTAAAACAATTATTTTAAGTTGAAATGGTCACAGAGGGTATGTCTATACAGCAAAGAAAAAACCATGGCTGGCCCGTGCCAGCTGACTTGAGCTCATGGGGCTCGGACTGTGGGGCCGTTTCATTCCTGTGTAGACTTCTGGGCTTAGGCTGGAACGCAGGCTCTAGGACCCTGTGAGGTGGGAGGGTCCCAGAGTAAGTCATGAGAATCATAGTGTCCGGCCCTCAGTTACGTCCTGACAATAGCACTTGTTATACAGTATAAGGAAATGACTGTCACTCTAGTTTCGTAAATTCTAATTTTTGGAATTTCTGAAATCAAATAAAAACTGAAAGGTGATTTAATCTAAACGTTTCCAAGTACCACGGTCAGTGGAATTCCATTTCTACTGCATGTGTTAGGTGACGCAGTTAGTAGTCATAGGGAAATTTCTTGGTAGGTGAATCTCTCATCTGTGGTATTACTGTGGGGTTGGATTTTTTTCATGATGTATGAATGCACACTTGCTCACCCCCTTGGTCTGTTCAGGAAACTAAGAATATACCAATCTTTGATATAACTAAAACCATTAGTTCCAAGAAAACCAGGCACTTCCTGGTTGATTTCACTAAGGTGGGGTTGGCCAGGGAGAAGTTTCTCCATCTCTAAAATGGAGGTACTATGGGTTTAATATATGAGTGTTCTAAGAGTCCGATCCACTGGAGGTACTGGCAGTTGGACATGTGCAGCATCTCACAGGAGATGCTCAGAAACTCATAATCAGGCCCTTCATTTGTACAGCACTTTGAAAGCCTAAGATGAAAAAGGTAACGTAAGCACATTTTTCTGGACATCACTCAATTTCCACTTTAGTTTTCCTGTTTGCTTTTAAAGAAAGATTGCCATGCCCACTTAAAATCCAACCAATGCCTGAATAAATGTTTAGCAAGAAAATCAATTTTAAAACCTGTTTTACAAATGTCTATCACTTTCCAATGTTCGCTAGGGTTGTCAAGCGATTTAAAAAAATTAATCATGATTAATCACGCAATTAAAAAAAATTATCGCTGTTAATCGCACTGTTAAACAATAGAATACCATTTATTTCAATATTTTTGGATGTTTTCTACATTTTCAAATATATTGATTTCAGTTACAACACAGAATACAAAGTGTACATTGCTCACTTTATATTTATTTTTATTACAAATATTTGCACTGTAAAAAACAAAAGAAATAGTATATTTCAATTCACCTAATACAAGTACTGTAGTGCAATCTCTTCATCATGAAAGTTGAACTTACAAATGTAGAATTATGTACAAAAATAACTACATTCAAAAATAAAACAATCTAAAACTTTAGAACCTACAAGTCCACTCAGTCCTACTTCAGCCAATCACTCAGACAAACAAGTTTAGTTACAATTTGCAGGAGATAATGCTGCCCACATCTGAAAGTGAGAACAGGCGTTTGGATGGCACTGTTGTAGCTGGCATCACAAGATATTTATGTGCCAGATGCACTAAACATTCATATGTCCTTTCATACTTCAGTCACCATTCCAGAAGACATGCATCCATGCTGGATAACGGTCCAAAGCAGAGCGGACCAATGCATGTTCATCTTCATCATCTGAGTCAGATGCCACCAGCAGAAGGTTGATTTTCTTTTTTGGTGGTTTGGGTTTTGTAATTTCCGCATTGGAGTGTTGCTCTTCTGAGACTTCTGAAAGCATTCTCCACACCTCCTCCCTCTGAGATTTTGGAAGGCACTTCAGATTCTTAAACCTTGGGTCAAGTGCTATATCTACCCTTAGAAATCTCACACTGGTACCTTCTTTGCATTTTGTCAAATCTGCTGTGAAAGTGTTCTTAAAACGAACATGTGCTGGATCATCATCCAAAACTGCTTTATCATGAAATATATGGCAGAATGCATGTAAAACAGAACAGGAGACATACAATTCTCCCCCAAGGAGTTCAGTCATAAATTTTATTAACACATTTTTTTAACAAGCATCATCAGCATGGAATCATGTCCCCTGGAATGGTGGCCGAAGCATGAAAAGGCATATGAATGTTTAGCATATCTAGCATGTAAATACCTTGCAACTCCAGCTACAAAGGTGCCATGCAAACACCTGTTTTCACTTTCAGGTGACATTGTAAATAAGAAGCAGTCAGCAGTGTCTCCCGTAAATATAAACAAATTGTTTGTCTTAGCGATTGGCTGAACAAGAAGTAGGACTGAGTGCACTTGTAGGATCTCAAGATTTACATTGTTTTTTAATTGCAGTTATGTAACAAAAAAATCTACATTTGTAAGTTACACTTTTGCTATAAAGCGATTGCACTAAAGTACTTGTATGAGATGAATTGAAAAATACTATTTCTTTTATCATTTTACAGTACAAATTTTGTAATAAATATAAAGTGAGCGCTATACACTGTGTATTCTGTGTTCTAATAGAAATCAATATATTGAAAATGTAGAAAAACATCCACAAATATTTGATACATTTCAATTGGTATTCTATTGTTTAACTGTGTGATTAATCATGATTATTTTTTTTAATCACAGTTAATTTTTTGAGTTAATTGTGTGACTTAACTGTGATTAATTGACAGCCCTAGTATTTGCATTAACGGTCCCTATTTGTTTTGAGATAACTGCCTGAAAATCAGTCTGGAGAAGAGGGGAGTATTGCTAGTGGGACGGGGGAGACATCTGGGAGATCTTGCTTGCGCAATGGTAGCCTTCTTGCTTGATGGCTTTTTATTCTAAGTAGGCTGATAAGCTTTGCAAGTTGTCACTTTTGTCTTGTGCTGAACATGAAAACTTGAGTTTCAAATAGCCATCTCTGAAATACTAGGAGTCTGGCTTTTTCTTCAAGATGTGGACCTCAGAACATGGCTCACTCCTCTCCCTAGCAGAATTGCCCAGTACACATTCTTGAAAAGATGGAGGCAAGACCTTCTCATTTAAAGGTACACCATGCTGGATAGTTCTTCATTTGTCACTCAGCAGAGTCACGCAGGTGTGTTACCAGCAATAACTCCAACAAAGAGGCAAAACCTAAAAACATTTTATTAACAAAAAGATCACCATTTCTTCTTTGAGTGATTGTATATATCCATTATGCTGTAGGCCTATGTGCATTTCATGCACAGGTGCCAGAGAGTTTTCTTTAGCAGTACCTGTTAGGTGTAGCCCTGCATGCACCCTGGCTTCCTTGTCCTCTGACCTGAGGGTATAAAGGGTGGAGTCACCGTGTCCATTCTTCAGTTCCTTCTTACCATCCATGGTTGGAGCATTTCTAACTAGGTATTCGTCTTGTCCTTTGGGCATTTCTTTTTTTCTTAATTTTATTCAGCCATCACAGGAGTAGTCAATTATTTTTTGTCAAGGTCCAAATAAACATTTTTTTCACACTGCAATAATAATAATAAGATTTTGCGATCCATTCAAAAGCATCTGGCGATCCAGGATTTGGCCTGCGGTCTGCCTATTGACTACCCTGATATAGCATCTTACCTGGATAGAACAAAGCCTTTTTTGGTTTCTTCCCAGCCTTTTTATGTCCTATGCAGAGCAAGTGAGAGGTCACAGTGTTACAGTACAATGACTCTGAATGGATTACCAGCTGCGTTGTCATGTGTTATGTTTCCAAAGGTATCATGCCCCCCTGGGAAGATGTCTGAGCATTCAACTAGGGTGCACTCAGCCTCCATGGGGTTTGTGATTAATATTCCTGTTGTGGATATCTGCAGAGCAGTGACATGATCATCAATCCACAAGTTTGCTAGACACTATGCAATTACTGCTGCATCAAGGGAAGATGTAACTGTGGGGAAAGCTGTCACACAGTTTCTCTGTGATGGAGACTCCTGTCCCCACCTTCTTTGAAAACAGCTTTGGCATCACCTACAATAAAATGGACATATGTACAATCACTCGAAGAAAAACCAGTTACTCGCCTTCTTGTAACTGTTTTTCTTTGAGATGTTTTGTATATGTGCATTACACAATGCATCCTCCTTACCCAATGCATTAGAGTCTACCATCTGGATTCTGGTACGAAGGAATTTATACCTTCAACTTACAAAGAAGCCGGGGCATATGTGATACTGCTCTGTGAGTACCACTAGGGAAAATTCTCTGGCACTGGTGCATGAGATGTGCACACACCCCTATAGTGCAATGCACATATACAGCTCATCTCAAAGAACAGCAGTTACAAGAAGGTAACTGTTTTTCTCAAATTCTTGAGGAGAGTCCCCCAAATATGACTTTTCTTGTAAGATACTTGTAAAGTCTCTGCTCCCCTGATCTACCTTCTTCAAGAGCACTTTCAGGTCTTCTATTTAGCAGCAGTTACCCGCATTGTCTCAGATCCAGTTAGTTCCTGGTTTCCACACTTGTCACATTTTAGCTTTTAAATTAGCCCATCTGGACTGGTTCATGCCTACAAGCAGCAGCTATTGGGGTGGGGAGTAGCTGATTGCTTCACAGAGCCAGTCTTTCTCCATCAAACTGGGGAGAAAAGTCTACTGCTTTTCCTTCATCAGGTAAAATAGCCTTTCAAAACTGGAAAAGGCAATTGGAAGACAGAATGCTTCAATGATTTAGGGAAAAAGGAAGAGAAAGATCATAAAGTCCCATTCCATGCTCCATTCACATCACATATATATGCATGTTTATCTGTCTTTTTCAGATGCCTCCCATTGTGGTGTCTAAGTATAGAATAAGTTGCCAAAGCAGGGAAGACTGTATAATTAAATGGCAGTGTTTCTAGGATCTTGGAAAGAGAAAGAATGAAGCTTCTATTCCCTCGCACTTAGGGATCCTCAAGCAAAAATAACTTTGTTAGATAATCTGTTCGTTTTCATGCAAATTCTTTGGGAGCACAGAAATCCAAGTACCCTAGAAGGCAGGAAGACAAACGGGGGACAGATTTTCAAAAGTGACCTTTTTATTTATATGTTTGTTTGTTACAATAGCATCCAGGGGCCCAAGTAATGGACCAGGACCCCACTGTGCTAGATACTGTACAAACATAAACATAAAGACCGTCTCTGCCCAAGCGTTTTACATCTAAAGTTTGATATCCAGAGATGCTAAACAGCCGCAGTTCACACAGAAACTTATAAGACCTTAGGAACATAAAGCTGGGCACCCATAATTAGAGGCTACTTTTGAAAATTTGGACCAGTATTTCCCTGTCTCCATGTAAATGCTGAAGTATATCTGTGGTTAGCTGCTGAGTGATGCTCATGGCCTCTTTATTTTCTCTAGTTATTGTTGTTTTATTCATATTTGTATTACAGTAGTGCCTCGGCAGCCTAACTGAAATCAGGAATCTATTGTGCTAGACACTGTACAAGCGTAGACTGAGACACTCTCTGCCCTGAATAGTTTACTTCATTGTGGTGCAGATGCTTTTTTGCTTTGCTTTCATTTGTTTTGGGTGGTGGGAGTGAAAAACTGAATCTGTGGGCTTTTTTTCCTCTCCTGAACAGTCCCGTTATTCAAATTGGTCTGTGTTGCCTTTTGAATTAGTAATTGTGGTTGCATTTATTATGTTAAGCAAGCTCATAAATGCTTGCCATCCACATGGCCAGGAAGGCACAAAGGAAGTGTGTTGTAGGGGGCTCGACCTGGTTAATGCTTTTGGATCGATGCCCCGCCAGCATATCTTTGCCATGCTGCGACAGTTCAGGATGCCTGAAAACTTTCTCCAGTTAATCCAGGAACTTTATGAAGGCTGCACCTCCACCACCATCTGCTCCATGGAAGGGGAGAGGCTTGAAATTCCTATCCGTAGCGGCATGAAGCAAGGCTGTCCCCTCAGCCCCATCGTGTTTCACTTAGCTATGGAGCCATTCATTCGAACAATCTCTAGCGGGTTAGGCAGTTTCAACGTGTATGTCAACAGTGTGAATATCCTGGCCTACACAGATGATCTGGTCCTGATCGCAGATAATTCTGAGAGTCTCCAACAAATGCTCAATGTCACCAGCCAGGCTGCCAATTGGATGGGACTCCGTTTCAACACTAGGAAGTGTGCATCCCTGCATATCAATGTCAGTAGAAGGGACTCGGTCCAGACAGTGCCGTTTCGGATCCAGGTTGAACCCATGATCTTCCTCGAGGATGGGCAAGCATACCAACATCTCAGCATGCCAACAGGTTTCCGTGTCCAGCAGACAGCTGAGGATACTATCCTACGAGATGTGGCCAGGATCAACTCCTCCCTACTGGCACCATGGGAGAAGATGAACACCTTCCTGATCCCCCCCCATATCTCATTCGTCCTGAGGGGATCTGCCGTGGTGAAGGTACCTCTTAACAAGACAGCCAACACCATCAGGCAGCTAGTGAATAAGTGAATGTTTCTTCCACAGAGAGGAGCAATGAACTGGTGTACATCTTGTGCAGGCAGGGTGGCACCAATGTCCCTTGTATGGGTGATCTATGCTACTTTGCAGTGATCACTCATGCCTTCCGCCTTCTGACATGCCTGGATGCCATGGTGAGAAACATTGTAGAAAGTATTATGCAGGATGTCATCAAAAAGCGAATTGCCAGGACCCTTCCAACCCAGAGTCGCCACCTACCTGAGTGGGTCCCTGGAAGGTGAATTTGGGAGAGAAAAGGGAGACTTTGCTTCGCTCCGGACTCGTGCCCACAATGCTACGTGACGACTGGAGAAGCGTATCGTCTGCCACTGGATGTGGAGCAAGGAACACGAGGAGCTGAGAGTCCTGCTGCCACAGGTGAAGAATGTAGAACACACACTCTCATCACTCCGAGAGCTAGAACCATGCTGTAGAGAACCCTGAAGGATGCCATCTACTGCCAATATGCGGGAAGCCGAACCAGGGCAAGGCCTTCGAGGTGACATGCAAGTGGGACATCAGCAGCCACTTCCTCCCAGGGGGCAGCTTCACCCAATTTGCAAACGGGAGGTGGTTCTTCAAGTGATTGTTCATGTGCATTCAAAGCAGGTGTGTGCGCACCACGTGCACGCCAGCTGGAAGATTTTCCCTTAGCAGCGTCCGTAGGGTCAGCCCTGGGGCCCCCTGGAGTGACACCTCCAGGTGCCCTATAAAGGGGCCCGCTGACACTCCACCCCCCGAGTTCCTTCTTACCGCCGGTGACAGCTAGCTGGAACTTTGCTCGCTCTTGCAGCAAGCCTAGCAGTGTCTCATCTAAGTGTATATAGTTGTTTCCTCTCTTAGTTTAGAGTTAGTGTTAGTTGTAGATAGTTAATAGTTGTTGGGGGGGGCTTCCCCACAACATACTCGTCGCCCCGCTGGGGCATGCCCGGGTCCCCAGGGTTTAAACTCTGCACGGACTGTGGGAAGTTTATGCCGAAGAGTGACCCACGCTCGTCCTGCTTGAAGTGCCTCGAGGAGAGCCACCAAAGAGACCGGTGCAGTATCTGCAGGGGATTCCATCCCAGGACTCTTAAGGACAGAGAGCAGAGACTCAGAGTGCTCCTGATGGAGGTGGCCTTACGGCCACACTCTGACTCTGAGCTTGCCAATCCGGCACCCAGTACCTCATCCTCGGTGCGCAGCGCTCCAGCACTGCTAACAAGACAGGAGGCCCAGTCTAAGACCTCCAAGTCCTGGCACCAGAGAGAATCGTGACATAGAAAATTGGCCTCCGTGCGGCACCGATCACCATCTCTGGTGCCCGCGAAAAAGAAGAGGCCGGTGAGGGACCGATCACCCCACCAGGACCTTAAAAGGCTGGTGGCATCCACGAGTGCAGTGGGACAAGCTGAGCCACAACCACATCCTCCCAAGGTCCTGTTGACTCCCGCCCTGGTAGGGGTGCAGTCAAGTCCGGACCAGTCTAGATTCCTGGACCTCAGCGAGGATGTGCGTCTCCCATCGACGCCAGAGGTGTTCGAGGTGGCCTCTGACTTATTAAGCCTCCCAGTGCCGGCTTTCCCGCGCCAGTGGAAAGAGCCGCCAGACACGCCCCAACCCCCGATCCAATCAAGGGGCAAGGCGGCCATGATGTTGCCCTAGTCCCTGCCCTGCACCGCTCCGGCAGAACCGGAGCAGAGAGAGCTCTCCCCGGCCTCATGGCACTGCGCCCCAGCAACAGTGGGTACTGCTCCCCCTCTGTCCTCCTATTCGGAGACCTCGGATTCGGAGGCAGAATCTTACCACTCCAGTAGATCGAGGAGCAGGAGGTCGGCTTCTCAGGCAAGCCAATGACCTTACCTGGCGCAGTGTCAGCAACAGTGGCAACCGCCCTCCCAGTGGCTGTTCTGGACTCCCTGGGCCTACCATCAGTCCCTGGGACAGGCGCACGGCCCGCGCTCCAGGTCTGCGTTGGTCTCCTCGATGTTGGTGGCTCCGGCACAAATGCCTCCACCACTGGCTCTGCTGTCCGACAGGAGTGTGCCACAACAGAACCCAGCACCACCTAATCAGACGCCGGCACCGATGCTGACCATGTTTCTGACACTGCAGGCACCACCCAGTATGCCTTGTCGTTCGGTGTTGACCCCAGTACCGACTGCTGTGCCGCATCCTACATCCGCACCGGCCACGCAACCAGAGTACCATGTGCCGCAGAATCCTGCAGAGGCTGAGGGTACAGAGGAAGATCCTTTGCAGGTGATCTCCTCTTCCTCACCGGCTGAGGTGGTTGAGGGAACTTCAGCAGCACCGGCCGTAGAAGACAACCGGTTGCTTCAGCAGCTACTTAAGTGTGCTGCTCAGAGCCTGGTGATCCAAGCGGAGGAGATCGAGGTGGATGTAGATCCAGTAGTGGACATCCTGGCCCCCTCGGGCCTGTCTAGGGTCGCCCTACCATTGATCGAAACGATAGCTGATACGTCCCGCACCTTGTGGCAGACACCAGCTTCATTGGCCCCTATGGCCAAAAAGACAGAGGCGCTACTTTGTACCCTCCAAGGGCCATGAGCACCTATATACCCACCCTCCCCCGGACTCTCTGGTTGTGGATGCAGCCAACCAAAGGGAGCGTCGGGTTCCCAGGGTCTACACCAAAGAACAGGTAGGCAAAGAAGTTGGACCTCTTTGGTAGAAAGGTGTACTCGACGGGGGATCTGCAACTACGTATAGCCCACCAACAGGCTATAGTGAGCCGGTATGGCCATAACACCTGCTCGGCCTTGTCCAAGTTCGCTGAACTCCTTCCCCAGGAATCATGAACAGAATTTTCTGCTCTGGTAGAGGAGGGGAAGCTAATTTCCTGGGCATCCCTCCAAGTGGCCCTGGATGTGGCGGATGCAGCCTTCCGGACGCTGGTAACTGGGCTGGTCATGCGGCGGGGATCCTGGCTTCAGGTCTCAGGCCTTCCACATGAGGTCCAACAGACCATCCAGGACCTCCCCTTCATGGGGCCCATGCTCTTCTCCGAGAAGACGAGTCCTTTAGGTTATGGAGCCTCTTGTCCAAGGGGCTACCTTATGCTCGCTAGGCCTGCACACCCCAGCCACCCAACACAGGCAATTCAGGCCACAGGCGGCTCCACAGTCGTAACAGCCCCAGAACTGCCTGGAGCCCTCATGCAGGCAAAGCAGAAATGGCAGAAGGAGGCAACAACAGCCCTGCAGCCAGTTGTCCAGCCAGCCGCGGCCTTCCTCAATGCCTAGACCCCAAATTTGATGGTGCGATCTAGGACAACCTACCAGTCAGGACGCTGGATCCTACCAACCCTACCTTTTTGTCATGTCTGTCCCCCTTATATCGTGCCTGGTCCCAAATCACTTTGGGCAGTTGGGTCCTCTGCACGGTAGAGAGGGGATATTCTATCCAATTCTTCTCCCTCCTGGCCCACCAGTCCCCCTCCCCGTCCCTCTTCAGGGACCCCTCTCATGAGCAACTTTTAAAGTCAGAAAGTGCAGTCCCTCTTCGTAGTAGGGGCAGTGGAGGAAGTTCCTCAGGAACTCAGGGACAGGTTTTTACTCCCACTATTTCCTAATACCGAAGGCAAAAGGGGGCCTCAGACCCATTCTGGACTTGCAGCATCTGAACAAGTTTGTAAAGAAGTTCAAGTTCCATATGGTCTCCCTGTCCTCCATCATCCCCTCCATGGATCCAGGAGACTGGTCCGCCGCCCTCAACTTTGAAGGACGCGTACTTCCGTATTGCAATAATCCCTCAGCACAGAAGTTATCTCTGGTTCGTAGTGGGCAACACCCATCTCCAGTTCTCAGTCCTGCCTTTCGGCCTGTCAGCAGCCCCAAGGGTCTTCTCAAAGTGCATGGCAGTTGTAGCAGCTTTCCTGTGCAAGCAAGGAATTCAGGTGTTTCCCTACCTGGACAATTGGCTCATCAAGGGCCGCCGTAAGACACAGGTGGAGGCTCAGGTGGTCTTTATCAGACAGAGCTTCCTTGAGCTCGGTCTCCTGTTGAATGAGACCAAGTCTACTCTGTTTCCTGTCCAACGGATAGAGTTCATAGGGGCAGTTCTGGACTCGACGCAGGCTAGAGCATACCTACCAGAGTCCAGGTTTCGGTTCATGTCCGGCATCATCTTTGGTCTCTGCCGTTTCCCGACCACCACAGCAAGGAACTGCCTCAAGTTGCTGAGACATATGGCTGCATGCACCTATGTGGTGAGCCACACCAGGCTCAGGCTGCGCCCTCTTCAGTCCTGGTTAGCAACTATGTACCGACCAACCAGGGACGCGCTGGACTCGGTGGTGACGCATCCCCTAGCAGTGCTGGATTCCCTCCAGTGGTGGCTCGACTCGCAGGTGGTCTGTGCGGGAGTACCCTTCGCCAGCCCTTTCCTTGGTGACAGACGCGTCGGATCTGGGGTGGGGAGCGCATCTCGGGAATCTCAGGACCCAGGTCCTTTGGTCCCCAGAGGACCTCTCCATACACATCGTCAGGGAGCTATGGGCTGTTCACCTTGCCTGCCTCACTTTCAAATCTCGCTTGGCTGGCAGGTGCATTGCAGTCCTCATGGACAATACCTCGGCAATGTTCTGTATCAACAAACGGGGGTGCACACTCCTCTCCCCTGTGCCGGGAAGCCCTCATGTTTTGGGACTTTTGCATACAGAATACAATTCACCTAACAGCATCCTACCTCCCAGAGGTGCAGAACGGCCTGGCAGACGCCCTCAGCCACTCGTTCCATGGTCATGAGTGTTCCCTTCTCTGAGATGTGGCACGCTCAATCTTCGGTCTTTGGGGTTATCCCCAGATAGACTTTTTTGCCTCAAGAGACAACAGGAAGTGTCAATGGTTCTGCACCCTCAGGGGGCACAGTCCAGGGTCTCTAACGGATGCCTTCCTCCTCTTGTGGGAAGGCAGCCTGCTTTACGCCTTCCCTCCGATCCCCATGGTCCACAGGGTACTCCTCAAGATAGGCAGGGATCATGCTCGCATCATACTGATAGCACCAACGTGGCCGCGCCAGCATTGGTACACGTCGCTGCTGCACATGTCCATACAGGCACTCCTCATGTTGCTCCGGCTCCCAGACCTGATCATGCAGGATCGGGGCCACCTCTGCCGCCCGAACCTGGAGTCGCTCCACTTCACAGCCTGGATGCTCCATGGCTAAACCCAGTGGAAATGCAGTGCTCACAGCAGGTCAGACAAGTCCTCCTCGGTAGCAGAAAACCCTCCACCAGAGCCACATACATGGCCAAGTGGAAAAGTTTTTCCATCTGGGCTGAACAGCAGGGACAGGCTCGCCCTGCTCCCTCTCCTTGATTACCTACTCCAGTTGAGACAGTGGGGACTTTCCCTCTCTTCGGTTCAGGTCCACTTGGCAGCCATCTCCACATTCCACCCAGGAGCTGAAGCTGGTTCAGTTTTCGCAAACCCATTTGGTTTGTCGCTTCCTCAAGGACCTGGATAGGCTGTTCCCGCATACTCGACAACCAGTCCCAGCTTGGGACCTTAATTTGGTCCTCTCCGCCCTCACAGGGCCCCCTTTCGAGCCACTGGCTATGTGCTCTTTGCTATATCTCTCTTATAAGGTCACATTCCTCATGGCTATCACCTCAGCCAGGAGGGTATCGGAGCTCAGTGCGCTGACGTCTGAGCCTCCATACAATGTCTTCCACAAAGACCAAGTCCAACTCAGGCCACACCCAGCGTTCCTTCCTAAGGTGGTCTCCCAATTCCACATGGGGCAGGACATTTTTCTTCCTGTGTTCTACCCTAAGCCACACTCCTCCAACGCAGAGCGTAGGCTGCATTCCCTGGACGTTCACAGGGCCCTGGCATTCTATATTGAACAAACTAAACCATTCAGGAAATCAACCCAGCTCTTTGTAGCTGTGGACGACAGGTTGAAGAGGCTCCCCATCTCTTCACAGCATATCTCCTCATGGATCACAGCAAATGCTACAATCAGGCCAACGTGCCTGCCCCACCAATCACAGCCCACTCCACAAGGGCACAGGCCTCCTCCGCGGGATTCCTGGCTCAGGTCCCGACACAGGAGATATGCAGGGCTGCCACGTGGTCCTCAGTCCACATATTCACGTCACACTATGTCATCACGCACCAAGCCAGAAACGATGCAACCTTCGGCAGGGCGGTGCTCCAATCTGCAGTGAACTCCAACGCCACCACCTAAACTCAGGCTTGTCAGTCACCTGCTTGGAATGCACATGAACAATCACTCGAAGAAGAAAAAACGGTTACTCACCTTTTTGTAACTGTTGTTCTTCAAGATGTGTTGTTCATGTCCATTCCAATACCCACCCTCTTGCCCCTCTGTCGGAGTGCCGGCAAGAAGGAACTGAGGGGGTGGAGGGTCAGCAGGTCCCTATATAGGGCGCCATGGAGGCGCCACTCCAGGGGGCACCCGGGCCGACCCTACGGACGCTGCTAAGGGAAAATCTTCCAGCTGGTGTGCACGCGGCACGCACACACCTGCTTGGAATGGACATGAACAACACATCTCGAAGAACAACAGTTACAAAAAGGTGAGTAACCGTTTTTTCATCCACAGAGCCCGGCTCAACTGCGTTCCGCTGAACGGAGCCATCCGCCATGGAAATCGGGACAAGCGATGCGGGAAGTGTGGCTATGCCAATGAGACACTGCTCTACATCCTGTGTAGCTGCAAGCCCCATTCCAGAGCCTGGCAGCTGCACCACAACGCCATCCAAGACCGACTGGTCAGAGCCATCCCACCACCTGTAGGAAAGGTTGCTGCGAATGCTGCCATCCTCGGAATAGACAGCCACCTGCAACCGGACATTGTCATCACCAACAAGGACCGGAAGAAAATCATCATGGTGGATGTCACAGTTCCCTTTGAAAACAGGTCCCTGGCCTTCTGCAATGCCTGGTCTCAAAAGCTGGAGAAATACAACCCTCATGTGCACCTTGAGAGCTAGGGGCTATGACGTTCAAGCTCAGGCACTGATCGTCAGAGCCCTGGGTGCATGGGACCCCAGTAATGAGTGAGTGTTGAGAGAATGTGGAATTGGTCAATGCTACGCTCAGCTGATGCAGCAACTCATGATACCAGATGCCATCAGGTAGTCGAGGGACATCTACCTAGAACACATCACTAGACATTGACAATACCAGGAGGGATGAGCTGGAGTGCCAATGAGAAGCGCAGTTGGGAAAGTAACTGAAATACTTCCTGATGGATTGTATTTTCTAATTGGACAACCTACCCTAAATTCTCAATTACTGAGGGACAGTCTTCACTAATTGATATATTTGCTCTCCACAACCAACTCTCTGTGTAACTTTTCATGAGTGATGTACCCAAATACTTGGATGCTAGTATCTAAACCATATTGTTAACTTTATTCACCTAAATTTGGGTTATTGCTGATTATGCACTATATCTTATGACTTTTAAAACAAACGTTGTGGATAATTTAAGCACTATACCCAGATGTACAGACACTTTTTTCTTAAACTGTATATAATATATATATTTTAACATTAGCTTTAATAAAAAATTTAAAGTTACTGGACTACCTGTGTTTGCAGCTTATGCCTCACTGAGGTGAGTAGTATGTGGGAGAGGTGAGTTTACACCTTTGCAATAGCTGTTATTTCCCTGGGGACAGTTTTCTGTGAGAGGCAAGATTTACAGAGCATCAGCAGATTCACTGAGTGGCTCCTTGCAATAGAGGAGAATATAAACCATTTTTAAAATGAAAGATTATAATCTGAGGGAAGCTGCAGTGGTGGAAAGACTCAAAGATCATGGCATCCATGATTTTCACACATGCAATTTTCCGTTCACGCTGCTCATCAGTAATGAAATGGTTCAGGAAGTTGAAACTTGCAATTGTACAGTTAGAGGTTTTTGACAGGACCACAGTGATCTGATTAGAGTTTATTCTTTTTTTTTAATATTTGAAACCTTGATAGAACAGGAACCTTATTAAACCACAAAGTCAAATTTTAAACTACATATAATAGCTGCACTGGAGAAAGCTTGTTTTGGGTGATTCCCCATTTGAATAAGTACAAATGCAGGTGATTAGAGAGACTGTATAATGGAAAGAAAATGTTGAAATTCTATACTGAGTTTTCACTCACCATGTGGAGTTTCTTATTGACAAATTTAATAGCATGAGCAAAAGCAATGGAGAAACTTGTCTGAATTGGTCTTCCCACCTTTATTCAAATTACGGTACTTTTTACTTTCCGTACCTTACTGAAGGAAAGATTGACAGTGATTTGTTGGTGGCATTTGCATCATAGCAATTTCACTCATATCTTCCATAACTGAATGAGAGAGAACATTTCCCCCCATATTCACAGGCAAATGTATGGATTTTAATAATATGAAGATTGTGATACAAACCAATGAGTAAGGGATTATGAGACATTAACTCTCCCATCTCACCTATAGAATTTTAAACTTGTTTTTAAACACTTAACATTTTTTCTTTAGCTTCTTAATGCCAGTAGGTCAATAACACTCCCATACAAGCCCAGCCCCAGTAAGGAAAAGTGGGGAACAGTAAATGCATCATCAGTGGGAAGTTCCCTCCTTGACCACAGGCCAGTTCAGTGCTACAAGTAGAAAAATTACTTTACCTTATTAAACTCCATATAGTCATCTAATTTTTAGTGAAATTCTAGTCTTTTACGTATGGTCTGGGCTTGGCCTCATCTGGAAAATGTTTTCAATAAAAATGTGGAGAATTGACAATTTTCCAAATGCTTGTTTGCTTCAAGATATTACAGAATACACATTAAATAAACACCCCAAAGTATTAATATATAGCTTTAGAAACCAGAGCATTACAATAATATGGAAATCTGAAAAAACAGTGAATGTATATTTCACTTGGTGGTATCTCATACCAATGGGAAAGAGGAGGAGTGTCTCCTGATTTGGAACCCATTCAGTGAACACACTACAAATAAAAACTGAGCACAAGCTCCTTCAGTTCCTCAAGACAAGGACTTTAACTTCCTCAAGTGCTTATATAGGGGTGAATATAACAATTAATAATTAATAACATGTATTGAATAAAATAGTTTATTCAATACACTTATCCCAAATATGCTCAAATAAGCAAGAGGAGGGAAAAAGCTGAATCAATGTGCAATATTTGTCATTTATTATACCATTCAAACTTTAATCTCTGTAGTTTTGTAATTTATTTGATGTGATATATAATACCATAATTATACCACATATATTATTGTAACATCACTGTTTTTCTGCATTTTTCACTTTTTAATTTTAAAAGTATCATCAAACTAATCTGTTAACCTTAAATTAAGTTGTGACAATGTGGATCAGATATGCAAACAAATCAGCAACCATCTGCTGCTACAGATATGTTATTTCCATTTCAAGGAAATGTTTCTTGCTAGTTATTCAGAGTAGTTTGCATGTGTTGAAAGAGAGAAGGCTTTGATCAGCCTTTAATAAGGATTTCACAGAATACTCATCACATGTTCTTGTAGGAACTTGTCACATCACCTTCTCTTGTACCAACACCTTGTTTGCGGATTGTTTGCATTCAAAGACTGCACCTGAATTTTTGCAGGTAGAAAATGTAAATGCTGGCTAGAGGTCAGGTTCGAATTGGGTCCTATGTGTTTAAAGAGCAGTTTGATGTTTCCAGATCATTGTAAGTTCCCTTGGTGACGCTGCAGTGAAATCATAATTGGTGACAGAGGTTAAGAAATTTCCATTAGTCAGAGGAGCATCCAAAAGTTGAAGTAATTTAAATTATCCAGACTTGCGGGTGCAACCCTTCATCACCCTCAGATCCACATGTATCTTCCTGGCCCTTTGACTTGCTCTCTGTCTGGTGATCACTCCAACAAGACCTAACTTTCCCATTTTGAATCTGTCAGTCACAGAATTCTCACTAGCACCTCTCTGGGTAGCAAACCTCTCTAAGTGAAGCCATTGTTACCTTTTGGAGAAGGTAGTTGGTACATCCTGCTACTAATGGAGTAAAATTCTACATGCCCCACACTGTGTTGGGGCTTGTCCACACAGGACCTTATTCTGGAATAACTATTTGTGATTAACTCCATGTGTGGACCTCTTATTCTAGAATAAATCTATAAATGCATTAAAATAATTCAGAATAAGGCATTCTCATTCTGAAATAAGAGCATCCACACATGGAGTTAATCACTAATAGTTAATCCACATCTTTCTTTATTCTGGATTAACTTTGATATGTGGACAAGCCTTTACACATTCCAGAGCATGTGAAAATTTAATTTATCAATAAATTGAAGTAACTAAACTCTGATAAGGGGTTGGAGACAAGAAGTGAGTCTATGGGAAGGCAAAAGGGAGTGAGAGATGCTGGCAGGACATAGTTTGATGGGCTACCAGGGATGGAGATGCAGATGGGTTCTTTAACAACAAGCATTGTTTGGTGACTTCCCATGTTTGAGGAGGACAATGACTGTCACCTCATGCTACCTTTTTGGGGTCTTCCCTGTCAAATGTACAGTAGTGAGTAGGTCTGCCAATCATGTTTGTCCTTTACCACCCATTGGCAACATGCTCCCTGACCTCAAGCTAATGGCAGAATATTTTCAATACTGGAAGGTACGTTCCAATGCCTCCAAAACTTTGCTAATAGCCTTTCACCTAAATCAACAAAACTGCCAAGTTACCACTTATCATATTTGGGTGGTGAATGGGTCCAAAATTATCCCTATCTGAAATACTTCGGTGTAACCTCAGATGGATGCCTGATGTTTGTAGCTCATCTGGAAGGGACGTGAAAAGGCAAAATCACGGACTAACCTTGTCCAAATACAGAGAGAGAGAGAGCTTGTGAGTACAATCAAACTATGGCCAACCTGAATTTACCAATTCATGAGGACCTCCAGAAGCTTCCAAAGTCATGTCTGAAATCCTGTAAGCCTTTTTGGGATCAGGCTAAAGCTCTTATTCAATCATGAAGCACACTAGAAAGAATTCTCGGATAATGCTAATATCCCAAACAAACGTTTGATTGCTGATGCCCCAAAATAACTTTTTAGGCTTCAACCTACCCTGGAAGCAATAGCCTGCATTGAACAGTTTCAGAACTTTACATGGCAGATGCTGTCATCTCTCATATCTCAGGAAGACGAGAGATAATGTAATGTTGGACACGAGTCGCAAACTATGGACCACATTGTAAATCAGTGGCATTTTAGATTTACACCAAGCCACTTCCAAAGCTATGCACTGGCTCACTTATCTGGACTTGGTTATTTGAACATTGTTAATCAGCTCCATTGCCATAAAAAAGTAGAAGACGGTAGAAATGTATATATGCATTCCCTAAGAAACACGACGCAGATGTCTCCTTTGAGAACATATCTGTCTAAAACTATAGAGCAATAATGCTGGCGTTGGTCATCTCTTTTAAAAGTAGAGCTGGGCCTAAAATGCATCACTAAATTCAGATTCCTCCTTACACTTTAGGAAAAGTCCAGATTCTTGACTCTGGTCCATATTTATAGAATGCATGATAACTATAATACTGAATGCAGAAATTTAAGGAAAGTTTGGATCCAACTCTGGACTGGAAATTTACAGCTCAGTTCCATCTCTGCAGGTTTCCTCCAAAAAGTGTTTATGGTTATTAGAATAAAAAGCTTAAGACTTTATTGTCTGTATGTTGAATATATTTATTATTAGTACTATGGTTCAGGATCAAGGCTCCCTTTTGCTAGATCCTGTACAAATAAGTAGTAATGTTTCCTGCCCCAGTGACCTTATAAACTAATTTGAGACAAGAAGCAAATGAGTGGGACAAGGCTAATGAAAATGTTTTGTGCAAGTATGTAGGTAGCTGTAGTAGAGATTGAAAAGTCCTGGTGACCACGAGGGTTTGTTGTTGGGTTTGTTTAAATAAATAAAATCAACTATCTCTGATTGCATGAAGAAACCCTTTGTATAAGATTTGGTCAGTCCAGGGTAGATGAGTAATAAATCCTCATGTGATAAAACTGATATCTCTCAAAATATAAGTGGTATGTAGTGTATGTGAGAGAGGTATATAATTTCTTTTTAGAGTGCAGGAAACAATTTGAAACATACTTGCTCCTTTTCCTACCTTAATAATGACAATGTTCTAAAAATAAACACACAGTACCTTTGTGGTTTGGATTCTCATTTCATTACTGATCTACATGATTCATGTGTACAACATAGGGGTTTCCCCCCAATAACAGGTATATCCCTGCTTGTGGTGACTCAGGGGAGGGGGAGGGGGGTTCCTTTCACATCTGCATGGTTCACCATTTGGTATGCAGTCTAACTCTTCACTCTGGCCTCTTTGAGAGCATATTGAAAGCTGTTCAATTATTTGTGTTTTTAATACTGGCTGGCTTCTGTGGGATTATCGGGGGAGGGGAGGAATAGGTGTGGCCTCTGGCAGGGACAGGGGGGAGGGATAGCTCAGTGGTTTGAGCATTGGCCTGCTAAACCCAGGGTTGTGAGTTCAGTCCTTGAGGGGGCCATTTAGGGAACTGGGATAAAAATCTGTCTGGGGATTGGTCCTGCTTTGAGCAGGGTGTTGGACTAGATGACCTCCTGAGGTCCCTTCCAACCCTGATATTCTGCATTAGTTCCTGTTCTGGTTCTGATATTGACTCCCCTTGTTACCTTGGGCAAGTCACTGAATTTCTCTCCTTTAGCTTCCTCATGGGTACAGTGAGGATGAAAATAGTTCCTACTGTATTTCACAGGAATGTTGTATCTGATCCTAAATAAACTGGCTCAATCCTGATCCCATTGAAACAAATGGGAGCTTTGCATTGACTTCAAAGGGAGAAGGCTCATGTTTTGTAATACAGTTTTTGTGTGGTGGTTGTTGGGTTCCCTTCCTCAAAAAAGGTTCTCAGCATTGGCCTAATTTTGTTCCTATTGAAGTCATTGCTCTTCTTCGAGGAGTGTCCCCTGTGGGTGCTCCACTTCAGGTGAAAATGCAACCCTTTGCCTTTGATTGAAGAATTTCAACAGCAGTGCTCATCTGGGTCACGCATGAGCTCTCCTCATCTCATGCTGTTGTCAGCATCTGTCTTGTGTGCATGACCAGACACCACCCCCCGCAGTTCCTTCTCAACCATCCTCAGCCTGAGACAAAGTTCCCAGCAGTGTGAAAACCGATAGCTTTATTTAGTGTTTAGTATAGCTTTTTAGAGTAGTCTTAGTATAATAGTTACATTTACTTACCCTTTTTCTTTCCCTGTTTATTTTTTCATTTGGAAATTATTATACATATATTTTCTTACCCTCTAAAATAGTGGGCTGAACCACCATAGGTGGACCTATGGCCAGTTCACCAGGCTTCAGGTGCTGCCTTTCCTGCTGGGAGGCAATCCCAATATCGGATAGACACTCTCAATGTATGTGGTGCTTACGTGAGAGAGACATCCCACAAAGTGGTCTCACTGCAGCAACATAAAGGCTTGCACTAGGAAGAACAGAGACCTGCATCTCAAACTTACACTTATGGAGAAATCTCTGCGCCCAGCATTTGATCCCAGCCAGAAGACCATCTCTGGACAACGATCTCCAGAAACTTCACCCTCTTCGCAGAGGAAGGCTCACTCCTCCAAAAAGGTAGTGAGGAAAAGAGCCATTGAGAAAGAAATGGTCTCTGGCTCATTTTGTATCCTCGGTACCGACCACACGGTGGCTGAATACATACGAGGCACCTGGATCCTCCGGTTCATAGAAGGTTAGGATTAGAAGAGACCTCAGGAGGTCATCTAGTCCAACCCCCTGCTCAAAGCAGGACCAACCTCAACTAAATCATCCCAGCCAGGGCTTTGTCAAGCTGGGCCTTGAAAACCTCTAAAGATGGAGATTCCACCACCTCCCCAGGTAACCCATTACAGTGCTTCACCACCCTCCTAGTGAAATAATGTTTCCTAATATCCAGCCTAGACCTCCAGCACAGCAACTTGAGACCATTGCTCCTTGTCTGTCATCTGCCACCACTGAGAACAGCTGAGCTCTATCCTCTTTGGAACCTCCCTTCGGGTAGTTGAAGGCTGCTATCAAATCCCCCCTCACTCTTCTCTTCCGCAGACAAAACAAGCCCAGTTCCCTCAGCCTCTCCTCATAAATCATGTACCCCAGACCCCTAATCATTTTTGTTGCCCTCCGCTGGACTCTCAAATTTGTCCACATCCTTTCTGTAGTGGGGGACCCAAAACTGGACGCAATACTCCAGATGTGGCCTCAAGAGTGCCGAATAGAGGGGAATAATCACTTCCCTCAATCTGCTGGCAATGCTCTTACTCATACAGCCCAATATGCTGTTAGCCTTCTGGCCACAAGGGCACACTGCTGACTCTCATCCAGCTTCTCATCCACTGTAATCCCCAGGGCCTTTTCTGCAGAACTGCTGCTTAGCCAGTGGGTCCCAAGCCTGTAGCGGTGCATGGGATTCTTCTGTCCCAAGTGCAGGACGCTGCACTTGTCCTTGTTGAACCTCATCAGATTTCTTTTGGCCTAATCCTCCAATTTGCCTAAGTCACTCTGGACTCTATCCCTACCCTCCAGCTTATCTACCTCTCTGCCCAGCTTAGTGTCATCTGCAAACTTGCTGAGGGTGCAGTCCATCCCATCAATCCAGATCATTAACAAAGATGTTGAACAAAACTGGCCCCAGAACCGACCCCTGAGGTACTCCGCTTGATACCGGCTGCCAACTAGACATCAAGCCGTTGATCGCTACCCATTGAGCATGACAATCTAGCCAGCTTTCTATCCACTTTATAGTCCATTCATCCAATCCATGCTTTTTTTAACTTGCTGGCAAAAATACTGTGGGAGACAGTATCAAAAGCTTTGCTAAAGTCCAGATATATCACATCCACTGCTTTCCCCATATCCACAGAGACAGTTATCTCATCATAGAAGGCATTCAGGTTGGTCAGGCATGACTTGCCCTTGGTGAATCCATGTTGACTGTTCCTGATCACCTTCCTCTCCTCCAAGTGCTTCAAAATGGTTTCCTTGAGGACCTGCTCCATGATTTTTCCAGGGACTGAGGTGAGGCTGCCTGGTCTTTTCTAAATAGTCCTCATCCTGTTCTTTCACCACTGAGGGCTGCTAACCTCCTCCCCATACTATGTTGTCCAGGACAGCAGTGTCAGAGCTGACCTTATCTGTGAAGACCGCAGCAAAAAAAGCATTGAATACTTTAGCTTTTTCCACATCATGTGTCACTAGGTTGCCTCCGCCATTCATTAAGGGTCCCACACTTTCCCTGACCTTTTTCTTGTTGCTAACATACCTTTAGAAACCCTTCTTGTTACCCTTCACGTCCCTTGCTAGCTGCAACTCCAGTTGGGTTTTGGCCTTCCTGATTACACCCCTGTATGCTCAAGCAATATTTTTATACTCCTCCCTAGTCACCTATCCAAGTTTCCACTTCTTGTAAGCTTCCTTTTTGTGTTTAAGCTCACTGAAGATTTCACTGTTATGCCAAGCTGGTCGCCTGCCGTATTTGCTATTCTTTCTGCCCATTGAGATGGTTTGTTCCTGCGCCCTCAATAAGGCTTCTTTAATATACAGCCAGCTTTCCTGGACTCCTTTCCCCCTCATATTAGACTCCCAGGGGATCCTGCCCATCAGTTCCCTAAGGGAGTTGGTCTGCTTTTCTGAAGTCCAGGGTCCATATTTTGGTACCCTTTCTTTCTTTTGTGAGGATTCTGAACTCAACCATCTCATGATCACTGCTGCCCAGGTTGCCTCCCAATTCTACTTCACCTACCAATTCTTCCCTGTTTGTAAGTAGCAGGTCAAGAGGAGAATGGCCTCTGGTTTGTTCCTCCAGTAGTTGCATCAGGAAGTTGTCCCCAACACTCTCCAAAAACTTCCTGGATTGTCTGTGCACTGTGGTATTGCTCTCCCAGCAGATGTCAGGTTCTGCGTGTACCGTGAAAGCCAGTGACCCCAAGTAGGCCGGCCTTGGGCAAACCGAAGCACACCTCCTCCACTACACTGCCGATGGAGCCGCCTAAGGTTGCGGCACCAAGGCACATCCCCCTCAGAAAATTCAACAAATTTGTAAAGACCCAGTGGTTCAGGTTGATCACATTAGCAATGATAATACCGGCAGTGGAACAGGAGGACTGACCCTCAACATTCGGTATCAAGCGGAGTACCTCAGGGGTCGGTTCTGGGGCCAGTTTTGTTCAACATCTTTCTTAATGATCTGGATTGATGGGATGGATTGCACCCTCAGCTGCTGCAGGGTGGAAGAGGAACCCCCCCAATCACCATGGTGGCAGGGGAAACCGTGGAGCCACAGCAGCAAAAGTCACAGACAGGTCACGGCTTCTGTGAATATTTGTTTAAGTCCATGACATGTCCGTGACTTTTACGAAAAATAACCATGACAAAATCTTAGCCTTACTTATAATCAATCTGATCTCTTTAGTACTGTGATCTCCAAACACATTGGCATGGACCTGCTTCCACTTATTAGGCCATATGGCAGCAACCACATTCATAGTATGACACACACAACTTCACATGTGTTGCATTCAGGGCTGCCAAAGAACTATCTACATACCACACAAACACAGCCTGAACAAGCGCCTTACCATGCCGTTCAAAGTCAAAGACTCTACACTGGTGGACACAACTCCCCAACGTGTGTGTGGGAGTCCCTTTCACACAGACTCCACCTTCAATATTTCTCACAACCGATGCCTCCTTGATAGGCTGAAGAGCACTACACAATTCAGGGCAGGTGGTCGCCCTCCGAGAATACTATTACACATAAATCTCATGGAGCTGTGCAGGGTTCACAATGCAAGCTTGTACTTCCTGCTCCTGATCAGGAATGAGACTATAAGGGCAATGATGGATAACATTGCCGGTATGTTTTATATAAACCGACAGGGAAGGGCAAGATCACACTCCCTATGCATCAAAGCAATGAAACTATGGAACTGGTGTGTATGGCACAATGTCAAAATATCAGCTTTGTACATCACAGGTTGTCAGAACACTACAGTGGATATGCTGAACAGAGAATTTTCTCAGGATCATGAGTGGGAAGTAAACAATTTAGTTCTACAGAACATATTCAAACACTAGGGTCACCCATCCATCGACCTCTTTGTAACATCCTAAAATTGCAAATGCCTGAAATTCTGTTCAAGAGCAGACTTGGGGTTCCAATCCCTGGGAGATGCCTTCTTCCTCAAATGGGATACACCTCCGACATACACGTTTTCCCTGATCCTCCTGTTATTGAGGGTTATACACACAATACAAACAGATAGGGCCAAAGTCATTCTGTTAGTCCCCACATGGTATTTGTACCTGGTGTGGATAATGGTATGCACACCACGCACTCTTCCACTTCTGCCGAACCTTTCATCAGAGGATGCCGGACAGGTGTACCCCACAAACCTGGAGAGGTTTCACCTGAGAACATGGCTCCTATGTGGTGCCAACATAAAGAAGTAACCTGCTCAGAACAGACAAAGGACATATTAAACAGCAGAAGAACAATCACACATACCTGCATAAAGGGAAGAGATTCAACATACGGTGTTAAAATAAGTCAGGGCCATTTCCGCCCTCCTGCCCATGGTATTGGAATACATATTGGGCTAAAGACATCTGGACTATCCCTTAGCTCAGTCAGTGTACATCTCGTGGCTATTACTGCTTTCCACCACAAGGTGGATGGCATATTAATATTTGCCCACCAAATGTTTCCTTATGGGTATTGGAAATGTCTACCCTGAAGTACATGTACCTACCCCACCTTGGGACTTGAACTTAGTAGTACACTGATTCACTAGGTCCCCATTTGAACCTTTAGCAACATGCTCTCTGACACATTGATGAAAGTGGCTCTCTCAGTTGCAATCACGTCAGTCTGCTGAGTGGGAGAGCTAGGGCCCTCATGGCACACCCACCTTACACCATCTCTTTCAAGGACAAGGTCATCCTAAGACCCCACCCAAAATTGTTCCCTAAAATACCTTCTACCTTTCACTTAAACCAACTAATCCATCTCCCTCATTCTTCCTTAAACCTCATGGGAGTAAACAGGACTCAGTACTACATATGCTAGAGGGTTAGCGTTCTATCTTGACAGAACTAAGCCATTCAGAAAATCACAGAGACTTTTTATTTCCACTGAGGAATGATCTAAAGGTTCTGCTATTTCCAAACAGAAATAAATGGATTTCTGGGTGCATCCACCTCTGGTACCAACAGAAGGATATACAAACCCCAGTGGGGATCCGAACCCTCCCCACCAGATCCCTTTCAACTTCAGTAGCCTTCCTAAACAATGTTGTGATCGTGGACATATGTACAGCAGCCACCTGAGTGTCCACACTCATGTTAACAAAACATTGTACAATCAACCAGCATTCAAAATTAGACACATTGTTAGGCCTTACTGTTTTATGACGTACTCATGCAACTCTGAAGCCCTTTCCATACAACAAGGTGCACTGCTCAATAGTCACCTGAAGTGGAGCCCCCTCAGGGACACTCCTCGAAAAATAAGAGAAGGTTACTCACCCTGTGCAGTAACTGAGGTTCTTCGAGATGGGTGTCCCTGGGGAGTGCTCCACTACCCACCCACCTCCCCTCTACTTCAGAGTTAAATTTCCAAACTCTACAGTACAGAAGGAACTGAGGAGGATCTGGTCGCACGTGCTAGATAGGTGCTGACAATGGCATGAGACGGAGAGAGCACATGCATGACCCAGATGAGTATTGCTGCTGAAATTCTCCAATCAAAGGTACAGGGACTTGGAGTAGAGTACCCATATTTATTAAATATTTGTGGATGTTTTTCTGTTTTTTTATATATTGATTTCTGTTACAACACTGAATACAAAGTGTACAGTGCTCACTTTATATTATTTTTATTACAAATATTTGCACTATAAAAATGATAAAAGAAATAGTATTTTTCAATTCACCTCATACAAGTACTGTAGTACAATCTCTTTATCGCAAAAGTGTAACTTACAAAAGCAGATTTTTTTGTTACATAACTGCTCTCAAAAACAAAACAATATAAAATTTTAGAGCCTACAAGTGCACTCAGTCCTACTTCTTGTTCAGCCAATTGCTAAGACAAACAAGTTTGTTTTTCTTTGCAGGAGATGCTGCTGCCTGCTTCTTATTTACAATGTCATCTGAAAGCAAGAACAGACATTTGCATAGCACTTTTGTAGCTGGCGTTGCAAGGCATTTACATGCCAGATATGCTAAATATTCGTATGCCCCTTAATGCTTTGGCCACCATTCCAGAGGACATGCTTCCATGCTGATGATGCTCGTTAAAAAATAATGCGTTAATTAAATTTGTGACTGAACTCCTTGGGGGAGAACTGTCTTCGGCTCTGTTTTACTTGCATTCTGCCATATATTTCATGTTATAGCAGTCTCAGATGATGACTCAGCACATGTTCGTTTGAAAAACACTTTCACAGCAGATTTGACAACGCAAAGAAGATATTAATGTGAGATTTCTAAAAATAGCTACAGCATTTGACCCAAGGTTTAAGAATCAGAAGTGCCTTCCAAAATCTGAGAGGGACGAGGTGTGGAGCATGCTCTCAGAAGTCTTAAAAAAGCAACACTCAGATGCGGAAACTATAGCACTCGAACCACCAAAAAAGAAAATTAACCTTCTGTTGGTGGCACCTGACTCAGGTGATCAAAATGAACATGAATTAGTCCGCTATGCTTTGCATCATTATATAGCAGAACCCATCATCAACATGGATGCATGTTTTCTGGAATGGTGGTTGAAGATGAAGGGGCATATGAATCTTTAGCACATCTGGCACATAAATATCTTACAATGCCGGCTGCAACAGTGCCATGCAAGCACCTGTTTTCACTTTCAGCGGGCAGCATTATCTCCTGTAAATTGTAACTAAATTTGGTTGTCTGAGCAATTGCTGAAGTAGGACTGAGGTGACTTGTAGACTCTAAAGTTTTACATTGTTTTATTTTTCAATGAAGTTACTTTTTGCACATAATTCTATTTTTGTAAGTTCAGCTTTCATAATGAAGAGATTGCACTACAATATTGTATTAGGTGAATTGAAAAATACTATTTCTTTTGTTTTTTACAGTGCAAATATTTGTAATAAAAATAAATATAAAGTGAGCACTATACAATTTGTATTCCATGTTGTAATTGAAATCAATATATTTGAAAATGTAGAAAACATCCCAAAATATTTAAATAAATGGTATTCCATTATTGTTTAACAACGTGATTAATTGTGATTAATTTTTGTAATCAATTGACCGCCCTACTTTTTATCCATGTCATATCTTTGAGTGGTTACTCTGAACACATGCAGAGAGATAAGGTTAGTTTTGCTTGTACCTGTTAACCTTCTGATTCATTTTTGAATGTGTAATAATGTGGGAGTTCATAAAGAAGAGTCATGTTGTCATAGTAAAAAATAGTCAAATCGTAATCCTGGACTTGTGGTGGGTTTTTGATCAATCTTCAATGATTTTGAGTGCTTACTGCAAGGTACTGAGTATCCTCAAATCCCACTGGCTTCTGTGAGAATTGAGGGCATGCAACACTTTGCATGACTGAACCATTAATTGCATGTATCTGTGTTACTCATGTTGCTCATGGAAAGGAAGGGGGATTCCCTTTAAATGTCTATATCAGGCCTACTTTTCCAGGTACTGCCAGGAGCGGCCCTTAAATCTGAATAAATAATATTTAGACAGTGTTCAGAGAAACTTAGGACACTCTATTCTTTGATATTGTATGTTGTATGTTGTTTGTCTTGGCTATACGTGGTTGAACAAAAATGTCAAAAGATTCCATTTTTAATGTCTAAGAAAGAGATCTAAGTGAAAGTGAGATCTGTGGGAGACAAATTTCCTATGTTAAAAGGAAATGTCCCTGTTTAACATAAATGTTAGCAATAGTATCAACAATAACTTAATAAAACTATGTGTGTGAAACTTATTACCCAGTTTTTCACATGGGATTCTTTTTTCTTTCACGGGGAACTTTAGTGGAAAATAATATTACATAGTTGCAGTTGTTATCTTGAACCTAGGAAGGTGGAAAAATACAGCTTTTTGCTGTGTGCTTACCAGAACGGTTCAGAATCTTCTCCCTGTCCAGTGGTGTGAATTATACTACCAGAGCCAGGGAAGCCTACTGATTGTTGTCATAATTGAATATTATTTAGGTCTAGCTTTCACAATATGCAAGTTGAAGTTGGGGGCTTCCACTGCTTAATGTGGAATAATGATAATGCCTAGCTCTTAGATAGTATTTTTCATCAGTAGATCTCAAAGCACTTCACAAAGGAGGCAATGGGGAAACTAAGGCACAGATTAATGAAGTGACTTGCTCCAATGTTTTCCAGCAAGCTAGTGTCAGAACCAGGAATATAACCCAGGTTTCCTGAGGTCCAGAACAATACTCTATCCACTATGTGCCTATGTCTTAATTTCACTGTCTGTAAAGTGAGGATAATAATTGCTTACATCACAGAGGTACTGTGACATAATTATAGGTGCAGGCAACATTATCTATAGACAGGGTTGCCTGACACTTCCATTATAAGACCCTATAACTTGGCCAAACAAACTGTCTGGATTGAAATTTTCCATGTTGGGTGTCTACCTCGAGCTGAATTGTTTTGGAAAGTGTAAGCAAAAATTGTTCAACTATTAGAACAAGATTGGGGGAAGTGTATTGTTTTGCCCATGTTAACAAATTTGTTAAGTTATTTATTATGTATTTAGAGCATTTAGTGTGTTCATGCTTTGGAACAGGGACTTGAAGTTTGGGCGGGGGGGGGGGTGGCTGTTGTGTCAGGGATATGCCTTTTGCTGTTCCTGTGAAAATTCAACCAAATTTGGTGAACCTTTGAAAAATCTCAGTTGAAATATGCTCAGATGTGTTAGTGGATAAATTCTTGTTTGGCAGCTGAATTCTCTGACGATTCTGTCTACACTGACCATGTTCCTGTCCACAGCAGCAGGGGCTGAGCAGGACTTTTCCTTAATTTCTGTCCCTGGCTGCTGCAAGCCTAGATGGGGGCTTGGTATAGGAACTAAGAGCTGGAAGACTGTCTCTCCTGTGCTCTCAAGGCTCCCCCTTCTGGGGAGGAGGAAGCTACCTGACTCAAATGCAGAGGAGAAAAGAGCTGGGCTTGTGGGGTCATGGGAGTACATTGGGACAAAAAGCCTGGGACTGGGAACTGGTACAGGGGAGAGGGAGAAAAACTGGGACTGGCTGGGCAAGGAGACCCTGACTGGGAGCCATTGAGGGAATATGGGGGTGACCAGGAGCCAGTGGTGGAGGAAAGGGATCAGTTGAGGAGCCAGTAGTGGGGAAACTGGGACCAGCTGGAAATGGAGGGAGGCTCTGAGAGGAAGCAGGGATTCTGGGATGAGGAGGCAAAGTGCGGTGGGTGGGATGAGAGACTGGGTCTTGGAGCCATTTAGGGAAGAGAAAGGGAGGGAGAACTGGGATTGGCTGGACAAGGAGCCCAGAGCATATACTGGCATGAGGAGCCTAGGCAGGGAGACTCGGACTGATAGTAGGGGAGGTGACAATGACGGAAACAGTGGTGTGGGTTTAGAGAAGATGGCATTATCAGTCTTGGGTACAGATAGGTACTATTTTTTCCACAGGACCCTTGGTTCATTCAGTGCACAGGATGGACCTACTCAGGAGACAAGTCAAGGTTGTGTAGTGAAAGAGGCTTTTTGTAGGATCTCTGCCTCACTTTTGCAGAAGTTGGAAGGGGAGGGAACAGTTGGAAGCAAAAAGATGGTCTTGTGGTTAAGGTAACTGAGTGCTGCTCTGGAGACCTGGATTCTATCCCTGCCCCTGCCACCAAGTTCCTCTGTGATGCTAAACAAGACAATTAAAACAAATTTTTCAAAGGTGGTCACTAATTATGTGCTGCTCATTTTCTGGGTGCCTGACTTGAGACCGTGGAGTTTCATTTACAGAAGTGCTGAGTGGGAGCTATACTTTGACCATCTAAAGTTCTATATAATGCTAAGTACTGTGAAAAATCAGTCATTAGATGTCCCAAATTGGGCACCCAAAATTAGTGAATACTTTCTGACCTTAATCTCTCTGTTCACCATCTTTAAAATGAGGATAATGCCCCCTGATCTCACAGGGGTGTTGGGAAAATAAAATAATTGATGTTTGTGAAACACTTACCTACTACTGTGGTGAGCACAATAGAAAAGCTCATGAGGAAATTAATTATTCTGCACTGAGAGCAGGGTTTGAATATTGTGTAGTAAATAAGGCATGGGGCCACATATTGAACAATGAAGAGAAAATAAAATAATGAATAGCTGCTCGTTCAGTGAGTATTGTCCATCCTGTACACTGAATGAGGCAGGGATCTTGGGGGAAAAATACATGATTACATAATTAAAGAATGTACCTAATACATACACACAAGCATAGGTGCCGACTCCGTGGGTGCTCCGGGCTGGAGCACCCACCAGGAAAAATTGGTGGGTGCTCTACACGCACTGGCAGCCAAGCTCCCCATCCTGCCCCCTGCCCCAGCTCACCTCCACCTCCTCCTCTGAGTATGCTGCGTCCCCACTTCTACTCCCAGCGCTTGCTGCTGCGAAACAGGGAGGGGGGAGGAGCGGGAACGTGGCGTGCTCAGGCAGAGGTGGGGAAGAGGCAGGACCGGGGTGGGGATTTGGGGACGGGGTCCAATAGGGTCAGGGAGGGGGCGGAGTTGGGGCGGGGACTTTGGGGAAGGGGTAATGGTGCAGGGCAGGGGTGAAGTCGGAGGGGGGGGTTGAGCACCCACCGGTGCCAGGAGAAGTTGGCACCTATGCACACAAGGGAGCTGAATTATGGTTGTACAAGTAACATTAATTTTGGCATTTCTTAGCTTTTAAGTTCCTGTCTTTGCAACTGTAATGTTTTAACATAGTTTTTTTAATGTATAATTCGTAAAGTCCTACCAAATTCACGGTCTATTTTGGACAATTTCATGGTCACAGGATTTTAAAAATTGTAAATTTCATGATTTCAGCTATTTAAATCTAAATTTCACGGTGTTGTAATTATAGGGGTCCTGACCGAAAAATGAGTTGTGGGGGGTAGCAAGGTTATTGTAGGGGGAATGTGATACTGTTACCCTTACTCCTTCTCTGCTGCTGGCGGCAGCACTGCCTTTAGAGCCGGGCAGCTGGAGAGCGGCGGCTGCTTGCTGGGAGCCCAAATCTGCAGGCAGAGCTGCTGACAGCAGCAGCGCAGAAGTAAGGTGGGTAACTGGGTATGGTATGGTATTGCCACCTTTACGTCTGCACTGCTGCCTGCAGAGCTGGGCCCTCAGTCATCAGGCACCACTCTTCAGCTGCCCAGCTTTGAAGGCAGCAGCGCAGAAGTAATGGTGGCATGGTATGGTATTGCCAGCCTTGCCTCTGCACTGCTGCTGGTGGGGCACTGCCTTCAGAACTGGGCACCTGGGCAACAGCTGCCGCTCTCCGGCTACCCAACTTTGATGGCAGCACAGAAGTAAGGGTGGAAATACCACAACCCCCTAAAATAACCTTGTGACCCTCCTGCAACTCCCTTTTGGGTTAGGACTCCCAATTTGAGAAATGCTGGTCTCCACCAGGAAATCTTTATCGTATAGGGTGAAAACACACAGAAGACCAGATTTCACGGTCTGTGATGCATTTTTCATGGCCACAAATTTGGTAGAGCCCTAGTAATTCATGATTATTTGTAAAATGCTTTTTTAGCCCAAAAGAAGGTTCTGTAGAAGTGTGAAGTATTACTAGTATTTAAAATGTATATTAAAATATAGTTTCATATAATCTACATTATTGTAGCAAATTAATGATGCCATTAAACACTTATGCACTGTATGTACAACCTGCTTGTAATTCATAGAACTTTACCTTGTATATTCAAGAATAGCAATTGACATCTGAAATATTGCTCACTGCTTCCTTGCTCATGAATACAAATTGAAAACCAAATTTGGCTGTTACCAATGTAAATCTTGTGCAGAAGGAAAGGCAAATCAAGCCCATTGGCTTCAGTGGATTATCCAGATTCCCATGGGTGTAGACTGAGAGTAGAATTTGGCTCACCATTTGCAGAGGGAGGGATGTGAGCCCTGCAGATGATGCTTGGGGTTCATTAAACTGAAATGATTATGAGACTCATGAATTCTGAACTGAAATTGTAGGCTTTGCTTTTACTTGTATTCAAATATTTATCTGGTGTTTTTCCATCCAGGAGATGAATGAAAGTTTTTAAAGAGAAAAAAATCAAAATGTAAGAAAA
The DNA here is from genome assembly GCF_020497125.1 of Mauremys mutica. Lineage (NCBI taxonomy): Eukaryota > Metazoa > Chordata > Testudines > Geoemydidae > Mauremys > Mauremys mutica. Next base: position 45,428,340 of record NC_059076.1, read on the forward strand.
TGATTTGACTCAACATTTTGCAATAATAATAATAAAAAAAAGTACAGGTTTATTAGTCATATCCTCTAAAGGATTTCTTGTAAAGCAACTTCACCTTTTGTAAATACTCCCATGTGATTTGTTTAATAAGGAATCTCTCCTTTTAAAAATGAATATTTTTTTAAGAAAGTGAATTTTTAGTATCCAGTAAAGTTGCTGAATTGATAGCCCCAAAAACTGAAGTCAGTCCTCTGTGCCTGATCTTCAGAGATGCTGAGTATTAAGAGATCCATGTAAAGAGCTTCACAGAGGAAGCTATTTCCAGAATACAACAGCAAGTTTGGTGGTCTTACAATACCCAGAAACTTTGGTACATATTGAGAATCATTTATTGGCACTTTATATATTGATTAATAATATGCAAACAATATATACAAACATAGAGCATTCCTGTAACAATGAGCACCTACATCTCCTATTGATTTAAATTGAAGCTCTGAGTGCTAAGCATTTCTGAAAATGAAGCCACCTCTATTTTTATCTATTCAATAGATACAGCATGATGAGTATAAAAGTGGCCAATGAAGTAAGAGGTGCTGCCCCTTGTCATGTTTCCATTTGTAATGCTGATCCAAGCCAGATGATGGGATAAGAGATCAAGACCAACAGTTCTGTAATTCACTCCTTTATTACATTAGGCAATAGTAAATTAAATCTCTGGCAAAAACTGCAGAAATGAATGCACTGAGTCCCCTGGTCTGGAAGAGAACCAGTTGGAGAACTAGAGGAGGTGATTGCAATGCTTCCAGATTGTCCTGGGGAAAAGTAATATTAAAGAGAAATCTGAGTGTGTGAACTCTTCTGCAGCGCTAAAGTGACAGGCCCAGAAGTATTGGAAATTTCCACTACGTTACAGGGGGAACATGTAGAGCACTACAAACTGCTAGACAAAGACATTCAATAATTTCAAGTATACTGTGATGAATCTGTGAAGTAGTAAATCTGTTGCTCTTCACTCTTTAGTACTAGAAATAGGCAGAGAAGGTTGAGGTTCCAGGCAGTTGGGACACCAGAGGCAGCAGCATGGGAAGTGGCTGTGGAGAGAAAACCAGGCAGTCCGAGAACTGGGACTGAACTCTGAGCTAGTCAGAGAAGTAACCTGTTGCTGTCTGAAAGTTAGGAGTAAAGCGGCAGCAAATGGACACAGGACCGCGTCCTGCAAGAGGGATGCACGGGACATCTTTATGTGAGAGCAGCAGGAAAACAGCTTAAGGAGTCCCAAAGGATGTTACTTTTATACCCCTGCATAGGACTACGTGAGGTGAGCTAGAAAATGAGCACCCACCAAGAAGCTAGTGTCTGTGGAGCTTAGTGCATGGAGTAGTTGTGATAATTTTGTCTGTGCTTTTAATACATGGAACGTGCTACCGGACATCTAGATGGAACTGGTGTACACTAGCACCCTTAGTGAACACCTGCAGAGAGGTCAGTTACAATACTTTAATCCACAAAGGTGCACTACATTACAAGCAAATAGCTGTCAGTTGAGCCCATTGACCATATTATTACAGATCTACACAATAAGCTGCATCACAAGAATGATGAGATACTTTGAGAGAGAATTATTTATGGTATAACTGATGGATCAAATCAAGGTTACTGTGAAAAATGGACTTGACTTTGCAAAGAACATTACAGGACCAGTAAAAACAGCTCCAAAATGAGTATTAAAGAGAGAACAGCAGTAAATCGGATTTAAAAATTCATTCTAAAGCATAAAAGCAGAATACAAGAGTATTAAACAAGTCCGAGAGACCAGATTTGTTTGCAGTGACTGTTGAGGCAATCATAACATGCTGCAAAGAAGACCAGCACAAGGGTGTAACATCATGCATTCAGTAAAAACATTTTGCAAAAGTATATAATTTATCACAAACTCCAAAAGAGTATAAAAGCAAAACACATGCATGAAAATGCAGCTTGTAGACAAAACTCAGATGACAATCCAGAAACAGGATTTCTTAATACATTTACCAAGCAAGATTCTGCAACAGATTGGGTTTGACACTGGAAATAAGTGAGCAAAAGTGAATTTCAAAACAAATACTGGAGCCAAGTGCAACATAATCATAGTAAACATAAGCAAAATGCTTAATGACTACATAATGATAAAGTGAGAATATTAGCTCATTTCACATAACTTCTAATGAGCCCACAATACCATGATGTAGAGTTTGAAATATTGGTGCATGAAGTCCCTCCCACACATTACCTTTTTATAACCTTTACACTTATCAGCTTACTGGGGTCAGGAAATGTGAACCACTCTTTCCAGTTTTCCAGTGTCACACATTTATTAAAAACATCAGCAGTGTGAGCTTCCCCACAATGCCTTGCTAGTATACTTTGTTAACCCCATATGAATTCCTTAAGCTATAAGAGGGCAGTTCACTCCCAATGCCCAGTCAGCTCAGATGTCTTTGAGCCTGCTAGCTATGGTAATTGTTGTGGATTCATCTGATTGCTTTACTTTTATCGCTGGAAACATTCTGAAGAGATGGGTAGATGACCGGCATCAGAATTTGCTGTGTGCTTTACTATGGGTGAGACTAGATAATGCAAACAAGATAGTCACCTATCAAAACTTGCCACCTCACTTAACAATGGAGAAAATTCTGACAATGTAGCACTAGTTAGAATCTGCAGCCCGTTGTTACAGGAGATATAGCACACAAAAAAAAAAGTAATAAGCACATTGAATCTGAACATCAAAGACATTGATAGAACGTGGTTGATATAATGACACTGATAGAATGGCAACATGGCACCTATTAAAATTTGGGAGATTTCTATCATTACTGTGCACTGTAACATTTTTCATTCTTGCAGGGAGGGAGTGGTTCTGAGTGGTGGCATTCTAATTTTAATGTAGAAGTGAAACTGGACAACGCCACAGAAGAGGAAGAGAGAACGAAACAAATGAGTGACAGAGGACTGTGTATCAATGGGAATTTTGGTCCCAGTTGGAATCTCCCATTTCTTGTGTGGTCTGTTTTGCTCATGTTGCATATTCTTTCACTCTTTTGTAGTCATATATGCCTCTCTCTCCCCTCCTCTTCCTTCCATTGTTTTCTCTTATCTCCATCTTTTCCATTCTCCTCTTCGCTACAAGTTTTGTATGTATCATTTAACATTGTTGATACACATAAGCTATCAGGTAGGAAACTCTGATAGGTAGAACGGCCTGAGAGCGGGGCTCCATTTTTGAATGAGCACCAGAAAAAAGAAACAGTGCCACGTAGTGATGGAAATACAGTACTACAGTTACTATTAAAATGAATGGGGAACCCTTAGTAGAAGTATTGTCCTTTATTCTATACTCCATTTTTTAATTTCCTTTTTGATTTTATTCTTCATTGTTTTGTGTTTCCAGAATTTATGGCTTCCCTCCTACCAGATTGAGTTGGAATATATTGACTTTAATGGTGTGTGTGTTTATTTACTAAAGAAGAGGAAACATTAGAAAGGTGGAGTGGGCAGATTGTCTAATGTGAAGTGGAGGGGGCACAATAATGGTCCTGAATTCCTTGATAGGACAGTTCAGGCTAGGACTATAAGAATAACGGATGAGGAAATGTTGGGGAACATGCAGGTCAGAGGTAGTGAGTATCGGGACTTGTGTTTTATGATCCAAATCACCTTGTAGATAGCATTGGAAATAGAGAACTATTTGATTTGAATGATATAGGAAATGCATGACCAGCAGCTGTTACTAGGCTGCACACTACCTCGTATGGCCCTTTGGCAGCAGTATCCGGAATAGAACTCAGAGCCTCCTCCAGAAACAATGGTGCCAATCATTTGAGCTAAAGGAGAATTTCAATTTGCTATTAATAGTATGGGGCCCATGACACCCAGCTGCTCAACTCTGATTCCATCGTATAATCAAGACAAGATAATCATACTGGTCTCTGCCTTGTCTCCTTACAATGAAGCAGCATGAGTTTACAATTCGTGGCCTCTGTGTGTGTTATAACCCACAATACTCATGCAGCTGTAGGCATTCCAAACTACACCAACTACCCCATCCACCTTTTACAGAAGAACTTGGAAGAAGCTCTGCAATAGGAATGTTACATACTTTCCCTTCACCTAGGTCCTCCTACCACAGATATTTCCACAGAGAGTAGGCCATCAGATCAAATGTCAGCAAGGGTACTGCCCTGACATTGATCATATCTGCTAACAGTTATTAATTAGTGCTGGATTGCTGCCTCTGCAACCATAGAAAGTGTTGTGATATGCTGTACATTAATGGTGGGGCTGAGGGTAGGTCAACACTGAGCAATTTTGAAAACCACCTTACTCTCTGGCAATTTGGTTTTTATTTTTATTTTAATTTTGAAAATATGCAAAGATTCCAAAAGAGGGGCAAAATTAGATATGGGCCTTCTCCAGCCAGATACAATCATTAAATTGTGAACTTTTACAGTAAATGTTAAACTAAAAAAGCTGTTTGAAATCCCAGACCATTTTTACAATACATGTGTAGCCTTAAAGGGACAGTGTCTAGAAGAGGATCATATTTTTGAAATGAGCTTATCTATGTGACCAATAACACTAGATTATTAAAAATCTAATATATTTTTTCACCATTTAATGCTGGCTGTTTATTATTTTACACTTTATTTAGCTTGAGCATTGAAACTAGACTGGTCTTTTTTACTTTTTGGTTCTTTTACAACATTGGGGTTCTGGCATGGTAAACGAATACGGGGAAAAAAATGTTTGTTAAAGTATCATTCTTTGGTTCTGTTAGTTTGAAAATCAGTTGAGCTTCAGTTTTCCAAAGAGATGTGACTGCTGATATCTGGCAGTTGGTGCAGATTAATTTTCAGTGAATTGTGGTGGTACTTCACCTGGGTGGAAAGGAGGGAGTTATGGGGGGAGGGGAAAACACCTTGAGGACTTTTCTCCCCCCCCCCCGCCCCCCGAGATGAGGGTAGATGGATCAATACTCATTTGGAAACTTGTGTAAAGAGAGAACTTTTTAATAAGATGATTATCCATCTCTGTTGTACCATTGACTTTAGAACCACTGTGCCATAAAGAGATTTACTGGTTGCAATATGGCTCTGCTGATCTATCTCTTTATCTTGCATTCACCACTGTGCCTCCCACTGGCTTCTTTGCTAAAGGGCACTTAACACATACATTATACTGTGGAATTTTCCAACAGGTCTCAGACACAGTGGCATAAAAATTCTGAAGTTGATGGCCTATGCTACATCTTAAAGTTTGTAACAAAACAATTTCTAGTCTTATTAGTACTATTCAGCACATTCAAACTTTGGGGCAAGTGTTGGCTAATTAATCATCTTTTTTTCTCTTGATTGCACTAATTATGATGACATCATGTTTTGTTAATGCCACAAAAACCCGATAGTTTAGTAATTTAGGGACATTGCTTGTTGGCATCTACAGCAGAATTAAGCATACTTCCAACTCCAACATGGAATCAGTTCTTAGCAGATTATAGCGTTATTGCAGGGATCATCAGATGGCACAATTACACACTTTTTAAAGTTCTTTTTCTTAGTGCATGAGGCAGATTTTAGTCTTGGAACAAATACTGTGGTGATGTTTTTCTGAGGCAGTTTCTTAGGGGGATATGTGGCAAGCAGCAAGAGATTTTGCTGTCTGCTTTATCTCTCTAACTAGATTCTAATCTTGGGGCAGAATTGCTCCCTGGGAAAACAGGCCTTGACCTCTGAAATATGGGATTGCCTGCATGCTGTATGTGACCACTTCTGTTCCAGGACTGATTATATATAGTAAATATATATATATAGTAAATAAACAAGTTGCACTAAGAACGTTCCTGAACTTCATGTTACTGATTTCTTCTCTGAAAAGCTCATCTGCAAGGCAAAGACTTCTGCTATTGCTTGGCAGATGTGTGTAGAGGTGGAAATGGGGAAAGGGGACAAGAACAATAAATGTAAGTACATAATACTGTTCCTTACTGTGGCACCATCTGTGTGAGGATTGCCATTTGACCATGGGAAAGAAAGTCACAACTGATCAAGAATGTTTATTGGAATAAGGAAAACAGTGTTAAGCCTAAAGCAATGTTGTTCACTGTAGAGCTTCTGCCAAGATTCTTTCACCATCCCCTCTTGTCTGGTTTCCTGCAGTTTTAAAGAAGCATTCCACATCTTTTCACAAGGATCTAAATGCTGTTATAATTAAGCCTAAAAACACCCCTATGAAGTAGGTGATTGAAAAACTATAGAGGAATTACTGCAACTGCCACTGGAGTGGAATATACAGCTACTTAACAGCACACAGCAACAAGGTAGGAAGTGGATAAAAATGCTGTATCCATGTGATGTGCAAGAGCATAAGGGATAGGCCAGTAATTATCTGTGTTGCGGTTTGGCCAGGGGCAATGTGTTAATTTTCCAGAAGCTTACCGAATGCATTAGGATCAAGATCTCAGCTTACATTCCATCTGAACAATGGGACGTGCAGCCGCAGACTGCTTTTTGTCACTGCACTGAAGACTTGGTTTAGCTCTGACTCAGGGGAAAGAGTGTCATCTACTGAACAGCTAACACCACTTCCTGCAGCACCTGGTGTACGGTAGATGCTCTTCCATCCATGTACAAACTTTAGGCCTACCCTGTGTAACTTGCAAAAAAAATAGACTATGTTCAGTCAGGGCTTTAAACTACTAGTTGCTATTAGAGGGAAAGCAAGAGCCTGAAAAGTCCATCTTATGAAATTTCAAAGTTGTTGTATTGGAATTTCTATTATCTTCATGCTTGCTTTAAAGTAATATTGCTCCTAATCCCTATAAAAGAACTTCATATGCTATTGACATTTCTAACTACCATCAGTAGTTTCCAATGTACAAATAGCTTTTTGCCTATACACCATTTATATGACCAGTTCAGTTATTATGACAGTGATAATACTCAGTGTGTCTAGCTTTTCACTATCCTGAGGCAAGCAATTTTATGTCTGGTAATTTGCAATTTCCATCTCTTGTAACTGCAGACTATAGTGGTGACTATAGAAATGAGATGATTTTAGTGCTCTTTGACTGCTCTGAAGTAGTATTTCAAACTGTAAGACATGTGGAGACCCCTAGTGTCCAAAGCAAGACTAGATTTTTCCAGTGCTTTGTCCAATCCAATTTTAGTGTTGTTGCTAAAGACTTGTGCATAAAAATCTATCTTCTTATAATTCATTCTTTTTGAAGGAGACAGGGAGGGATGATTGGTGGAAGAAAATTCCTATTGGTGGGAGGTGAAAAATGGAATAGAGAAGGAAGGAAGTACCAAAGATGTGGTAGTGGTGGAAAAGGGTGAGGAAACAATTTTTTCCAAAGGGGTCAAGGGACAGGGAGATGGAGGGTAGAAATTTCCAGGGGACAGGGAGGGGAAGGAAAATTCTCAAAATAGGTGAGAAGAGGTCAAGAGGGGAAATGCACAAAGTGTTGGAGAAAGAGGGGAAATGGCAAAAGGGAGGCAGGGCAAGGATGGGGGAAGAAAGGGAACATTCATAAAATGAGGGGAGATGGGGGACAGAACCTGGTCATATAGGAAAAAATGCATAGAAGTGTCAGTTAATTGACATAGATTGCATTTACTTTAAAAATAATGTTTATACATGCCTTTAACTTTGCACAATTTGTCTCTTGCCAGTTAGCCCTTTCCCGGCCCAGAAACTCTTAACTGAACGGATAATTTGGATAGCTTTTTTTTGTTTTGTTTTGGTTTTTTTAATCCATATAACATTTTGATTCTCTGTGAAATATTCCAGTTTTCCTCTCCAGGCCAGGCTTCCTGGACGGGCTACAATCTCCCATGATGCATTATGATCACCTCTTTTGGGGTGGGGAGCAGAACATCATGGGAAATGCAGTGTGACCAGAGAGCTTGACTTAAATGGCAACCTGACCCATTGATAAGATTGGGAACATGAGGCAACAGAGAAACGGCAACATTTCCAAATAAACAATTTTCTGTTGAGGCAACATTTTTCATAAAAAGTCTCTGCCTTCTGCAGAAAAGTTTTTGTTTTGTCAAAAACAAGTGCCCTAAAATCAAGATATTTCAGTTTTTAGTGGAAATATTTTGGGCTTTGGATTTTTGGAAAATAAATATTTTCCACAACAAGCAGACCCTTTTTATGAAAAATTTCGCTTCGACAACATTTTTGACCAGCTTTGCTAATGTTGCACGCCTGTATAAGAGAGATGTATTGAATCATGACTGGGGTTTTTGGGCTCCTGTTCCTTTCCAACAAAAACCAGTCCCATTTGTCATCCCCTTCCCACTTTTAAAAACCAGCAGCGATGCCATCTGTTTCTTATATATATGTTTCTGATATAAAAGATAGTATGGACTACACTTCTGAAACAGGCTTCGTCAAGGGAAATAACTACAGAGACAGGGATGGGAGTAAGAGTATGTAGGGACTTCTAGTAGACTTCATTGCAGATGTACTTGCTTTTGACCAGGTCTGAATATAAGAATGGCTTTTTGGTTAAGTGCACAGTACTTGAGGGTAGATAGTCTCTTCCTAAAAACATGCATGAGTTTTTACCTGAAATGTTAGCAGATATGACAGGGCTGCCAAAACTATGAATACCACACCTGATGCCTGACACTTGGAGGTCTGTGGTAAAGAGATTGGACTGGGACGTGGAAGACCCAGTTTCATTTTCTGCCTCTGCTCCAGACTTCGTGTGTGGCTTTGGGAAAGCCTCTGCATAACTCTGTGCCTCTGTTCCCTGTCTGCAAAATGAAGGATAATAGTACCTCCCTCATGGGCATGGAGTGGGGAGGGGAGGGGGGAGGGAAGAAGTATTGTTTGTGCGTTCCTCAGATACTGTGGTGATGGGGCATAGAAGACCTGGATAGACAGAGTATTCTCTAGTTAAAATTATATTCCAACATTCCTTCATATCGCTGTTATCAGGGCTGTTCCTAGGGGAGTGCGGGGCCCAGGGCAGAAGTGATGAATCCGTCACTTCCAGGACCGACCCCTCACTTCTGGGACTGCCCGTACTGGGTGGGAGGCTGGGGGATGCAGTGCCTCCCCAAACAGCCAGGTGTGGCCCCGCCCACACTCTACCCCCTCAGGGCCCCGCTTCAGGGGTGCTGCTGGGATCCAGCAGGCTGGGGCCATGCCACCCGCCTTCCCAGGGCTGGGGAGGCTGCAGTGGTGCCACCATGCACTCTCCCTATTGGTGCTCAGGGGCTGGGGAGGCTGCACCCTGCCACCCAGGCGCATCAGCCAATCGCGCAGGCCCACGGGGGCCCCCAAAGCGCGGGGCCCGGAGCAGTCGCCCCGATTCGCCATACCCTAGGGACAGCTCTGGCTATCATTCATCCCCATTTTGAGCCTGGCACCACTAAGATTCTATATCGCCACTGTTATCCTCTTAACCAAAGAAGACTGTCTTTAGGGCCCATCAACCCTGCTTTTTGATTAGCCAGAGGGGCTGTAAGTGAATATGAGGCCCTCCACGTCTGTCTTTCCTGTTAAGAGATGAGTCCTCTGCCTTCTTGCTACTCCCACAAAAGAGGAATCTTAAATGCATGCTGAAAATAGAAATATAATTAGCAACTTTATAACTTTTTGGATTAGGAAGTTTCTCTTCAGTAATAGTTTGTAAACATGAAAATAAGGAAAGAAATGGATTTCTACTGGCACTTTTTAATAAAATGTCCTTTCACAACATTTTCCCCTGGCATTACTGTAGTGGTGGTGGTAATTTTCAATTACCTTTGGCCACAACTGTCCGCGATGAAGTGGGTATTGTTAGCCAAAAGGGCTCGTTTCCCCCTGGAGCTTACCTAATTACACCAAGGAGGCACGGAGACAGGAAGACGAGTACCACACCCTTTATTGATCGGTCAGCTGAGCGGGTGTTCCTCTCGGCTAGTGCCAGAGAAAGAGACACACCTTACATGGCCAGATGGGCTTACCTTTATACCCCGAAACAAACAACTTAGCCTACGTTTGTCTACGTCATTTGGTTGACCTATAGACCCTGTACATGTATCTATTAGGGGATAATTGGGTACGCAGGATACATATATCATTTTGTGGGGCCTACAAGATACATCTGTTGAGGATACATTTGTCATTCTGAAGGGGACACAAGATACATCCGTTGACCCTTTGTACTAGATACTTTGGATGCATACATGTGAACGCAGCTGCATACACTTGGGGAGCCAACATATACTTGGGGAGCCAAACAAAACTGATAAGCGAAATAGCTGACTTAGGTAGATACACGGCCTTCAGTCTAATGAGTTCTGTAAGCTTTCCAACACAGTTTGGACAAGCATAACATAACTTTGGTTTACTCAGGCCTAATACGGAAAGGCTTCATTAGCACTATGATTTTCCAACAGTATTCACCCACGAAAGCTCATGCTCCAATAGTCTGTTAGTCTATAAAGTGCCACAGGACTCTTTGCTGCTACTCAGTTTTTTGATTGAACATCGCCATCTGGTGGTGAAAATGCAGAACTATTCTTTACTACACTATATTGTTTACTTTCCTCCCCATATGGGTACCCTTCTGGCTCTGTCAATCTGTTTCTTCACTTCCCCAGAAGTCATCTACTATAGGACAGACTCAACAAAGAAAGTAACAGAACACCAATAGCCATCATCTACAGCCCCCAACTAAAACCTCTCCAGTGCATCAAGGATCTACAACCTATCCTGAAGGATGATCCCTCACTCTCACAGATCCTGGGAGACAGGCCAGTCCTCGCTTACAGACAGCCCCCAAACCTGAAGCAAATACTCCCCAGCAACTATTCATCACACAACAGAAACACTAACCCAGGAACCAACCCCTGCAACAAACCCCGTTGCCAACTCCGCCCGCATATCTATTCAAGTGACACCATCATAGGATCTAACCACATGAGCCACACCATCAGGGACTCATTCACTGCACATCTACCAATGTGATATATGCCATCATGTGCCAGCAATGCCCCTCTGCCATGTACTCTAGATTTAATCCTGAGTGGAGCGCAGGAGCTGGTCCAAGAGGTAACTATAGCAGGACCGCTTGGAAATAGTGACCATAATACAATAGCATTCAACATCCCTGTGGTGGGAAGAACATCCCAACTGCCTACCACTGTGGCCTTTAATTTCAAAAGGGGGAACTATACAAAAATGAGGGGGTTAGTTAGACAAAAGTTGAAAGGTACATTGACTAAAGTGAAATCCCTGCAAGTTGCGTGGGCCCTTTTTAAAGACACCATAATAGAGGCCCAACTTCAATGTATACCCCAAATTAAGAAAAACTGTAAAAGAACTAAAAAAGAGCCACCGTGGCTTAACCACCATGTAAAAGAAGCAGTGAAAGATAAAAAGACTTCCTTTAAAAAGTGGAAGTCAAATCCTAGTGAGGCAAATAGAAAGGAGCACAAACGCTGCCAACTTAAGTGCAAGAGTGTAATAAGAAAAGCCAAAGAGGAGTTTGAAGAACGGCTAGCCAAAAACTCCAAAGGTAATAACAAAATGTTTTTTAAGTACATCAGAAGCAGGAAGCCTGCTAAACAACCAGTGGGGCCCCTTGATGATGAAAATACAAAAGGAGCGCTTAAAGATGATAAAGTCATTGCGGAGAAACTAAATGGATTCTTTGCCTCAGTCTTCACGGCTGAGGATGTTAGGGAGATTCCCAAACCTGAGCTGGCGTTTGTAGGTGACAAATCTGAGGAACTGTCACAGATTGAAGTATCAGTAGAGGAGGTTTTGGAATTAATTGATAAACTCAACATTAACAAGTCACCGGGACCAGATGGCATTCACCCAAGAGTTCTGAAAGAACTCAAATGTGAAGTTGCGGAACTATTAACTAAGGTTTGTAACCTGTCCTTTAAATCGGCTTCGGTACCCAATGACTGGAAGTTAGCTAATGTAACGCCAATATTTAAAAAGGGCTCTAGGGGTGATCCCGGCAATTACAGACCGGTAAGTCTAACGTCGGTACCGGGCAAATTAGTTGAAACAATAGTAAAGAATAAAATTGTCAGACACATAGAAAAACATAAACTCTTGAGCAATAGTCAACATGGTTTCTGTAAAGGGAAATCGTGTCTTACTAATCTATTAGAGTTCTTTGAAGGGGTCAACAAACATGTGGACAAGGGGGATCCGGTGGACATAGTGTACTTAGATTTCCAGAAAGCCTTTGACAAGGTCCCTCACCAAAGGCTCTTACGTAAATTAAGCTGTCATGGGATAAAAGGAAAGGTCCTTTCATGGATTGAGAACTGGTTAAAGGACAGGGAACAAAGGGTAGGAATTAATGGTAAATTCTCAGAATGGAGAGGGGTAACTAGTGGTGTTCCCCAAGGGTCAGTCCTAGGACCAATCCTATTCAATTTATTCATAAATGATCTGGAGAAAGGGGTAAACAGTGAGGTGGCAAAGTTTGCAGATGATACTAAACTGCTCAAGATAGTTAAGACCAAAGCAGATTGTGAAGAACTTCAAAAAGATCTCACAAAACTAAGTGATTGGGCAACAAAATGGCAAATGAAATTTAATGTGGATAAATGTAAAGTAATGCACATTGGAAAAAATAACCCCAACTATACATACAACATGATGGGGGCTAATTTAGCTACAACGAGTCAGGAAAAAGATCTTGGAGTTATCGTGGATAGTTCTCTGAAGATGTCCACGCAGTGTGCAGAGGCGGTCAAAAAAGCAAACAGGATGTTAGGAATCATTAAAAAGGGGATAGAGAATAAGACTGAGAATATATTATTGCCCTTATATAAATCCATGGTACGCCCACATCTCGAATACTGTGTACAGATGTGGTCTCCTCACCTCAAAAAAGATATTCTAGCACTAGAAAAGGTTCAGAAAAGAGCAACTAAAATGATTAGGGGTTTAGAGAAGGTCCCATATGAGGAAAGATTAAAGAGGCTAGGACTCTTCAGTTTGGAAAAGAGAAGACTAAGGGGGGACATGATAGAGGTATATAAAATCATGAGTGATGTCGAGAAAGTGGATAAGGAAAAGTTATTTACTTATTCACATAATATAAGAACTAGGGGTCACCAAATGAAATTAATAGGCAGCAGGTTTAAAACAAATAAAAGGAAGTTCTTCTTCACGCAGCGCACAGTCAACTTGTGGAACTCCTTACCTGAGGAGGTTGTGAAGGCTAGGACTATAACAATGTTTAAAAGGGGACTGGATAAATTCATGGTGGCTAAGTCCATAAATGGCTATTAGCCAGGATGGGTAAGGAATGGTGTCCCTAGCCTCTGTTCGTCAGAGGATGGAGATGGATGGCAGGAGAGAGATCACTTGATCATTGCCTGTTAGGTTCACTCTCTCTGGGGCACCTGGCATTGGCCACTGTCGGTAGACAGATACTGGGCTAGATGGACCTTTGGTCTGACCCGGTATGGCCTTTCTTATGTTCTTATGTTCTTATGTACATTGGCCAAACCGGACCGTCTCTACGCAAAAGAATAAATGGACACAAATCAAACATCAAGAACATGATGTTACGATGGTATCATCAGGCTTCAATATTAATTTCCTCATTTAGCTCAAATGTGTACATTGCTTTTAGATTTATGAGGGAAAATTCACACTAGAATGAAGTTGGCCCATGTCTCACTCAGTCTCTCTCCAGATAAAACTGCATTTGGTCACATTCAGAAGACTCTCTCTACAACCATAAAGGCAGAAACAAGTTAATTTTAACAAGTGATTGCAAATACTACAAAGACTGACAGGACCACCAGCCGACCACAAGAAACATGCTGATGGGACCTCGGTTTGCATAACATATTTACCACAACAGATAATGATCTCCTTGAGCACTGTACTGTAACTGAAAATCCATTTCATTTCTCCCTTATGTGTCTGAAAGGATCAGAAGACAGTTAACATAAAGGGACAACGAGGAGTCATTATGGCACCTTAGAGACTGACAAATTTACCTGGGCATAAGCTTTCATGGGCTACAACCTAACTCATCGGATGAATGGAGTGGAAATACAGTTAGCAGGTATAAATATACAACACATGAAAAGATGGGAGTTGCCTTACCAAGTGAGGGGGTCAGCGTTAACGAGACCAATTCAATTAGGGTGGATGTGGCCATTCCCAACAGTTGACAAGAAGATGTGAGTATCAACAGAGCGGAAAAAAAAATTTGTAGTGATCCTGCCACTCCCAGTCTTTATTCAGCCCTAATTTGATGGTGTCAAGTTTGCAAATTAATTCCAGTTCTGCAGTTTCTCGTTGAAGTCTGTTTCTGGAAGTTTTTTTGTTGAAGAATGGCAACTTTTAAGTCTGTTATTGACTGTTCAGGGAGATTGACGTGCTTTCCTACTGGTTTTTGAATGTTATAATTTGCTAACTATTTTACCTCCATTTTAGCAGAAATATCCAGTTTCTATACAGTTTTTATACAATATGGTGTCTGAATATCCTAGAAGACAAAGGAAACTGGAGAATGCCAGGGGCTCAAGGAGGAGGGCAAATGAGGGGGGAAATAGAGGAGGAGAATAAGAAAGAGAGAGAAGAGAAGGGGGACAAGAGATGGAAGAAGTGAGGAATTAAGAATGGGCAAGGAGAATGGAGGTACAAGGATGCAGAGAGGGAAGTTGAAGAATGGAAGGAGAAAAAGAGAAGCAGAGTGGAGAGGAAAAAAGTGATGGGGAAACAGGAAAGGAAGAGAGAAAACAGGAAAAAGAGAAAATGTCTGAGAAAGTAAGTAGGAAACGGACAGAAATGGGAAATAGGCATGAATTTAGTTATTAACATTAATTTAATTAGCTTAATTTACTCAACATAGATCTTTTGAGGTACACAAATTGACACACAATGGCTGTAAATGTCTATACAAATTAGTCTCAGCCCTTAGACTCTGGACAAGTTGCCAGAGCAGTCCCCCATTGCCGCAGAAGTTATGCACCACTGTGGTATTGACATTACAAATGTAAGAAGAGTCTGTCATTTGCCATAAAGTTATTCGCTGGTGCCAAACTGGTGGTGACCTCCTTGAATAGACTATAGGAAAAGAGCCAATAGTGACAGCCCTGACAAACTAAGCAGCAGAGTTGTGGTTACTTTCTCAGACTGTTGCAATGTTGCAGCAATTTGGCAACCAACTTTAGCCCTTTTTTGTTGGGGGAGAAGAAAGCCATCAAAACTAACAGAATCATAGAAATGTTGGGCTGGAAGGGAACTGAAGAAGTCATCAAGTCAAACCCCCTTAACTGAAGCAGGACCAAATGAACGTAAACCATCCCTGAATCTGGCAAATGTTTATCCAACCTGTTCTTTAAAACTTCCATGATGGGAATTTCACAAACACCCTTTGAAGCGTATTCAGGAGCTTACCTACCCTTATTGTTAGAAATATTTTTTGCTAATACCTAACCTAAATCTCCCTTGCTGCAGATTAAGCCCATTACTTCTTGTTTTACCTTCAGTGGACATGGAGAATAGTTGATCACAGTCATCTTTATAACAGCCCTTTACTGTTATCAGGTCTCCCCTGAGTCTTCTTTTTTCAAGAGTAAACATGCCCAGTTCTTTTAACCTTTCCTCATAGATCAGGTTTTCTAAACCTTTTATCATTTTTGTTGTTCTCCTTTTAATCTTTGTGTGCCCAGAATTTCAGGATGTTCAGACCCTATGGTTTTGGGTGGAGAGGAGGATAAACATTTCTTTTCAATTCTGCCAGTGTGACAGCTGCTTCTTATTTATCCTCATCACAAATTAGTAGACCAACCACCCAGCACATTTTCCCCTTTTATAAAGGAAGTTATACTCTTAAAATGTAAATTTCATGGCATATAAGTGGCTGCTACTTTTAATCTTTTAAAAAGCTATTCTTTCATTTATTGCTGGGTATTGCCAAACTCCTGATGGTGCCTGTCCCCATTAACTATCCTGATGGCAGGGAGACAACTGGTCTGTCGAGGAGAGATGTGGGCTGCTGTTGCTTGAAGCATTGATTGAAGATGGATGCAGGGGACAGTGATTTTAAATAAAGGAATCTTCCATTAAAACAATGAGAGTGCCACTTTGATTCATTATTTGCATTAGAATTAGGGAGAGTAAAGTCAGGCATTGCTGTAAATAATTGTCTGACTAAAATGTTGCAGTGAGCCTTCTTTAAGAATTCTTACATATCACAATCCTCAATAATCAATGACCAAAAAAATAGCGTATTTTGGATGCAAGAAATCAAAGAATTGGCAAAGACAAAAACAAAATTTTGAAGTTCGGAAAGGCTGCTTCAATTTGTGTCTGTTTTGAAACTCACTGCAGGGCTGCTCACATACGTCAGATACATTTATTTTTGTGAACAGATGTTTTCTTGATTGCTGTTAAATCTGATATACAAGATCACATAATGGATTTTATAAGGGTTACTTTGGCAGCTTTGAAAATGATCAAGTATCCATCATGGCTCAAAAACCTGTCCAGTCAAATGTGAGAACAAAGTTGCACTAAGACTGTCCCTTAGAACCCTGCTAAATGACATAATAGATTCTAAGGTCAGAAAGGTCCACTGTGATCATCTAGTCTCATAACACAGGCCATAGAACTTCTGCATAATTATTCCTGTTTAAACTAGATCATATATTTTTTTAAAAATCCAATCTTGATTTAATAGTTGCCAGTGATGGAGACTCCACCATGACCTTTCGTAAGTTGTTCCAATGGCTAATTAACTCACTATTAAATTATGTCTTGTTTCTGATCTGAATTTGTCCATATTCAACTTCTTGCCATTGGGTTATGTTATACTTTCCTCTGCTAGATTGAAAAGCCCATTATCAAATATTTGTTTCCCATGTAGGTACTTATAAATTGTGATCAAGTCATCTCTGAAACTTCTCTTTGTTAAGATAAGTAAATTGAGCTCCTTAAGTCTACTGCTATAAGATGTTTTCTAATTCTTCAGTCATTCTTCTGACTCTTCTCTGAACCCTCTCCAATTTATCAACATAGCCAAGATAAAATCTTTTTTCTGCTATCAGGAGTTTAGGATGGACTACTAAATTTTACCAGGTGAGAGTATTTTGCTGTCTGTATGTTTCAACTATTTCTCTTCTACCATCGGCATGGGTGAACTGATGTTGATCTCAAAGTATGACAGTTTTGAAAATGGAACTTAGGCTTCAAAGTCATTCAGGCATATTTGAAAATGTTATCCCTAGTCTCATCCTACCCATCTTTTCCAGGGAGGGCTCTGGGAACATAGGGGTCTTTTGGGACAA
Organism: Mauremys mutica; assembly: GCF_020497125.1. NCBI lineage: Eukaryota > Metazoa > Chordata > Testudines > Geoemydidae > Mauremys > Mauremys mutica. Next base: position 45,445,643 of record NC_059076.1, read on the forward strand.
CCCTGTTTTGCCACCAGCACTACAGGGATATGAGTTGTATAATGCAGAGTTATTCTTGGCTGGTTGCTTCTGAATGCAAAATAACAAGGTAACATTTATGCTGTAACTCAAAATCACAGCTCTGTGTCTACTGGAAAAACTCTCTTCATTTCAACAGATCTGAATATGGTGATTAACCGAAACAGTTCGCTCATCCCTAATTATAGAGATTCAGATTTAGCGATTTAGAGTACATGCCAACCTTTTAAGCACATGAGTAGTTCCAATGACTGTGCATGTGATGAGACTACTCATGTGTTTAAAGTTAGGCATATGCTTAAGTACCTTGCTGAATTGGAGCAGAGAGGAGTAAAGACTGTTTTTTCCTCTGAATTTGGATAGTGTCTAGCACATTTTGGATACCACTACAATGTAAATTGTAAGTAATAAGTCTTATTTTTTGCTTAGAAACAAGTGATATAGGTTCTTCTCTTTTGTGCCAAATATACCCCATTATAGCTCCAGAATCTTGTATCTTCTCTTGTTTCAAAACCTAATTATCAACCAGAGCTCCCACTAAGGTCTTTTGACAGATGGTATAGTCTTTGCAGTGAGATCATTAGTTTCTGGTGTAGCAGTGTATCTAAAGTGCAGTTATACCCTGGAAAGTGACTGGCATTATGGTGTCCATGTTTACTGTCTTTCATTGATTTCCATATTCAGTGTGGTCTCAAACAAAAAACCTTTAGCCAAATGTTCCTGAATAAATAGATTCAGAATCTAAACTGGGATCCAGATCAAAATTTCACAGCTGGGCCCAACTCTATAATGGGCCAAGTCTCAACCTCAGATTTGAGCGCTCCAAACTTTTGGGAGGTCAAAATCTGGATCTGAATTTTCCAGTTTAGCCCAATCTATATTCCATAGCATAATCTTTCAGTTAGTATGTAAACAAAATTTTCCCCCTCAATTTACCTTGCAATCTGGAAGTTGGGCTGAATTCTTTCTGACTTTGACATGACCAATAATATTTGTACTGCAACTGGGACTTAGACTCATAGACTTTAAGGTCAGAAGGGACCATTATGATCATCTAGTCTGACCTGCACAATGCAGGCCACAGAATCTCACCCATCCACTTCTATAACAAACCCCTAACCTATGTCTGAGTTATTGAAGCCCTCAAATTGTGGTTTGAAGACCTAAAGCTGCAGAGAATCCTCCAGCAAGTATCCCGTGCCCCATGCTGCAGAGGAAGGCGAAAAACCTCCAGGGCCTCTGCCAATCTGCCCTGGAGGAAAATTCCTTCCCAACCCCAAATATGGCGATCAGTTAAACCCTGAGCATGTGGGCAAGACTCACCAGCCAGCACCCAGGAAAGAATTCTCTATAGTAACTCAGATCCCAACCCATCTAACATCCCATCACAGACCACTGGGCATACTTACCTGCTGATAACCAATGATCAATTGCTAAATTAATTGCCAAAATCAGGCTATCCCATCATACCATCCCCTCCATAAACTTATCAAGCTTAGTTTTAAAGCCAGATATGTCTTTTGCCCCCACTACTCCCCTTGGAAGGCTGTTCCAGAACTTCACTCCTCTAATGGTTAGAAACCTTTGTCTAATTTCAAGTCTAAACTTCCTAGTGTCCAGTTTATATCCATTTGTTCTTGTGTCCACATTGGTACTAAGCTTAAATAATTCCTCTCCCTCCCTGATATTAATCCGTCTGATATATTTATAAAGAGCAATCATATCCCCCCTCAACCTTCTTTTGGTTAGGCTAAACAAGCCAAGCTCTTTGAGTCTCCTTTCATAAGACAGGTTTTCCATTCCTCAGATCATCCTAGTAGCCCGTCTCTGAACCATTCCAGTTTGAATTCATCCTTGATTTAATTAACAATCCTGTGAATGTGTGAGATTCAGAAAAGAACTCAAGCACATTTTCTTAACTATGTTAGCTCTTCTGTGATAACAGAAGGAAAAAGTAATAAACACTTATTTTTGCCACTTAGTAGATAAGACTTAACATGTATAGGGCACAGATCTGTTAAGTGATAAGGTGCCATTTTTACACGTGCCCATTCCTGAGTATAACTGAATTTCTTCTTAAAGTGCTTGCTCATATTGATTCCTCAAAGACTCAAGGGCAACAATGAAGTCCCTGGGTATGCATACCCCGGCAACCCAGCGGAAACCCTTCAAACCTCAGCAGTCACAGCAGCGCTTATATCCTCCTCAGCTGAGGCAGGATTTCTACAGATGGCGGGGTCATAATGGCAGGAGGAAGCCCTCCAACCCCCCATCTGGACAAGCCGACCAAGCCATCGTAGGGCTCCAAACAGGCCTTTTGAAGGGACACCTGAGGACAGTGTACCAGACTTCGCTCAGGATCCTACCCTACCTTTTTTGAATCGCTTATCCCATTTCCACCATGCTTGGTCGCAAATAACCATGGACCGCTGGGTCCTTCGCACGGTGGAAGTGGGATACTCTCTCCAATTTTCTTCCTTCCTTGTCCCTCTTCAGGGACCCTTCCTCCTTCCTTGTCCCTCTTCAGGGACCCTTCTCACGAGCAACATCTTATTCAGGAGGTTCAGGTGCTCCTCACCATGGTGACGATCGAGGAGGTTGTGAGGAAATTAAGGGGCAGGGGTTTTTATTTCTGATATTTCCTAATCTCCAAGCACAAGGGGGGCCTCCAGCCCATTCTGGACCTGCGTGGACTCACAAATTCAAGGTAAAGCTGAAGTTCCACATGGTTTCCTTGGAGTATAACTTCCTGGAGACTGGTATGCTGACCTTGACATGAATGACGCATACTTCCATATAGCAATTGGCCTGGTGCACAGACGCTTCCTCTGATTTGTGGTCAACCAGGAACACTACCAGTTCATGGCCCTCCCTTTCGGACTTTCCACGGCCCCCCAGGTGTTCACCAAATGTATGTTGGTTGTGGTGGCCTTCCTCCGTAGAAGGTGGGTGCAAGTATACCCTTACCTCGACGATTGACTGGCTGATCCAGGGCCGCACCAGAGAACAAGTTCAGTCTCACCTCCGCCTAGTCTGGGATATGTTTCTTTGGTTGGACCTCCTCCTCAACATCGCAGAATCGGCCCTAGAAATGACCCAGAAAATAGAGTTTATGGGGGTGGTTCTGGACTCCATTCATTCGTGAGCCCTCCTGTCAGACTCTCGTTTCCAAGCTATCATGGGCTTTGTCTGGAGCCTTCAGAGCTTCCCAACCTCGACGGCAAGAAATTGCCTGAGTCTTCTCGGCCATATGGCTTCCTGTACATACATGATCAGGCACTCCAGGCTCCGGCTCCGACCACTACAGGCCTGACTCGCTTTGGTCTATTGCCCCGGGCGTGACAGTCTGAACTTGGTGGTCACCATTCCGGAGCAGGTCCTAGCCTTCCTCCATTGGTGGCTAGATCCCTGGGTGGTGTGTGAAGGGGTCCCCTTTCACAGTCCGCAGCCTTCCTTGTCCCTGGTCACGGATGCGTTGTCCCTGGAGTGGGGCGCTCATCTTGGAATCCTTCAGACTCAGGGCCTGTAGTCCCCATCTGAGCTTTCCCTCCATATCAATGTCCGGGAGCTGATGGCGGTGCATCTTGCTTGTCAGGCCTTCCAGGAGTGTCTGCGGGGTCATTGTGTGGTGGTTCTCATGGACAACACCATGGCCATGTTTTACATCAACAAGCAAGGCTGGGCTCGCTTCTGTCAAGAGGCCATTCAACTGTGGGAGTTCTGTATAGTCCACTCCATTCACTTGGTGGCATCCTTCCTTCCCAGGGTCCAGAACACACTGGCGGACTGCCTCAGCAGGTCCTTCCACTTGCACAAGTGGTCTCTCCAGCCAGATGTCATCCACCCCATCTTCCAAAGGTGGGGGTTTCCCCAGGTTGACTTGTTCACCCCCCGCAGCAACCGGAAATGCCCAATGATCTGCTCCTTCCACAGTCCCAGGCTCCCTCTCAGACACGTTTGTGCTTCCGTGGACGGGTCGCTTGTTTTACGATTTCCCTTGTGCAGAAGGTCCTGCTCAAGATCCGCAGGGATGGGGCTCGGATGATTCTGGTGGCCCCAGCATGGCCCAGGCAGCACTAGTACACCATGCTGTTGGAACTATCCATGGACACTACAGTCCCGTTGCCTCTTCTTCCCGACCTGCTCACTCAGGATCACAGTCTGTCACCCCAACCTGCAGTCTCTCCACCTCACAGTATGAATGCTGCGTGGTTGAACCCCACAGAGCTTCTGTGTTCAGACTCCATCCGACAAGTATTACTGGGTAGCAGGAAGCCCTCCATTCAAGCCACATACCTGGTGAAGTGGAAGCAGTTTTCGTGTTGGTGCAGTCAGCGCCGCACACCTCCCCTCCAGGTGCCAGTGCCCCTCATTCTGGAATACCTCCTGCACCTGAAGAGGCAGGGCCTGGCGGTGTCCTCCGTAAAGGTTCACTTCGCGGCCATCTCGGCCTTCCACCTGGGCATGTCTGGCCACTCTGTCCTCACCAATCCAATGGTTGCTCACTTCCTCAAGGGCTTGTACCACTTCTACCCTCAAATCAGTCAGCCTGTCCCCACGTGAGATCTTAACTTGGTCCTCTCAAGGCTCATGGGGCCCCTGTTCTGGCCAGTGGCCATATGCTCCCTCCTGTATCTCTCCTGGAAGATAGCCTTCCTTGTTGCCATCACATTGCCAAGGTGTGTCTTCAAGCCGAAGGCCCTTACCTTATACAGTCTTCCATAAAGACAAGGTACAGCTCAGACCTCACCTGGCCTTTCTTCCCAAGGCAGTGTCAGCCTTCCACACCAGCCAGGACACTTTCCTGCCTGTTTTCTATCCTAAGCCTCACGCCAGTCCCCAGGAGCAGCAGCTGCATTCCCTCAATGTCCATAGGGCCCTTGCCTTCTACATCGAGCACACTAAACTGTTCAGGAAATTGACTGTTTTTCATTGCAATGGCAGACTAGATGAGGGGCCTCCTGGTCTCCTCTCAGCAGATTTCCTCCTGGATTACGTCCTGCATCCGCTCTTGCTATGAGCTGGCCAGTATACCAACCCCAGCTCTCACTGTACGAGGGCTCAGGCCTCATCAGCGGCTTTCCTGGCCCAGGTACCGATCCAAGGAATCTGAAGGGCAGCGACTTGGTCCTCGGTGCATACTTTCACTTCGCACAATGCCATCGTCGGACATGCCAGGGACGACACGGCTTTCGCTAGAGCAGTACTGCAGTCCTCATTGCTTCACTCCAGTCCCACTGCCTAGGTAAGGTTTGGGAGTCACCTAATTGGAATCGTTATGAGCAAGCACTCGAAGAAGAAAAAATGGTTACTCACCTTTGTAACTGTTGTTCTTCGAGATGTGTTGCTCATATCCATTCCAAACCTGTCCCCCTTCCCCTCTGTCGGAGTAGTCAGCAAGAAGAAACTGGGGAGGTACCGAGTTGGCTGGGGTATATATTGAGCGCCATGAAGGCACCACTCCAGGGGGCTCCACAGCCGACCCAGCAGGTGTTGCTAGGGGAAAACTTTCCGACGGCTGTGCACACGGCACGTACGCACCTAATTGGAATAGATATGAGCAGCACATCTTGAAGAAAAACAGTTTCAAAGGTGAGTAACCTTTTTTTTTTTTTTCAATTTCCACTATTGTGAAAATCTTTGGAATTTTTTCCTTATGAATTGCAGCCCATTGTTTGATTCCCCCCCCCACCCCAGGTGTTCCATCCCTTCCTAGGATGACTTTTGGAGTCTAGAAATGAAGCAAGGCTATTTCAAGATATCTTGAGTAATAGTTCTCCATGAGTCTCCCACTGTTTGTGAAGAATCCTGCAGCCAGAATTTACTGTTGTCAGGTGATGAGTGATGGGGTGGACTGTGCCCTGAGGCCCTTTGCTGGAGGCCTCACAGCCCTGCCACATCCCGTTCCAGAAAAGGGTAGTGGAGAGGGTTCTCCAAGCTGCCTAGAATGGCTGTGTAGGATGCAGCCAAACAGAAAGGGCTGCAGGAAGCAGCCAATCAGAGCCCAGTAGGCTAGTATAAAAGGAGCTGCAGGGCCACAGTGAGTGCAGTTCCTTGCTGGAACTGGTGGTACGTGGATGGTGTGCCTGGCTGGCTGAGGGAGCTACAGGACCTCGGACAGAGCAGTGCTAGCAGAGACTCGGGGAAGTTAGAAGGAGTTCAGGGCTGGCTGCTGGGACTCAATCAGGACACGGCTCTGAGGTAAGGGTGAAGAATGTGCTGGGGCCATGGGAAAGTGGCCCAGGGGATTGTAGCAGCGATGCAGTCTATTTAAAGGGATGTGGCGGATGGCTACTATCTGTAGGGTCCATGGGCTGGGATCTGGAGTAGGGAGCAGGCCCGGATCTCTCCCCTCCCCATTAGCCACTGGGCAAGTGGCCTGGTCTTTTGATGCACTGCAGAAGAGGGAACTGAACTCTTTTAGTGGCCCAGCAGGAGAGTTAGAGTCAGAAAGGCCTTTAGAAGGTGAAGATATTGTCTCCAGGGAGGGAGCTCTGGGGCACCGCTCTATAGCAGAGCAGGAACAACTTGAGAGAATCCAGAAGCGGCTGAGAGCCCGTTTGAACCAGGGTACTGCAATAGGCCCTGTTGGACTGATTGAGGAGCAAGACAAGGGATAGTGCTGCAGATAAAGAGACGTTACAGAGGGCACTGAGAGAGGTCTCTGATGGATTTGTACCTTGGAAGGGGTTTGCTTTTTATTTCACATACAGACTGTGTGTGACTCAGCCAGAGGGCTAAGTTGCTGGAGACTCACTGCAAGGCAGAGAGAAAGTGCAGGCACACGCAATTGGACAAGGGGACACTTGCGAGAGGTGAGTGCCAGCCTGTTACGTGATGCATGCCTCCTTTTGCTAATTTCAGCTCTGCAGATACTGCTGTGTGATATTTAGGCACTGTCAGAGAAAAACAGAGTTCTCACTCTCTTTTTTGGGTGCAGCAAAGTCAGATACTTTATTATCTCTAGCAGTTGCGTGGAGGGAGAGAGTTAAACAGGTCTTTCCCTGACAAACAATTACAGCAAGCATTTATACCTTTTGTTACAAACAGTAATGTGCAACAGCTCCATTTTGTTTATACATAGGTCATCCTGATATCTTATTTTTCTCACCAATTTAAACTATAGTCTACATACCATACTTATCTAACTCAAGGTGGCAACAACTTCTCATACAGTTCTTTCCCACTCACCTCACACAATCCTCGCTTCTACAAATCTCACATTATTAGGGTTACAGCTTAGCCTGACAATTGCTCACAGAGGGGACTGTTTGCATTGAAATCCCCTTCAAATACCTGTCAGTTCTTTCTCCACTTCCACATTCCCCCATTTTGTGCTTCTAGCACAACTAACATCCTTAAACCTCTATTTGCATCAAGCCTTGGATTTCAGATTCTACATCAAATGCTTCAACCTTACGGTTTTGATTGGCTGCAATGACAATGCATGATTAGCATGGACATGAAAGGTATTACTGTTATCACGTCCTTTACAACAATAATAACATAATCCTAAACTAAATAACAATAATACAAGCAGTAACATTCCCATGGTAATAATATGATGGGGTTTTTGTACAATTTTAGTCACAAAGCACAATACATCATACTTAGTACATAAAGTAGACACTATAAGCTGTAAGGCATTCTTTTCAACTCGATATATATTTTGAAGCATATGAATTTGCCCTTGTAAATCAGAGATTCTTTGAATCTCTGGTAACAGTGAAAGCAAATTTTGAAATCGATCAGGTACTAAGCTAGTCCAATTAAAGGGTATCTGAAACCTAAGGGCTACTCATAAAACTTTATCCACAGGCCAGTAAATAATAAGATTGCCTGCAGTAGTGGGGAGATTAAAATAAATATCTTGTAACGTGGTGGCCTCAATATGTACACAGCTATCATTAGCTTGGAAGAATAGGTGTCCTGTCAGGGTAGTTCCTTGTCCCCTACCCTCCCAGCAAACGTTACCCAATCCCACAGGCATCCTCCCCATGGATCCGGCAGGATTTGATATGTGGGAGCCCACACCCCCCTAACCGATCCATATGCTTGGAAGGAGCACTATGAACGTCCGCACTTCCACCCAGAAAATCCCCAAGTATGTCTCCATGGCCACAGATCAGATGGTACTCCTGAAGTGTCTTTAAGGGCAGTGGGTCACACCTGGTGCTCTAGGTCTCTTTGAATGGCCATTAGCTGGTCATTCAGGAAATCTTGAATTTCTGAACATGCTAGATCCCACTGCAATGCCTTCCCAGCCTCTGTGATATTCAATACCATCTCTGTCAGCAACTTCTGGGTCATAGAACTAAGGGCGGAAATAACATGTAACTCACCAACTCCAGCCTGTACTTGGGTTAGCTGTGCTCCAGAAATAAGGCCAGTGGCCTTTTCTAGTTGCCCTAATTTCTCATCATGTTCTTGGCTTTTAAAAATATTCCAAATTGCTGCACTATTGGCCCCATCCCATAGGGATCCGGTCAAGTCCCTCTTCTTTCTAGAGGAAATAACCCAGGCCCTCTGTTGTGCTAATCTAATGGCAGCCCCCCATGAGCAATTTGGGTATGTGGAGGTGATCTGGAAACTGGATAAGAGCAATGTAAATTTGACAGTCCCTAGTGTTGTATTAATCACAGTCTATCGATATCCTAATACATCTCTCTTCAGTGTAGTACTATACCACATCTGTTGATTGTACACCTTTATGTACTTCCGGGAGGCATTAATATTAATAGCATAAGAGGGGGTATATTGTAATAAGGTACAGGTTACATTATTAATTACTAGAATAGTTTCTATACAGATGAAATTTCTAGTGGCAGAACAAACTCTTTGGGTATTCGTTTGATTATTCACTAATTGGGTGACCAAATAACAATAAGGCCTCTTTCATGTAACATATTGCAAACTGCAGGAACAGCCATCATATCTACTTCACTATAGAACCCATCAATTTCAATTACAGATTCTTGGGGTTTATTTGTAATAATATCATATGTTTCTATCTCCACCGATCCATTTGTTTTCCACTCAATTGTTCGCTCATACGACCTATTCTGAACCTTAAAGCATAATCTTTCTGAACAAAATTTAAATAAATTACTAAGATGTGAAGGCCTTAGTCAATGGGTTTCATTAGAATTTACAGTATTGTCTGTATCTGCGTAAATTACAGTGGTGGTGGCAATGGTCGAGAGGCTGGTGGGGGTAATTTTTGTGGTAGCAAGGCGCTTTTGATATTCATAATCTGGAAGCCAATTAAGAAGGGCAGTGCATGCTGAAGGTACTCATCCATAAACACAGGGCACAGCCTGTAGAATAAACCCCCAAATCCAATCAATACCACATTCCCAAGCATGGGTCCCACAAGTTTCTTCCTGCCAATGTATAATTCTTTGTTCTTCACCAGGGTCAGTTCTTAATGTCTTTTGTAGTCAGGAATTCCTGGACTTTGGCAATTTCAGCGGAACGAGTATTTTCTTCTTTCCTGAAGCAATCGTGGCTCAGCATCATACAGGGGAGAGGTTACTAGCACATCACCCTGTAGTGCTTTGGTTTCTGTAGCAAATACTGAATGCTGGTTAGCTCTGTCAGTGGACAAGGGAGAGGTTACCAGCACATCACCTTGTCCTTTACACCTGCTGTCCAGAAGGAGGAAAAGAAATACCAAAAGAAGAGACAGGCTGATCAATAGTAGGAGTGGAATTATCTCGAGGCAGAGGGGCTTTCTTGCAGGGAGAAGCATGGGTCCAGGCAGTCAGTCCTTGACACTTTACAGCGGTGTTGATAGTTAGCAGGACTTGGTAAGGGCCTTTCCAGTGTGGAGCCAGAGCAGTCTTTCATTGATGGACCTTACGTAGACCCAGTCTACTGGTTTCAATAAATGGCAGGGCTGCTAGGGTCTTTAGGTAATGCTTCTTTTACTTGTGAGAAAAGAAACCTGACACATTTCATTAATGCCTGGCAGTGTTTGCAGATTTTACAGCTGCTTGGGTACATTCACGCCCCCTCCCCCCGCCCTTTTGTTGGCACAAGCCAAGTCCCAGCCGTGAATGATTTTAATTCCTTGAGCAGGGCCAGCGTCAACTGTTCTGTTTGTTTTTTTTCCTCCTTTTCTTCTTGGCTTCTTTAACCTACAAAGGAAACTTCCACTCTCCACTTACACACCTTTTTCCCCACAATGAACACATACATATTGCCATTACTTTAGTCTTATTATTCAATGTATGCCACATACACCCTTTCAGTAAAATGACTTTATTAAAGAGCTTTGGAGCAACAAGCCAGGACTAGCACACCCACTTTTGAGGAGTCCACTCAATACAACCTCTGGTGTCCAATAGCTTTCCTCCCTCCCCAGCCCTCTGGCTAGAAATCTGAGGTAGCCAGAAGGATCCCATGTGCAATAAGAAGAGTGGGTTAACCTTTCATGTCCTTGCTTCCAAAGACTGTTGGTGTGCAAATTTTAACAACAATTTTTTTTCAATTAAAAGATCTGGACAATGAAATTTCTTTTTTCTTACTTAAGCAAATGTATTAGACTTTAGTATATCACATTTTCCTGATTTATCCAAACACTTTGTATTCCAAATTGAATAAAAGAATTATCTGCATTTTGATTTAACCCTTCTATTTATTTTTGAACTAGACTGTCCCATGAAAATCTTAAACACAACAATTCTGGCCACAAGACAGGACATAGAACACAGAACATAATTTCTTTTGTGCCATTAAATGCACAAAAGAAAGATTGCTTTTCAGCTGGCATCAGTTTTCTCTGTTTTTCTGAAAGACAAAAGGAATATAGGTCTACTCCTTCTGGGGCAGTCAGTCATTGCTTAAAATATTTCCTTTTTATACAAATACCTTTATTAATTGCAGGCAAAACAGAGGAATTGCCCATATTTTCTTGTATTTGTTTCATAGGCTGCCCAGGTTTCAATGGCTTCTATCTTTATCATTAAGGTAATTTGCATTAACACAAACATTCTGGCTTACTTTTGCATCAAAGTTATCAGCCGCTTAGAGATTCTGTCTCAAAAGGACACAATTAACTTTTAACTCCTGTTTTCGAACACACAGCGATCTGAAAAAGACAACACAACCTATTGCAGCTCCCTTTGGAGTTCTAATATGATTTTAATTAAATAGCATGGTAAGTTTGCATTTCTTTTACCCCTGCTACACTATACACTGCACATGTTCTGGGGAAAATGCACATTTCCTCCATAATTCAACTTCCACAACACTAGTCACATTAATTTCTACACAAGGTGTAACTGTTTCTTTTGGGCTTACAAAATCTCCACCCCTAGTAAAGTGACAGCTCGACCACACAGAGCCAGAGGCACTGTCCTTCTTTCTCTTTACCAGATCTTTTATCTGCTATTTTGTTACCCAAAAACAAATTCAAATCTTTTATTCTCCTGGCTTTGTCTACCCTGCTGCAGCCACAACCTTTGGTCTTTATTTAAAACATTTTAAATCTTGCAAAGCATTAAGTCACCTTAAGGATTAAATGCTAACTAACATATTAAACAACACTAGTTTCCTATGTCTGGCAAAAGTATTCTCGGTTTTGCAACTTTAAAACAATATCATTTCATCTCAAACTTATAAAACACAGATTGTACACAGCAGGAGTGTTCTTCAGCAAATTCGACTGACTTATTCATAGTCGAATAATTCTACTTAAATAACTTCTTGCCTGGATTACTTACAGACATTCCTACCAAGTTTCACTGCTTGATTTCCTCCAGCAACTACAGAGTTAACGTCTTTCCCTGTTGCCTGCCTGCTTTCTGGGCCTGATCCTTTTTTTCTTGAACAGTTTCTTCCCATGGGCTCAGGCTTGTTTCATTACTAATGTATCAAGGAGGGTGGGCTTCTCGATTAGCCCCTACCCTTCCTGGTTTCTTTTCTTAACAATATCACTCACACGGGTCACCTGAATCATTCCCCATCAGGCTTATCACCTGGACAGAACACACAGCCAACTGGCATTTAACTGTTCAGTTTTCTTTCTAGCTGTCAGGTACACATCTTTTCCCTTATTCCCTAACTCCTCTATTTCCCAGTCCTGCTACGACTGGGGGTAGATCCACCTGCCACCCCCGTCAACCGGGGTGGAGAGAGGACTGCTAAACCCCTCTCCGGTTCCCAGACCTACTGCGGCTGAGAGAGAACACACCTTTAATCATGCAATTCTTAGCATATAATACCAACAAGACCAAGCAAAGCAAACACAAAATAACAAGGGCAAAACAAATAGATGGTGTACCCTTCTGCAGGGCTCCCCCCTTTCTCAGTCTTCCACCAAAACTGTGACAGATTTCTGTTACCAATCTATCCCTCGTGTCAGGTGATCAGGCTGACACTGCAGGATCGTTGGGGGAAGATGAAGAAAACACACCATGTGACTGAATTTTAAAGCTTCATTAATAAAATAATAAAACAACAACAGAGTGTTGGGAATGTTCCCACATCACTCAGGGGAAGAAAATGTTAATGCCCCAAGCCTAAGCCACTTTCATACTCACGCACGTACGTCCAGACTGGCCACGTCTGTGTGTAACGTCCAGAGAAGGCGCTGTGCAATCTCCAACTTGCTTCCGCTTTTGGGAGGGCTGTTCTTTTACGCCCTGGGGTCTCCTGAGGCATCTCTTTCAGAGACCTTTAGCTCAGTATTCCAGTCCAGGCCGTCTGACTGTGGCTTCTTCAGCGTCCCCAAACCACATCGGCTCCAGGGTTGCAAAGGCAGACTGTTGGGTCTCACTGGGCAGCCAAGCTTTGCAAATGTAATTTCAGTCCTGTAACTTGTATTGCCTTTGGTTTACCTCTGTCTCTATTTTTTCACAGCCAGCTGGGGCTGAAAGCAATTTTTTCTTTGTACTTGGCATGGCTTGTGTTGATTCTTACCTTGAACGCAGAGCAGCTTTCTCTTTATCTCTGGGCCAAGCTGAATTTTCAAATTAACCCATTCCTTTTCCCTCCTCGCTTTCAGCCTTACCTTACTTGGGGATATAAAGAAGCCGAGGGAGTTAATAAAATGGTTTGGGTAGGGAGGCATACAGATGCTATAGACAAATTGCTCCCACTGTGTGTCAGAGGCTTTTGGTGATGTAAGGGTTCCTCTGAGGTATGTGAGTTTATTTAAATCAAAGGTAGCTTCTAGTAGGAATTGTTTAGATGGATTATCACGCATGCAAAAATTCCAATTCTCTAAATATCTGCAGGTTCTGGGACCATAATGTACGTACATGTAATATGCTGGGGTACCCTTAGGGGGTGAGAGGGAATGCTTAGGCTGTCCCTCAACCATTTTCCAGTCACACAGGGAGGGCATCCTGTCCGCTAGCGGCTCATAAACTAAGAGTCTCACCCCACAGGGCACTCACTCAAGAAAGATGAACGAGCATGGCCAAGACCCTCCTACACCTCCCTTCAGCAAAGAGCGTCGGCTAGTCTCAGAGAGACGGCGCCGCTTACTCTCATTGCTTCCAGTGAGATGGTCAGATCATCAGTGGCTCACACGGAGAGGAAAAGAGGGAGGGAAGATGGGTTCATGCTCTCCTAAACCGAGGCAGGCCTCTCACTGGACGATGCCAGGCAGAGACAGCCCACCTTGGGTCGGATATTTTACCGATCCACTAGGTGGAGTTACCGGGCTTGCTTTAGAGTATTTCTGGTCACAAGCCTACGACTTCGCAGAATACTTTGGGCGTCTTCCGGCAACTCTCATTCACACTGGTGTACACACACATACACACACACACACACACACACACACACACAGCAAGGCCTCTGTTTCTAAATACCACGATGCATCGGTTTTCTCCTCTTCATCTTTTTTTCTCCTTTTTTTAATATAAAAAAATATTTTTTTTTTAACCTAAGGGTGTCACCACAACCCCTCTGTCCAGACTGAACACACCTGTGTTCTTCTCTGAGGGCGTTACCATAACCCCTCTGCACTGGTGTATTAACCTAATGCATTTCCCTTATGCATTTTCCTTATGCATTAACCTTGTTGGGGGCGGCCAAACTATAGTCCCCAGTACCGCATACAACTACCTTATTGAGGGTGGCAAACTAAGTCCTCAGTACCACTTCCAACTAACCTTATTGGGGGCGGCAAAACAGTTCCCCAGTACCGCTCTGCATCTGACCTTGCTGCACAGTCAATAAGTTCAGATGGCGTAAGCCCAACAGAGACAAACGGCCCCACGGACAGTCCTCCTCCGATACCCAAATAGAGATTTCAGAAGGTCTCTTACCTCTATTGTGATGCCATGAGGTTCGAAGGGGAACGGTCCACAGCAGCTACCATTGTCTCAGCAGCACTTTTCTTGTTTCTCCTTGCACTTACACCGGTTTTACTCCAATTTAACTCCATTGACTTGAATGGTATTACCACTAATTTAATTGAGAGGAAAAGGCAGCCCTCTCTCTGGAAAATACTTGCCAAAAAGATGAACACTCCTACTTAGTATTAACATGTCTCAATTCCCAACTGTCCTATAAGAATTCTTTTTAATATCTCATTGCTTTTTGAATTTTCCCTTGTTCCTTTCTCTGTCGCCATCTCTTAATCTGCCTGTCCAGTAATCTTATAGACTAACTAAAGTATTGTTATCCTGTGATGTGATGCTATATGATATGGACTTTGCAGTCACTATATTTGCACTGTATATTGCAGTCACTATATTTAGGTTACCTAACACTTTCCCTAATAAAAGCTTCTTCCAAACTTCACTGTGAGAAGCACTCACTTGTTTACAGCAGGCTTTGGTATTCAGCAAGCAGAATGCCTCCGGGGTTTAGAATTGCCTTTCTTTTGTCCTGTGAAATTTCATTCAGTATTTGTCAAGATACAAAGTGTTAAATTTTGCCATTTTCCTTCTCTCGTTTCTGTTACTCAGGAAAATTTTGGCAGCAAGTCAAAACAATAAATTGACTGTTCTGAGGTTGGTCTCAGCAACATGCACTGCACTTGGAGCTACTAGAGCAGCTGTAATAAGCTACTCCCACCACATGGTCCCAGTGCACTACATGGGGAAGGAGGAGAGAAAGAACCAGGCTGGGCTTCTCACTCCTGTTAAACCCCCAGAGTCTGACCCTAGTGATCCCAATCCCCATTAATACATCATTATTTGTATTATCATACCCCTAGGGGCCCTAGTCATGGCCCAAGACCCCATTATGCTAGGCTCTATACAAACACAAAACAAAAAGATGGTCCCTGCCCTAAAGAGCTTATAATCTTAGTATAAGGCAAGAGACAGATACAGACTGATGGTGGACTACAAGGAAACAATGAGACAATATTGGTCAGGATGATAGACAGCCTAACTGCTGTCAACTTTTTGGCAGACATCATGGCAAAAGAGAGCCAGGCCACATTCCCCTTAGCTACCACAAGGAGTCTGAACATGACTCCAGGAGCCCATCTCATACACATCCTTTCCCCCAGAACACAATGTGGGGCAGGAGCACCCTGGAGTGAGGTGATAGAGCCAGGCCAGGCTGAACTCCTCACAACCACCCTCCAGACCCAGCACCTGGACCCAGTTGTCCATCCTGCTCACATGCTGTGGGGCTATCTGATCACTATATGTGGGGCTGGGAAAGAATTCTCCCCCAGATCAGATTGGCAGTGACATTGAGTTTTTCCATCTTCCTTTGCAGTGTGTGGATGTGGGTCAGTTGTCAGGATTTTATGGATATGTCTCACTTAACCATTTCCCTGCTGTTGTGGGGGACTTGGGCACGGGTGCACCTTGGTGCCTCCTGTTCTCTGCCTGTGGCACATAGTCTCCTGTGACCAGTAATACTTTGGTCTAATTTCTGTTGTTGAGTTTGCTGTGCAGGTGCTGTATGGTGTTGGTGGTCTGTGATAGAGAGGAGGTCAGACTAGATGGTCTGGTGGTCCCTTTGGGCCTTAAACTCCATAACTCTATCTTCCACTTTTGAGATAACAGCCTTCTCCTGATGCCAGCTAATGTAGTTAGTCCTCTAGTACAGGAGGTAGCGTTCTGGGCTGCAAAGCTGAAAGTTCAGGATTCAAACACTGATGATGATACATAGTGGATGAGGGATTGTTAATTACACATAATAGGATTTGTTTTTACCTTTTTCTTTACTACCCCCCCAAAAAAAACTCCCACCCAAACTAGAAAATTACCTTTTTTTTAAAAATGCTAAAAGAACGTTAGGTTGCAAAGTCAAGTGCTGCAAAGTTAGGAAATGCCAAATTTTCTGTTTGTGCAGCCTCAATTCAATCCCCTTATGTGTATGTATTATGATAGTCTAATTACCTGAAAGCATACTATTACCTCAGCACTCAGCTTCATTCAGTGCCCAGGACGGTCACAGTACAGGATGGAATTGAGGTTCCACAGACATCCTTAAATTTGGCATTTTCTAATTTTTAGTGCTTGACTGTGCAACCTAAATAAGATTATTTTTAACATAGTGTGTCTGTCTCTCTCACTCTCACACACGCACACATTTTACCACCTGTTAATTGTATTTAATTTAGTATATGCTTCTCAAGTTTTATGACATGAGGATGGGTCTTTCAGATCAGAATCGCTCTGCTAACACTTTTTGTACTGCACACCCTGTACACTAACAGGTACCAGTATGAGAATACCCAGAGCATTTCTTTGGGCTGGAAAGTCATTTGGACATGATATTCTCCTGTCATTTTTAAATCCAGTGGTGAGGGAAGCATGAGCAGCAATGGCAGAGCAAGGGCTGGAGGTGGCTTCTGTGATTCCAGGTCTTGTAGAGCTGTGTAAGTGGGTCTAAAACACCACCAGGGAGGGAGGGAGTCCAAAAGGACAGTCTCCTGAAGATCGGGAGCCTCAGGGGCTGTAACTTGATTACTGGAGTTAACATGATATTGTCCTTGGATTGGTTGAGACCATGCCTTTCTCCTACTTCATTGTTGTGTTGGGGCTCTTCACCCCTTTCCCTTTAGTTGCCCCTCAGAGAGACCCTGTCAAGCTGTCAGTGAATAATATTTTTTAAATCATAAGTACAAGTGTTTAACTTTAATTTGTATTTATGCTTCAGCTTCATTAGGACTTAAAGGCACCTAAATGTCTAATAGTCAAATTACTATTTTAATTATTTTACTGACTTTTATATCCTGTATATTGCATAGTAAAGAAACTGATACTGTAGTGGGGGAGAGAAGTAGAAAACAAAAAACTTTTTGTTAAAAATTTAAAATATTGTGTATGAAAAAGTAGATGATCCATATTCATCAAATATGCAAATGAATGCATTGCATTATTTGCATAAAATATCCACATTTCTGGACCTTTAGGCTTAAGAGGTATGAAGAGGGAAACCAGCAGCAGAAAATCGGAAATGAGATCTGATTAGCAAAAGCAGAATTAGTGCTCAAGCTAAACCCTCATAAATGTTTGGCGGAATGTCACAGTGCTGCCAACAACCTGGCCGTTCGCACTTGGATGAAAATAGCAGATAATGGCCAACAAAAGCTAAGAGCAAGGAAATAGAATGATGGATACAGTAGAAAACATTTAGACTCACGGACCTTCTTTTGATTCTAGCTCTGATATTTAATAGAGGTAGAGGAGAAGATTGAAAGAAGATTAAGAGAAGGAGATATCGTAAAAATAAGTAGGAGAGAGAGCAAGCAGTCTAATGCTGAGTTAATGGATGAAGCCTTAAGAGCTCATGTCATTTTTTATTTCCTTATGATGGATAAAGAAGCCGTGTACGATTTGTTTGTTTCGTTTTGGAAATCAGCACCTAACTAACCTGAAAGACACTCTAGTGACTGAAGAATTAGTGAAATGAGACATCACAAGAGCCATTTCTCATATTTCTAAAATAAAAACCATGGCTTTAAAATGTAACTAAAAGAATACAAAAACAAACAGAAAAGCACAAACCTAGCTTCAGGTCAGTTTTAATGTTATGGTTCAACTGGGAGTCGGATTAGAAAACAGTTACTGCCAAGCCTTAATTTTGAAGAGTGTGATTTTGGTTGGTTGGTTGGTTTAGGGAACCCTTTTCGTAAAGGGAAATGGTTCCTATTAATTCTCAGATGTCCGTAGCCTCTGTAACACACTGAGATTTGGGCAGCCTAATGACAGGGAACATTTAATTCAACTTTGTTTAAAGTAGTCTGAAGTTTTAATATACACTAAGTTGTAGAAGTCTCTTTAAGAGAAGATATTTGTTCACCTCACCTTTGTAAAGATACCTCAAAGATTTAACAAGTCTTGAGAAGAGTGACTAAAATGCCTAGAAGTATGCTGGAACTTTCATATGATCCGAGTTTGCAAACAGTAGGATTTATTTAGCCTGAAATGGAAAAGAATGAAGAAAGGGGACTGCACTAATTTATTTACGATAGGAACATAAGAACATAAGAACGGCCGTACCAGGTCAGACCAAAGGTCTATCTAGCCCAGTATCTGTCTACCGACAGTGGCCAATGCCAGGTGCCCCAGAGGGAGTGAACCTAACAGGCAATGATCAAGCAATCTCTCTCCTGCCATCCATCTCCATCCTCTGATGAACAGAGGCTAGGGACACCATTCTTTACCCATCGTGGCTAATAGCCATTTATGGACTTAACCACCATGAATTTATCCAATTCTCTTTTAAACATTGTTATAGTCCTAGCCTTCACAGCCTCCTCAGGTAAGGAGTTCCACAAGTTGACTGTGCTCTGCGTGAAGAAGAACTTCCTTTTATTTGTTTTAAACCAGCTGCCTATTAATTTCATTTGGTGACCCCAAGTTCTTGTATTATGGGAATAAGTAAATAACTTTTCCTTATCCAATTTCTCAACATCACTCATGATTTTATATACCTCTATCATATCCCCCCTTAGTCTCCTCTTTTCCAAGCTGAAGAGTCCTAGCCTCTTTAATCTTTCCTCATATGGGACCCTCTCCAAACCCCTAACCATTTTAGTTGCCCTTTTCTGAACCTTTTCTAGTGCTAGAATATCTTTTTTGAGCTGAGGAGACCACATCTGTACACAGTATTCAAGATGTGGGCGTACCATGGATTTATATAAGGGCAATAATATATTCTCAGTCTTATTCTCTATCCTCTTTTTAATGATTCCTAACATCCTGTTTGCTTTTTTGACCGCCTCTGCACACTGCGTGAACATCTTCGGAGAACTATCCACGATGACTCTAAGATCTTTTTCCTGACTCGTTGTAGCTAAATTAGCCCCCATCATACTGTATGTATAGTTGGGGTTATTTTTTCCAATGTGCATTACTTTACATTTATCCACATTAAATTTCATTTGCCATTTTGTTGCCCAATCACTTTGTTCTGTGAGATCTTTTTGAAGTTCTTCACAATCTGCTTTGGTCTTAACTATCTTGAGTAGTTTAGTATCATCTGCAAACTTTGCCACCTCACTGTTTACCCCTTTCTCCAGATCATTTATGAATAAATTGAATAGGATTGGTCCTAGGACTGACCCTTGGGGAACACCACTAGTTACCCCTCTCCATTCTGAGAATTTACCATTAATTCCTACCCTTTGTTCCCTGTCTTTTAACCAGTTCTCAGTCCATGAAAGGACCTTCCCTTTTATCCCATGACAGCTTAATTTACGTAAGAGCATTTGATGAGGGACCTTGTCAAAGGCTTGTGAAGGGCATTGTGAAAACTGATCAATCCCTCCTATTTTATCTTATATCATTAGTTTGATTAAAGGCAGTAAATTAAGAACAAATAAAAGAAAATACTGCACTATACAGCATATTGTCAGCTTGTGAACTTCACTGCTTCGTTGCTGCAGTAAATCGAGTCATATGCTTTGGCTAACTAATGACCATGAAAAACTATGATAGTATTAGCAGTCAACAGATATGATATATCAGGACATACATAAAGCAATTACCTGGTAGGGTGAGGAAGGCATTCCTCCTAATGTATGGCAGTGGACAGCTAATTCTGTGCAATGCAGGAGGATGGTGGTTTACCTTCCTGGAATGCATTAGGTACTGCTCACTTATTCAGGAAAGATATTCAACGGGATAGGTCAGTGGCCTGATCTAATATGGTAAATCCTATGGCTACATAGGTTAAAGAATAGCCTCCATAGATGCCTCATCTTGGCCCACAGAAGTAAGGTACACATGCTACAAGTTTTTAGTAGATGACAAGAAATAGTCACATCAGCTGAACAGTATTTAATGTAATATGCTTTTAAATAAATTTGATGACTTGACATATAAATATACAACATGATTCTCAGTATCAGCTTTTCATGAATAGGCAATAAATAATCATTAAATTAAATCAGACCATTGATATAAAAATAGAAACTCTTTTGAAAATGTAACTACTATACAGGAGTTATATAAACCATGCTAAAACACATAGAGGTATCCGAAAAGGACACCTATAACTAAAATCATAAATAGGTTGTTAATCCTCCCTAGGAGGTAATGAGCCTATGTGACTTCCTTTAAGCACTCAGACAGCTATAAGAACTTTCATCCTGTTTTGCAGTAGATGGTGCTGCAAAGGCTGTTAATACACAGACAGTTCAGTTTATAATTGTGAGTACATTAAGACTGGGTACACATCTCAAAAGCTTCATAGATCAACTCTTCCTACATCCTAACCTCTTCATAGGATTTCTTCTTTTTTCTTCTGATGATGATGATGCCAGAAGAAGAGAGAGACAAATTTTATGTTGAACACTGATTTGCTCCTTGTTGATTTTGCTGTTCCCAGTTGAGGATTCAAGTAATTCATCCTAGTCTAGTACACTCCATTTCTCAAATCCTGATGAGAACTGTACACATATATTAACCTGCCCTACACCTTCAGTGACCCTTTGACCAGTAGCTTTTGAGATGAGTGCAAGCCTGAGTAAAATAAATAAATGACACTAGAAGAGAAGTGAAAGGCTATAAAAACTAGGATTCTTAAATAAATTTTGCACAATTAAGCTTTTTAAATAATCTAGTTAACCAATGGTCTGTGAGATGAAAACACAGTGGAAACTTCTCTTTAAGGGTGAAATTCACTCTTTGTAAAGTAGCTCACACAAGGCCTAAGTACCACTTAAATTCTACTTAAGGCTTATTTTGAGGGCTTAAATATAATGTAAGTAGTTCAGTCCTTGGGCTGGAACTGCATAGAATTGAATTTTACCCTATAAGCAGGTTTCATTATACATAATGTAGTAACTCGTTATTCCTAGACAGTATTAGCCAGGCGGGCTGTAGCTTATTAATTCTTCATGGTGTTAAAATATTTTTTTAAAGTGTCCTTATTATAGTTTACTAAGATTTTTTTTTAAAAGGATCTTAAGGTGGTAAAATATATCCTTTTAAATGTTTTATAATAAATTAAGTACAATTTAAATACAGCTACAGTGTCACACTAAGTCTGCTTGGCTACTTAATTTGAAAAATGGAGCAACTCATCCAAAGCATATACAGGTACAGTGCTTACCATCCCACACATTCTCTCACATAACAAAAACAAATCATATTTCATTGCAGACAGGAATCACTCATTAGCTTATGACATTCTGGTGAATATTGCTTCTCTAGAGCAGCCTTGCAAAACTGTCATAAAATTCACCACCCCAGGGACAAAATCTACTTGCCCACTATTTTACCTTGATTATTGATGAATATGGAAAAACTATTTTTCTTGCCAATCCAAACAAATTATTCTCCCCAGGCAAGTGGGCAAGTAGAATTTTGTAAGGATGCTCTAGAGTATTGATTGCACACTTGAATGTGCACAGCAAATTACTGGAAAAGGCATTTACAAATATTTTTTAAAACTACTGTACACTTTGGGTGAATATTAGGGCCCAGTCCTGAAGTCAGTGGAATTTCTGCTGATGGAGGGCTGTTCGGATTTGGCCTTTCATCTCTAAGCCTAGTATTATTTAGTAAAAGGAGAACTTGCTTTAGGTGAAATACATTGTTAATAGATTGTTCTAAAATATGAGTGAATTCTGTTACATTTCATTAAAAAAATTAAAACTTCTAATAGTGGAAATATCAGCTGACACTTTGAGATTTAAGGACTGCCTTTAATATTCTCCAGTCATCTGGAGAATATTTGTCCTGATTTTCTTTAACTATTATAACTGCAAATCTCTCGGCCACAGCAATAGCTTTGCATATTGATTACCAGTAGGTCAGTTAAAGGACTTTGTGCATAACAAAGTAGAGACTAGAATAAAGGGGTGCACAAGGGTATTTAAATGTTCTTACTAGCTACCATTAACTTTTAGAATATTAATACTCAGGTAGTAAAATGGAAACACTGATTTAGAAAATGGAATATTACTCAAGGGAACAAATGTTTTCTGAAATAAAGCAAAAATGTCTAAATCAAATGAAAAATATCATCATCCAAAAAGCAGTGATGATGATTATCCTCTGTTGATTGACAATCTTTCTCCCTGTTCTGATACATGTATTTGAAGTGATGCACATTCCAGGAAGATGCTGGGCACTTGGAAATGGACATTGAAAGATTCTTTGCTCACCAATTTCTCTTTACCAGAGCTTAGTGTGAAATGAACTTGTGCGTCTAATGGTACCTCTCTCTCATAATAACTCATCCTATAGTCATTTTCCAATATACTAAAATTTGTGAAGTACACTTAGAAATAAGTTTATTTTCAGTTTCCTTCACCTACAAAACAGTAGGAATTAAATGGGAGGAAGCTGTTTGTGGGAGTCGGGAGCTGTATTCTAGGCTCTGCTACAGACCTTCTGTGCAGTCTTGGGCAAGTTGTTTGCACCTTGTTTTCCTCATCTAGGGATGAGACCTATCTCACAGGATGTTTTTTGAGGCTATAATAATTGATGCTTTTAATCATGTTAAGATCCTCAGAACTTGTACAATAAAAATTCACATTATATATCTTTGACACTTTTAAAAAAAATTGCAGTTAAAATTGAAACCACAATTATAATTGAATGGTAAATAGGAGAAATAGTGTTCTGGAAAATGACTAAGAATACAAAAACATTAAAATATTGCCCTTCTAAGCAGACAATATGCTTTTGAGGTGCACAGCATCCAGCAATCTTTAACTATTGTGTCTGCTTGATGATATGCAAGGGGATGAAGGCCAACCAAACCAATTATGTTTGAACAAGTGCCTCTGCTGTATTTTTGATGTTAACGTGTATGAGTATAGGCGTCTACAATCAGAAAGGTGCCTGACTTCAAGCTCCTGAAATACTACTCTGTATATCCGAGAGATTTTAGATTTTTGCTTCTTAAAATGTAAGGCTCAATCCAGCTCACTTTAAAGTCAATGGCAACACCCCCATTGACTTCAGTAGGGAAAAGGATCAGGGCCATTTTATATAGTTTGGGTTGTAAATGTATTTCCAGTAATTTTAAAATAATGAATATCAAAATATTAGTCTCTATACAACAAAATATTTCAACATGTACTTTTGATAAAAGTAAAAAACAGTATATTTTTCAGTAATTGACTAGCAAAATGCTCCAAATACCCATAAATAAAATTGTGTGTGTGTGTGATAATGAAGATAAACAAATTGGTCCAGATAAAACCATAATCAAACTCTTCTGCAATTTCAGAAATTCTAATTGGCTTTTCTTCTTTGCCTTTTTTTTTTTAAGGTTCAAATAATTCTGTTTATTTCATTTGGAATCAGAAACAAAAACAAGGCTACTCTCATGGTATTTCTAAACCAGCTAAAATTGGGGAATACTTGAAATCTCATGAGAGAACCTTTTCCTGGGAAATTTTGAGCCTAATTTCCAGCGTGAGGAGATGTTCAGATAAGCTTTGAATAACTCTCCAGCTCATCTAAACATTTTGAGGAAAATCCATCACTAATGTACCCAACATACAACACATCATAATGTTCAATACACAATATTTACATTTTCATTGTTGTCTTACATAACATAGTGTCTGCTTTAAATAGTGGATGTCCAGTAGTCTTCATATCCATTGTGTCCTAAATGTGAAGGTTTCTGATTCGCTGTGAAAACAACATATTGTTAAAAATGATGTAAAATAATGGATATTACAGTGTTCTAAAACACTTAGGCAAAATGAAAGACAAAATGCCAGAAACTTATGATGAACAATGAATGTTAATTACCTCCTGTAGCAGTGATAGAAAGCTATCCAAAAATTGTCTGGGGGCTTCTTTAGCATAAGATTCACATGGAGAACAATTCTGGAAGACAAAGAAAAGGGCTTCTTATCAGACATGCGGCATTTGAAAAGTGTATCATAACAAATAATAATTTGAGATCATTGAATGAAAAATATATGTGTTGAACTAAAAGTGGGTAAGTAGTGTTATCTTTTAACGGATGGGAAAACTGAGGTATAGAAAGATTAGGTAATAACAAAGTAAACCAATGGCAGTCAGAAGTATCCACATCCATTGATTCCTATTCCCTTACACTAATGAGGAGACAACCTGACCTCCATATTACACATTTCCCATTATTTAGGTATATGTGAATAGTTGATTCGTAGGACCAGAATGAGTGTGATCTTAGAAAGAAGCACTAAGTATATGTACATCTTTAACTCTTAGTAAAACTTAAAGAAGAATCTGTACTTCCACCAAGCTTTACAGTTAGGACATAATAAACTTAAATAAATATGGTGCAATTATTAATTTAATGAACATGTCAAACAATCCTACCATGTCAGTAATGGTGTCTATAATAATCGGTCTCCTCAACCTCGTAATCATGACTTCAAAATTACGAGACGATTGGCTGTTTGCTGGTTCTAAGTGTAAGCTTGCATTCTGGAAGCAGTTGAAAGCAGAAGAGAGGCATTTACTCTGGAAGAGAAACATTGAAAGTAATTAAATTACTGCCAAATATTTCTAGAAAGTAAACTAACACTTTTTTACATTTGTTTGGGTTTTTCTATGATTCCACATGCATAGTTCTCTCATTCCAACAAATCAATGAGATCTAATTCATGTTTTTGTTTAAAGTTTATTTCTTTTCATATATACACATCCACTATAAAAGAGCCTTACCCCTTATTCTAGCTGCCCCTTGACAAATTTTAAACATATATTTTTAAAATAGACAACTCATAAAATCTCTTTGGCCATTAATCAACATATTGACAAACAAGAATTTAATCCAGAATTGAATCCTGCTACATCTAATGTTTTTTTGACATACATAAGTAGAAATGTGTTCTTCTCATAAATAATGAATGCCCTACTGAAATCTCTTCGTTTTGTATATATAAATATGCATTTTGATCCTCCATGCCATTTCTAACAACACATTTAATAATACTTAGAACTTACACAGGGCTTTATATTTTCAGAGCACTGTACCAATCTTAAGTATCCCCACTAAGCAGATGAAGGAATGGAGATGGAGAAATTAAGTGCATTGATTAAGGACAATGCTGGGAGTTAGGGGCAAAGATGGAATAAGAATTCAGGGAATTCTGGCTCCCTGATTCACTTCATCCTATTAAATCACAGTGCTGTTATTTCAGCTTTAAACTCAGGTGCTTCTTAAACCATAGGACAGATAATCAAGCAACACATGTATCTACTCTGACAAAATTATCTGATTCTTCTTTATGCTTTGGTCTCATGACATACATTTTCCTATTTGCACTTCTTATACCCAGAGCAAAAGTTGCCTATTTTTTCCCCACTGATATTGCTATGGTATGTTAATTTTATTAATACCGGCAGCATGACACTTTGACCCATGCAGTGGTCATTTTCCTTCCTATGCATAGCTGTGGAAACTACCACTGAAACTAACTACTCAATGGAGAGAGAGCAGCATTGTTTACTGTAGCCAATTTCTAACCTGCTTTGCACTTTCCAAAGAAAAAAACTCTCAGAAATGCTGATTATGCACATCAAGGAGGAGATAAAACCGTCATCTTTGTTTTGCATATCAACTGCTACCCAAACTCAATCTCATCCGGTATATAAAGTGTCAATGCAATTTGCTTCTTGTGCAAAGACCAGATGATGTTCTCACTGTGTATTTCTTATAGAAAATTTTTAACAGAAACCCTTTGTGTCAGTCAGATATAGCATTATATTTTCCTTAAAAACCACACATTCATGTTTGTCTCAAGCTTTTTACTGTAACCAGTCTAACTTACTGGAAAAAAAAAACATTCATTTTAAAGAGCTCAATTTTCCAGCTGAAACTGAAAACATTTTCTGTCTCATCTGTGATGAGCTGAGAAACCAGCATTTCTCATACAGGCACAGCTTTTTTTTTTTTTTTTTTTTTTTGCTGACTTAACAATTACTGGTAGGTTGGCTAACAGTCAAATAAACACAAGGATTCTGCATGTAGACTATTCATGCACAGCTAAGAATATTGATTGATAGATGTTAAAGTTTGCCCCAAAGTCATGGGAAGCTGGTGACATCTGAGAACAGATAGGCACAGTTGCCATATCAGAAGTAATTTACAGCAATGGGTAAAGGGTATTTTACGTCTGACTCAAAATAATGTTGCTGCTTACCCTGAAGAACCTTCACTTCCTGAGCTAGGAACCATGGTGCCAGAGTCTCAGCTAGCGCAAATCAGCATAGTGCCATTGGTTTCAGTAGAGTTATGTCTATTATTACTAGCTAAGGATCTGACTACATTCCTCTTTGCAGTTAAACTAATTTTTGCCTTAAGATTATCAACTTCCGTATATTTCCTTCTCTTTGTTGATGTTGTCTTATTTCTTAAACTTGCCCTCACCTGCTACTGTGAACTGGTAAAGAATTGTGTGGGGTTGCATTGGGGCTAACACTCAGTCCACTCACAGGAAGCTCCAAGGAAGTCAAAACCGACAGTGACAAACCACTGACTTTTGGGTCATGTGTAAGGCAATCTTCTTCCTGTATATACAGGACCAAATTCAGCCCTGGGATAAGCACGTACAGTTTCATTGATTTCAGGGTAATTGCACACAGTTACACTAGCCCTGACTTTGTCACTTTTGATTTCATGGCTAACCTGTTGGAAAAGTTTGTAATTTAATCCATACAAATTTAACACTGGTGACACAGACCTTTTTCATTGCTACAAGCACCCAGTGCAATCTTTAGCAATTGAGAACTACTGACCGTGAAGTATGATTGCTTTTAAGCCCTTTATCAGTGCACTAAGGGATTGCAGCAGTGACAAGTTCAATGTATTCTGCGAAATGCTGAGCTCTTAATGAAATCAAAGGATGTGTTCAGCTCTCACAGGATCAGACCCTAGAACTGTACTTTGAGTTGTAAGTGAACCACTATCTCTCTTCCTGAGCTCGCCTGACAATGTTGTTTTGAAAAAGTTATGATTAAGCAGTTAGTCACTAGCTATAGTCGCTTCATTTCTGGGATAGTGGCAAGTTTATCTCAGTGACATGATAGCTAATCATCCAATTATTTTCACTTTGACATGAAAATGTAGACATTCAAAGACATTTAAAAAATCCCCAACAATTTGAATGTCGTGGGATTTTGTATTGCATATATTCCCAGCAGTGACATAGAGTAGGTCTGTGTGGGTCATGCATGCTTATAACATTTGTTTTCTTTTCTGGAAAGTAACAAAAAGAAGCTAAGTAAAGACCATGAGGATTGTAGCCAAAACAGTGCAAAACAAGGTGAGTTTTTCCTCTCTTTTGTTCTGCAGTAAGTTTACAAAGCTGAAAAAATAGCATTACAATATACGCAGGCTTTGATGAATCACCATGCCTAATAATTAATCTTTGTATACTAGTCAGAAAAATTGTTTTAAGTTTTCTGAAGTATTTTCTGTTGCTCAAATCTGCATATTGCAGTTAAAGCTAAAGCAGCTGATGCTATAGCTAAGTGTTATATTAAATAAGTACATGTTAGGTCTAGAACTTAGTTCTGCATTGGTGAATGTCAGAAGAAATCACAAGTGGAACTCATTCACCTTCTAAACTTTTGAAGTGTGTGGACTTTGTTATTTTGTTCCTTACATTTAACTTTACTACACGTCCTGCAGTGAGATACTTTCCACGGGGTGCAGGCATTCTCTGGCTTATTTAAATGTTATTCTTATGTATAATAATAGTTCATAGAACTGAACAATGTAAATATACATACTGAAATGAGAATTTATAATGATTTATTCTTGTTGTTTTAATGCGAGGCACAATATAAAGAAAATTTGGTCCAATAGACTATAATAATTTTATCTCTATTTGCCTGGTAATGTAGTCCCTCCTCATATACTCATAGACTTTAAGGTCAGAAGGGAACATCGTGATCATCTAGTCTGACCTCCTGCACAAAGCAAGCCAGAGAACCTCACCCACCCACTCCTGTAAGAAACCCCCTAATCTCTGCCTGAGTTACTGAAGTCCTCAAATGATGATTTAAACATGAGTAGTCTCACAGACGCCAGTAGGACTACTCGTGAGAAAGGGCTGCAAGGGCCTGTATTTCCACTTTTGTTACTTCATTTCAGTAAGTATTTTTTCATTAAGTGCATGATTCTGCAAGGTACCGAGAACCTTCAATTCCCAGTGCAGTCGATGTAAATTGAAGGTGTACAGCATCTTCACAGGACTGAGTCCTTGAAGAGTAGTGTCGGAGAAAAACTTTTCTCCAACAGTAGTAGTGATTATCAAGCAGCTGTGTGAATGTCTGGTACCAGGACTAAATTTCAAGTAAAAGGAATACATCCAGATACTATGGCAATGGGTGCTTTAGAAATATACATATTATAATAGTAATAATAATACAGTAATGCATACTGTAATATTAATCTGATATTTAAAACAGAAATAAGAAGCAACTTCTATTTAAAGTATTTTCTGGGTTTTTTTTAAATCTAGTGTTAAGAATAGTTTCAAATCTAATATTAAGAGTATCAAGTCATATGTGTCAGAAAAAATGCAGTTGTCACTTTTAAAGAGAATGAACCTATTTAAAATAAATTCAGTATATTTAGAAGGATATGTTAAAGCAGTCTTACCTCAGAGTCTTCTGGTGTATTCAGAAGTTCAACATCCTAGAATAAAAAAATACATTAGTATTTTTAGTATCTAATAATAATCTCTCCCATTAGGTTTATTCTCAACAATACATACTGAGAACATTTTATAGACAGATCTTTTATATTGCCACAAATGCTGTGCTTACCTTAACTTTCACTATTTTTTTCAACTCAATGACTGTCTTTACAAGCTCCTTGTATCTTAACTTTGTTGGTGCAGCTGCACTCAGTAGCATACTGGAACAGAAGAAAAACAGACAGCAAATGATCATCCTCTCCATATTGATGGGTTTAGTTCTAAAATATGCCCAAAGTAGAGTCGATGCTATCCAAGAAGTACACTTCACTTTAACTGTGTTCAGGTACACTGCATACCTACCTATTTATTGATCCTTACTGAAGATGTAAACCCACCCATTTCAGTTTGGAAAGCTTTGTAGAATGGATTAATGAGTAACCCTTTTTTCTTTTCCACTGGCTAGGTGTATGTGTGTGAGTTAGTGCGTAGGGGGCAGGGATTGATGGAGTGAATAAAAATATGCCCTATCTGCACATTGGACAGGAAAAAAAGAGAGAGAAAAGGTGAATTCCCATTTTCACTTTGAGTCAAGAAATGAACACAGTAAATAATAGGTACTTAGAAACCACAAGCCTAAGTAAACAAAGATGCTGCATTTTTTTTCTATCTCATACAGCATCTTACCTGTCCTATCGCACAAATGCATGTTTGTAGTAGCACTATTGTAATGAGTAAAGTGGCAGCACTTACTTCTCTTCATGATTCTTTTAAAATATATATATAAACACACACAAACACACACATTTACCCTAGCTTCTTTTTAATTCCTGCAGACGTTAGTTTCCTCTGTTTTTTGTAGAATACCATCTTTTCAGATATTAGAATTATTTGGGCATTTTCAAAATAAGGAGGCATGGCTTGGTTTCTGTGGCTGAAAGTATCAGTTCATTCAATATCTGAACTAGCTGAAGTATGCTACAATTAATATATTAACTTCATGAGCACTGCCAAATATTTTAATTACGGTACATCCTAGAAAATATATCCACTGTGCTATGATGCACAGCATAAGTCCCTGAACCTGCAGTGAGCTCCAGGCAGGTAGACCCTTACACCTATTGAAATCCGAGCTCCACCGACATGGAGTATATTGCAGGATCAGGGCCTAATATGCCACTGATTCCAAAGAAGCTTCTTGTTGGACAACAGCAACAAAGAAGCCATGGTAGTTAAACACATTCAGCTTTATTATGGGAATACAGGTCATGGTTCCATAGTCGAATTTAGTTTTGCACTTAAAGCAACCAATTTGTTGTGTACAAAGGATACTATAGTACTTGAGTACAGAATTAATTTTCTGATAATTTACAAGTAAATAGGTTAATTAGTTTGACTTAAAATAAATTAAAATGAGGATCCTTTAAGAAATTTAGCACTCTGTGTTAGACCATGTTCACCCCTCCCCCCTCCTCCCCGAATGACCTTAATTATGGAATAAGGCAGCCTTTTCATATAGTGAAAACTCACTGCAATCTAGTGAACTGACTTAATTAGAAATTTATTTAGGATTAATGTTTGGGGGTTTTTTATTCTCCATAAGTGAGAGTTTCTTCTTCAGCAGAGGGTGATGAATAATGTTCTGATATACAGAATTCGAAGAATTGCCTTCTTTCTAAATGACTGTAATCTCCCATTGCTTTCAAAGGGAGTGAAGCTAAATGTGTCCTTATCAAATATGCTTTCTTTCAAAATAGCCACTGCCTGCCATTGGGCCCAGATCCTATAATGGACAGTGTGTAGACAGACTGCTATGCCTGTGTGGAACTCCATTGACTTCAGTGGAGTTATCTGTGTACACCGGGGTTCCGTTATACATTGCAAATGCTGTACTAGGGCTGTAGTTGGGCCACCACATAAGGGATCACCATCTGCTCTGAGAGCAGATTTGTTTCACACCCATTGTTCCCAAGAGTGACACCATAAAGAGGAGAAAAAATGCTAGTGTCTGAAAATCAGTTAAATCTGGAATGAAAACACTATTATGCAGCAGTGATAATTGTATGGCATTACTAAAGGGCAGAGTTAAGGTTATCTGGGCTTTTGAATTGAATCTTAACCTTTGAATTTCCTGGGTCTGTAGCAATTGTTTTGGGATAATTACAAAATTGCTGTAACATTTTTATCCTTCACTTAATAATATGTACTCAACCTTGACTCCAGTTTGACAAAACTGTACAAAGTGTGTGTGTATAGATCTCATATATACATAAACACACACACATACACAGGTCAAGTATTCATGGTGATTCTTTTTGATCTGTTGGCATAGAACTGGTGAAAAATAGAAAAAAAATTCACTGACACATTGGCAAATTCAAAAACATTTTTATGCTTTTGTTTTTTAGAGTTTTGATTTTTAATTTTCTGATTTTATTTTCAAACAAAATTCAACTGTTTTGAAATGTGGAAATTTTCAGAAAGGAAAATTTTAAAAATATATTTTATTTTGACCAAGTCCTACCCCACTGAGTGAGATGGCCAATTAAAATTGGCATAACAAAGAAATTGCAAAACCAAAACTTAAACAAAATAATAAAACAAAAAAATTGCAGAATGACCTAGCAGCAACATTAAAAAACAGCCCAATATTTTAAAATCTACTCCATAGCTCTCATGCGGAATTCTACAGGGTTCCGTTTTACCACCTCAGTTGTTCAATGTGTTTGTGGTGGGAGATGGTGAGACCATTTAGTACTATCAATATGCAGATGATATTTAGGTCTGTGTTTCCTTTTTAATGGATCAGATATGCAGTTTCTTTGTTCTCCCAGTGCCTGGCTGAGATAGCAATTTGAATCAAAGTGAGTTGGATCTCAGTCCAGACACGGTTGGGATGGGGGTAGAATGAACCTTCAGAAAAGACGCCCTCTGTTGGGTGTGTTTTTTCAGGGAGGGCCACAACCTGGAGGTCTGCTTGCCCCATCAGCTGGTCCAGAATTCATAGATAACAGTAGCAAAGAATGGTTTTTTTAAATCTTCATCTGGTTTGTCATATACAACCATGTCACTGTTGGATATTTGTCAGTTTTCCAAGCAGTTGTATTATTGCAATGTGCTCTGTATGGAGCTACACTTAAAGACCTTTCAGAACCTTCAGCTAATGCAGAATGTGACTGCTGACATATTTTTGTTACATTTATTTTATTGTGCAGAGCATTACATGGGTGCATCAGATATAGCACTGTCCACCAGTATGTTTCTGGGTGCAATTCCAGTTGTTGCTTGTAATCTGTAAAGCCCCACATGGCTGTGTCCAGAGGCTTTACAATAGAAAAGTAGTAGAAACCCACACCTATTTAGCTAACAAACACTGTGATTATAGTATTCCATAATCCCATAAATAGTATAGGAACTCTAAATTTAGTGGTAATGCCATACTAAACATGGGCAAAATTGATTTTTAATTGCGTATAACTCAATTATTTTAAATTTTCTTTTCCAGTGAGGAGTACCCACCTGGAAAGTTTCAACTTCAGCTTGATAATTCAGTCCTTTTTGAGTTATGAATGTACAAAGGCTGTGATGCAAAGCCTTTGGAAAATGATGGAAAGATTGCCATTGACTTCAATAAACCTTGGATCAGGCTCAAATTAGTGCTTTTAAATCTACATACAGCTTGGAATGGGCAATTGGAATTTGCTCAAAGTTTCAAAAACAGAACCAAAAAACAAAACAAATCCTTACCAGTACAAGCCATAACAATGAAAACATTTTACTAAAACAACATTTTTCTGATAGAAATTCTCACTAAAGAAAACAAGGTAAAACATCCCTTGCTATCTAGGGTCTTATAATGCATTTATGCAGCCCTAATGAGATCTCAGCAATGGCTGTTTCAACAGTGAGCAGGTTATTTAGCATAGCATAATAGTCAGTAAAACAATCAACACCATCCAAGATGCTGGAGTGCTGTACACTCTTCCATTCTCCCCTCTCATTCACCATGGAAATAATATTTGGTACAGTTAGTGAAGAAATTTCTGAAGTATTCTGTTAAACATGCCAATCACAAGACAGGCTCAGGAACTTTGAGTCGCAATGCAACACACTAGCTGCTGCTTACTGTCTTTTAAGATTGAACATTGTTTCATGTTTATGCTGAACTCTGCTTCCTATAGATGCCAGTTATAAGACTGAACTTGGAGCCAGGCAAGAACTGTACTTACAAGTAGTTTTTGTTGTTGATGGACTTACTGTGTACATTGAATGTTAGAGTTATTTTCTTTTATTCCGTGTGGATGATTTTGGCTCTTACTATTGAATGAATCCCCAGAGGGTTGAAATAAATTAAACTTTGAGATGGGTTGTTTGGCTTTCAAGCGAAAGCTCATGCTAAAATAAATTTGTTAGTCTTTAAGGTGCCACAAGTACTCCTTTTTTTTTTTTTTTTTTTTTTTTGAGATTAGGATGAGTGTTTTACCCACCTCCTGACCATCTCTCAGACTGGCATACAGCAATTCTCAGAATTAATATGCTTGGATATTTTCTAAGAGAGATCAAAGCCAGGGGCCTAATCCCGTGCCTGTTCACTTGATGATTGGGTCCTACTGCTATGACATTTCTAGAGGTACAATCTGAGTAATAAAACAATAAAGTGACCTGATCAAGATCACATAATTAACAGATTTAAAAAATTAACCATAACCGGGTGGTTCAGACAGTCTGTTCACAGGAAGTTAACAAATAATCACAGTACAATAAGGCAGCATTAGGCACTCCGATCCAAATTCAGGGGTATTGTGAGTGATTTAAAATTAACTCTTTTTGTTCAAAATAATTTCAGGTGGTTGAGCATTTATAAACTTTACATTTTAATGGGGATATTATCTTATGCTTATCCCTTTTAAATTTAGGTGTATTTAATGAGCTTGCAGAATGGACATATGGCTGAATATCCCAGTGATGGTCTGCTAGCCAATACGTATGTTGTTTTAGGTCTAGTGAACCTTTTGGTATCATATCACCTTACAGAAGGTCCTTCATGGTGTAAAGAGAAAAAGGTATATAGATTAAAGATTATTTATGTGACAGCTGATAGTGGTAAGAGCATAGTTTATTACAATGAAACTCAACTATGTGTAATAGCAGATGTATAGCCTAACCCATGGGCAATAAAAACATGACAGATTTCACTAGTAGTTCGCTGGTCCAGTGGGGTAGTTCGAGGATATTGTGGGTATCATGTTTGGATGGGTGTCTCAGCCCAGTCCATTTCTAACTGTAATCTATGATCACTTAAAACAGCTGTGATGTATGCTGAATAACAAGAATGGGAAGCTAAGTAATATGTATTTGGCAATGGAGCAGTTAACTGTCCCATGCCATTTCTCTGGAGTGGAGTCTATTTTATGTTAAGGGATATGGTCAGCAATACATTTTGGTCATTTGAAAAATGGCACACATAGCAAGTGAGGGGTGGGGAGAAAGGACAAAGAACTTCCCTTGTGTTCATACAGCGGGGAAAACTCCTTGCTGTCCTTCTCATCTGATAAGAGCAAGTACTGTGCTTTTTATGTACGTCACTTCTTTTTCTTGTGGCTTAGGAACATGCTGAGTCAAATAATTGCACTCTCTCTAGAATTACATCACTAGTCAGGGACAGGGGGAACTGCCAGACAATGGAATTCTGAAAAACCTCAGATCCATGGCTGATGAGAGTTGTCTTCTTCTTTCCTCTTGATGACTGTCACTTAATATCCAAATTTTAAATGAGTTAGACCCAGAAGGCCCAGTTCCCCCACCCACATTTTCCTTTACATTATAACTGAAAAGGCTTTTCCTATAGCTTAGTCATTGCTGGGTTAGATACGGTTCAACCAGTTACAACTGCAAATGTACAGAGTTGCTTTCAAAGAATTCTGTGGCATTTCATCTATACCACAAGGGGTTGGGGAAGAAGTGAGGAGAGGGTACTGTGTTTTAAAGTGGGAGCCTGAGGCAAAAGAACTACTGTGTAACAAAGAGACCAAGAAAACAATGGTCTTTAAAATATTGAACAGTTGCAAAAATTCAGTCTACTATTTTCTTACTGCCACTTTATCTTTTGTTTTTGTCACTGTGGGTTTTGGCGGTTTTTTTTTCTTTTTGTTTTTGTTTTTAACTTTGAAAAGAAAGCCCAAAAGAAAATGTAAAAATAAGGAAAACCAAGTTCCTAATTTGGAATGATATTAAATATAAAATGTAGAATAAATGTAAGTAGGAAATGTGATGATATAAGTATTGAGAAATTAACATAGTACATCCAGCAATGCAAAACTATACAGACTAAAGGAATAGTAGTCTTGTGTTTTGGCATTGGATTAGGATGTAGGCAATCAGGGTTCAATTCTCCGTTCTGCCACAGGCCTCCTATGTAAGCTTGGACAAGTTGTGATCATTCTCTGCCTCAGTTCCCCCAATCTGTAAAACAGATTACTTTATATCCCTGCCTCGTAGGGCTATGTGTGGGGAAAATTCATTATCTGCAGGAGATGCTAAGGTACTACAATGCTGGAGGACATATAAGAACCTAGATAAATTCCAACTGTAGCTGTTTTGAAAACAGACACACTAAGGTCTCTATTCAGGACAAATTAGGTTCTCAAGAATTAAGCTTCACAGTGTCCCTAGAAATGCATGTACATGCCAAAGCATACAGTTTTTAATTTCCTAGAGGCAACAATTATGGCAACTTGAAAAATATTCTGGTCTTTATCAAGCCTTTTATTAACAATGTGGTGCCAGGAGTCTGTGATTCAACTGAATGTAAATGGAGTCTGAAAAAAATAACAGGTTCTTTCCTACCTCTCTGCATTATGTGGGGCAGGAACATCTACCATGCTCCTAAGGTCTGTCTGTTTTCCTCAGGAGGAGAGAGCAGCAGAGGCAGCAGGAGCCATAACACAGGATTGCAGGTGTTCCCATGGCATCGCCAACTGTCTATTCTGTAGTCTTATTTTTTTCTATAGGGAAGGGGGTTTTACTATTTGGACAAAGGAGAAGAAATATTACTGGGGTAGGGATAACTAGGGAACTTCTGGTTGAAACAGCTCAAAGTGGGACTGTTAGTGGGAAGTGTGGGGGCCAGAAAAAACAGGAGAAAACTAATCTAAAACCACTTTTTTCCAGTGGACCCCATGCCAGGTGTGCACGTCAGAACCTCCACCTTCTCACTCCTTTTCCCTCACTGTTTGTTGCTCTCTTGTGTCACGTATAATTACTGTATATTTTCACACACACACAGGCTTGGTCTACACTTCAGAGTTAGGTCGACATAAGGCTGCTTATGTTGACCCAACTATGTCAGTGACTATGCTACAGCCTTGCTCCCACTGATGTAAGTGCCCTACTACACTGATGTAATAACTCCACCTCCATGAGAGGCATAGGGCTTATGTCAGTGTAGAGTGATGCAGTATCTGCATAGATGCTGCATTTCTTACGTCGGATGTTGGCTGTCTCGTCAATTTCACAGCTCCACGGGGGGGAAAGTTTTTCAGTTTTTATGGTTTGAATTGTTTCCCTCTCCTTTCCCTTGTTTTCTTTCTTCCCCCTCCCCATTCCCCATGCTGTTTGCCTCACTGAAAGAAGGAAGGAAGTGTTGGGGGAGGGGAAATCAGGGTTTTTCCTGTTGAATTCTCACTCTTCTCTTTTTTACTTTTTTCCCCTACTTTTCCCATTGAAAAATCAAAATGTTTCCCACTAAAAATTTAGTTTTAGCCAAATCCCCCATCTCCTCCCCCCCCTTCTTTTATTTTAGGTGTGGGAGTGCTCTACCTAGGAGCTCCTGCCCACACTTCACATGTAAAATTCATCAGTTAACTCTCAAACTAGGATTGCGAATTAAGACTCAACACTGTGCCCTAATATTCAGGCTTAAGTTTAAATAAGAATGAACCAGCAGCACATGTTGTGTTGGAAATTGTTTGGTGTGTGTGGTCACTTACATGGAAGTGGTTTGACAGCCAATGGAATGTTGAGTCCAAAGATTCTTTAGAATTTTCAGAAATGCCCTGGTTGCAAAGGGGTGCTGATGCTGCTGATGTTGAGGTGTGATTTAGCCATGCTGTGCCTCTCACTGTAGCATTCGAATGCTGCCAATGGCTTGGATGGAGGCCAGTGTCAGAATTACTACCACCCCACTTCATGCTTGCCGTGTACTCTTTATTTGCCAGTCCCCCCAGTTTGTACAGCATGAGCACTTTGTGTGTGTACTACAATGGGAAACAATTGTAATGTGGGAGCTTCATGTCCACAGCCATCATGGTGTATGGAAGCCTATTGTTCCTCCTCTGCATAAAGTCTATTATCTCTTTACTTCAGTCCACATAAGCTCTTCCTCTTCAGCTCCTTCATTTACAGTCACCATTTCAGCATCTTCATCCGTTTCAGGATCTGACAAGAAATCTCTCTGCAATCATTGGTAGTATCCTTGGTGTAGATCTGCATTCCAGCTGCCCACTTCCTAATCTCTGTTTAATCACAGGTATGGTTTTAATAAAGTAAAGCCAGTGGGCCATATTTATTGGTATAGCCTGCTTTCCACCACACTGCTGATGCAAAGAATTTATAGAAGTTTTACTAGTGAATTAAGCAAGGTTTATGGCTGCGTTGCCTCACCATATTGGCACAAAGAACCCAGAGTGTACTGGTGAATCTGGTCCAACATCTGGGCAGTCAGTCTCCAAGGTTTGCAAGTGGAACTGCCTGTCTGCAGGGTTCCCAATGCTGAGGAAGCTATGCATGCTCTGGTCTTGTCTCTTCTCCATCTGAAAAACCAACTGAAAAATTACCTCAACTGCCCCGCTTAATCCAGAAAAGACTTGACCAATCCAGGATCAAGGCAAAATACAATGCAACTTCCACCATGAGATTTACCCAAATGCATCAGGCTCAGGTGGGAAAAACTCCCAAGCAGCAGCCTAGAAAAAATTCTACACTGTGTGGGAACTAATACTGAAACACTACTCGTGCATGGAAGCAGTTCAAACTTGAAGCAAGGCTTTTCTTTAATACAGTAAGTCAGACAATTCACACAGCTAAGTTGCAGGTCCTGAAGTTGAAAAAGATTTAGATTTGTACCCACTCAACTTTCACAGTCAGGTTTCATTGCAACATAGACAATTAAGGCATGGTCTCTAAAGCCTACTAAAGTCAGACTCCTACTGATTTCAGTCGGCTTTAAGGCTGGCCCTTTGTGGGCATAAAAAAGTTCTAACAAACCACATGAACACAGGCTGAACTTGTACCAACACTGATTGTGGGAACTTTTGCATTGAGTTAAACATTCTCTCTCTTACCATATTTGAAAATAAATATCTTACACTTGCACTGATGAACATCATTTAAGTTTACCTAATAATCTGTTGTTCTCCATTGCAGTTAGGCTTTAGATACAATGCCACTAAACTTTAATGCCAAAAATAGGCAATGTAAAAATAATAGTAATATGACCTCAGTCCCTGGAAAAATCATGGAGCAGGTCCTCAAGGAATCCATTTTGAAGCACTTAGAGGAGAGGAAGGTGATCAGGAACAGTGAATGTGGATTGACCAAGGGCAAGTCATGCCCGACCAACCTGAATGCCTTCTATGGTAAGATAACTGGCTCTGTGGATATGGGGAAAACAGTGGACCTGATATAACTTGACTTTAGCAAAGCTTTTGTTACAGTCTCCCATAGTATTCTTGCCAGCAAGTTTAAAAAGTATGGATTGGATTAATGGACTATAAGGTGGACAGAAAGCTGGCTAGATCGTTGGGCTCAGTGGGTAATGATCAATGGCTCGATGTCTAGTTGGCAGCCGGTATCAAGTGGAGTGCCCCAGGGGTCAGCCCTGGGGCCGGTTTTATTCAACATTCTCATGAACTGGATGATGGGATGGATGCACCCTAAGCAAGTTTGCAGATGACACTAAGCTTGGGGGGGGGGGAGATGTGGATACGCTGGAGGATAGGGATAGGGTCCAGAGTGACCTAGACAAATTAGAGGATTGGGTGAAAAGAAATCTGATGAGGTTTAGCAAAGACAAGTCCAGAGTCCTGCACTTAGGATGGAAGAATCCCATGCACTGCTACAGGCTTGGGACCGACTGGCTAAGCAGCAGTACTGCAGAAAAGGACCTGGGGATTTCAGTGGATGAGAAGCTGGATATGAGTCAACAGTGTGCCCTTGTTGCCAAGAACGCTAATGGCATATTGAGCTGCATTAGTAGGAGCATTGCCAGCAGATCGAGAGAAGTGATTATTCACCTCTATTCGGCACTGGTGAGGCCATATCTGGAGTATTGCATCCAGATTTTGGCCCCCAACTACCGAAAGGATGTGGACAAATTTGAGAGAGTCCAGCAAAGGGCAACAAATATTATTGGGGGCTGGCACACATGATTTACAAGGAGAAGCTGAGGGAACTGGGCTTATTTAGTCTGCAGAAGAGAAGAGTGAGGGGGGATATCATAGCAGCCTTCAACTACCTGAAGCAAAGTTCCAAAGAGGATGGAGCTAGTCTGTTCTCCGTGATGGCAGATGACAGAACAAGAAGCAATGGCTTCAAGTTGCTAGGGGGGAGGTCTAGGTTGGATATTAGGAAAAACTATTTCACTAGGAGGGTGGTGAAGCACTGGAATAGGTTACCTAAGGAGGTGGTGGAATCTCCATCCTTAGAGATTTTTAAGGCCCGGCTTGACAAAGCCCTGGCTGGGATGATTTAGTTGGGGTTGGTCCTGCTTTGAGCAGGGGGTTGGACTAGATGACCTCCTGAGGTCTCTTCCAACTCTAATCTTCTATGATTCTATGCCATATGTAAAAAGGAGCTCCCTCTGCAAGTAAAAACATTGTTTTATAGCACGGTCTACATAATTCTGAACTTGCCTAGATCACAATCCTTTTAATTTATTTTGTGTTATCTTTAGTAAGAGCAGACCTTGTGAAGATGTCATATGAACATAAAGACACATGGACACGTCCCAATTTTGTGATGAATGTTTGGTTTGTGTCCAGCTTGATTATCCTAGTATTTATCTGTTTAGCAGAGGTGTGCAGTATGACTTTATATTTTGTTTATATTTGGTTTCTTGTCAATAAGGAAGAACACAGCTGCAGCAATTAGTAGTAATAGTAGCTTACATTTATAAAATATTTTTTACCCCAAGAGCTCAGAGTATGCTACAAATTTTGGGCCCAATATGCACATGCATAACTATTCACAAGAATAGTTCCACTGAAGTTAATGGGCCTACTCCCATGTGCATTTGCAGGACTGAGCATTGGTAGATAAGCTAGATACCATGGGCATCTTCAAAATTCTCACTACTTTTCTTTCATTTCGTCATCCTCCACCTCTGTATGCATCCACACCTTCTCTCCTAGCTGTTCACTTTGTCTCCTTTTCAACCACTTGTTTTGCACCTAATTTTATGCCACTCTTTAGGGTTTGTCTACACTTGAAAGTGAATTCAGATTAAAGGAGGGTATTAATTTAAAGCACAATGCTATTTCTGAACAACTCCATGTGTAGATGCAATTATTTCAGAACAAGAATGCCTTATTCCCGTTTAGTCCACCTCTAAAGTGAATTAAACTAAACTGATTTAAGGCCACTTTAATTCTCAGTACAGTTTTTAAGTACTAACCCACTTTAAAAGTTAATTCAGATTAATTTTGCTGAGTGTCCCTGTATAGACAAGTCCTAAGTCTTGGAACAGCCTCATGCTTCCTGGATGACATGTAGCTTTCGCCTTTCTCTCTACACATCTGTTAAAATTTACTTATTTCATGAAGCAGTGTCATATTGATCTCTTCATCAATAATATCTTTGAACTTTCTCATTCTTGAACTGTGTTCCCATACAGTATATTTGTCAGGTTATAACCTTTATAGTGCAAGAACCAAGTTTTACTGTGTGTTCCGTAAAATATCAAACACTTAGTACTTTAGTAATAACTTTTACCACCATTAAAGTGCAGCCACCTCTGAAGTGTAATATAACATTTTAGGATAGGACGTGAAGAACACTATAACACTTCTATGGGAAACTTTATGGAAACAGAATATAATTGTGGAAACTGGAATTTGACCAGTCCCCAAATAATGGGATTGGGACTGATGGGAAGATAATTGATAGAGAGGAGCCCCTCCTTCCTCCATACTGGATGGATTACTTGCTCATGGACTATTGTACTTGGGGTATTTTCATTGTTTTGGAGATCTTCAGCCCTTCTCATGAAGTAGACCTGTCATCATTCAAGCTACCCTGAACAACATACTATCTACCTGCTACCTAAGAGTTCTCTTAGAATAACACACACATACTGAAAACTCCATTCAGAGTTAGTATGATCAGCAAAGAATCCTGTGGCACCTTATAGACTAACAGACGTTTTGCAGCATGAGCTTTCGTGGGTGAATACCCACTTCTTCGGATGCAAGTATTCACCCACGAAAGCTCATGCTGCAAAATGTCTGTTAGTCTATAAGGTGCCACAGGATTCTTTGCTGCTTCTACAGAACCAGACTAACACGGCTACCCCTCTGATACTAGTCAGTATGATGTATGTTGTAAAGAGTAATGACCATATACTGGAATGCAACTCAATGTGCTGTAAAGTAAGAACACAACAAGAAATCTGGTTTAAATACAGTTGGTAGAAGAAATGTTCTTATTGGACTAAGGCATGTATGGTGAAGAGAGTGGGTCAGAATTACAAGAGGGTCGCCTTTGTTTTATTCACTGACAGAAAGAATCGAAAGAAACTACATTTACAAGAAAATGACTTTTATGTTAAAAACCCGAAGCCAAGAAATAAATACCATGAAATTTTAGTTTCAATAGTGACAGGCAATCCTTATATAGGGCCTGATCCAGTGTCCATTGACATCTGGAAATCTTTCCATTGACTTTAATGGGTTTTGGCCAAAGATCATAGTCCCTACTGCTTTTTTACAAATACATTATAGATTATTTAAAATTAAAACTATTTTTAAAAATCTAATTTACTTTTTGACTATTATGCTTTTTGCATGATTAATTAACTTCACTTTTAGTCCTAGTTGGAATCACTTTCTTGTTCACATGCATTAGCACGGTGATGCTGTCTTTAGATTGTAAACACTGGAGGTTAAATTAAAAAAAACCCTTTATATTGGAATTTTAAAAACCATGGCAACATTTCTATTTGTCCTGGGTTTTATAAAATCTCTGGCTTAATTTTCTTCTCATACTGGTGTAAATCAGGAGTGACTTAGTGCTAATGGTATTTAACTGCAAATGAGAGCAGAATCAGGCCCCTAACTTTTTACTAAACTTAAATTTGGGGCCAAATTTGACCTGATACAATTTCTTTAAGGAAGAAGGTACAGAAATGCCATAACTCAGAGGCCTATCTCCCCATTATACTTGAAATTTTACTGGGATAACTTTGTTGGTTACAGGTGTGATTATTATTTTTTTTAACTGATGTAGTTATACTAGCAAAAGCCCTAGTGTGGACACAGTTATACCAGTAAAACGATGCCTTATACCAGTAGAGTTATTCCATGTCCC
The DNA here is from genome assembly GCF_020497125.1 of Mauremys mutica. Classification (NCBI taxonomy): domain Eukaryota; kingdom Metazoa; phylum Chordata; order Testudines; family Geoemydidae; genus Mauremys; species Mauremys mutica. Next base: position 45,488,283 of record NC_059076.1, read on the forward strand.
ATATAGGAGTGGCTGTATAGGAATAATGCACCTTTATACCAATAACTTCACTCACACTATGGGGGTTGTACCGCTTGCCTATACTGGTATAGTTAAAGTGGCACAAATTATATGTGTATTCAAGCCCTGTTTCTTTGCTTTGGGCAATTAAGGTAACATCCTGAAGGCGGTTAAAGGACATCCAAATGTACCCTCCTTTATATGACAAATCCTGTGTGGCATCCCTGGAAAATGGCTTCTTTTTAAGATCTTCTGCACTGATCCTTTTAAGATGTGTGCACATATATATTTTAAAAAAAATTAAAAAGCTATACAGGGTAGTTGCTTTGCATAATGAGGTTTTCTTTTTTTCACAGATCAGCGTTTTAAGCGAACCTTGGAAAAACGATTGTGTGATCAGACACCGCACTGCAAGCAAGAACGCCCATTTGGTAATGGTAGTTGTGGACAAAAAGCTGAATGCTGTGGTTTCAGTGACTTATCGAGACCTTGTGGTTTCTGTGTAGGAGGGCTGTACAAGCTGGACACATTTGACATCCTTATTTCTGAGCTGTGAAATCTGTACATCTAACTTATGAAAATTACTTCTGCTTTTATTTTATTCTTTTATTTAATGAAGTCAACGCCATATTTTCCTTGCATTCAGTGGAAACAAAAACAATGGAAATGTTTTAGGGTATGCTATGAACCTGCTTTGACCTCCAAAAAGAAAAGGATGAATATGTTCATTTCTATGATTAACAGTCAAGATGCTTTACTTACAGAAGTAAGCTTAAATAAAATACTGTAACTATGTGATTGGAGAGAAGGGAGCATTTCTCTGACGTGGAGCTAGAGGATTAATTACTATGCCATGTCAGTATCATGTTTTTAATCCTTAATTTTCTACTGTTTGTAGAATAGTAACATAGAACCATGTAAATATCTGTAGTTCTTTTAGAGGACTAAATCTGGTTCTTCATACCAAAAATGGATTACTTGGGGATGGGGAGGTCTGAATAGTCTTCCCATGCTGTGGAGCCGTAGAGAAGTCACTCCTGCACCATTGTTCTGCTAGTAATAGATCCACTGGCGTCAGCCTGTCTCTTCCCCCAGGCCACTCCTCCTCTAGCTGCTATGTAGATACATACCCGGAGCCCTCCAGAGAGCTGAGATTTGTAGAATGCAGAGCATTTGGGCCTGTGTGGGTTCAGCAAATCCTGTCTCCCCTCATTGTCCTACATAGCAGAACCCCACCAATTGCACCACACCTGGGGCCTTCTGCAGGGGCAAGATCAGTGCCCATGCAGCCAATACATCATACTCCAAAACGAAGCAGTAGAAGTGTCAAATCCTATGCATATGAAAGAGACCGCTCAAAGATTCCAAACTGACCCACAATCTTTCTTGGGTATGTCTACACTACAAATGCTACAGCAACACAGTACAGCTATGCTGCTATACTGTAGACACTAGAGTGAGGGAAGTGGTTTTTCCTGTTCTTTAGTAAATACACCTGCCTTTTGAGAAGGCTGATGGAAGAATTCTTCTGTTGATGTAGCTGCATCAACTGTGGTGGTTAGGTTGACCTAACTACATTGCACAGGCTGTGAAATTTTTCACAGCCCTGAATGACATAGCTCGGTCGACCTAAGTTCTAGGTGTAGACCAGACCCTGGCAAAATAGAAGAGGAACTAGTACTTCTGTGCAAAACATCCACTCACCCCATCTGTGGCAGAAAAATCCATCTGAAAGCATTAAAGACAATAGAACCCTCTTGCATGCATTTTGTGTTAACAAAGACTTAGAGTGTGATTATCACTTGAACAATCATTTTGGAAAAGATGGCCATGAGATGCTGATTTTACTAACTCTGATTTTTGTATCAAACATATGCCTTCGCAAGTAAAAAGATCAGACATGTTGATTTTTAACTACAAATTTGCTCAATGATCTCTGTTTCAGACACGTTCCTTTTCAGGTAAAAAAATGTGTTTGCTAAGTGCCAAGCTTGCAAAATCTCTCTTGGATCTGAAAATCAAGGGGGTGATACTGCTTAATCAACACAACCTGAATAAAGAGAGTCACGTAATAGTGGTAAGCAGTTTTGGTATATGGTTGGAAAATAGTAAACTTGCTGTATTAAAATATCCATGTGTCAGGGACATTTTTCTTGTGCTACTAACCAAGTACTTGTAATAAACATCTCTAAGTGAGAAACTACATTTCCTATGGAGACAATGAGTTTGTCAATGGTCCAACTTGTGGAAAAATCATCTGAGACACTAAGGGATATACAGAGACGACCAGCCAATCCCAGTCTTACTGAAGTCAGTGAGGTCTTTGAGAAGTTAAGGCTTTAAATGTAATCACTATATACAAATGCCTATGGGCAATGCAGGAGACAAAGTGAAAATCCAAACTTTTCAATATGCTGAACTACTCTGTAAACAGGTTCAGTGTCACAAGATTCTCTCTATCTAGTCCAAATGCTCATCATTTCACATCTTGAATACTACACCGTACCAGTCTCCAGCCTGGACAAATGCACTCTTGCCCCGTTCATCTCCATGCAAAGTGCTGCTATAATGATCACTTTCCTGGCTCATTGCTTTGATGAGATCACCCCTCTCCTTGCATCCCTCTACTGGCTCTCTCTTTTCCATCAGATCAAACACAAACTGCTAGTCTTCACTTTTAAGATTTGTGACCAGGCTGGTCAACTCCCAGGTGCCCCCTCATGGCCTTGGGTAACAGTACAAGCAGCCTGCCTCAGTTTCCAGTCTTGAAGTTTTATCTGAACATGCCACCCAGGCTTTTTGTGGTCAAGAATACCTGTCCTTGGGGCCTGGGTTTATTAATATAGAAATAAACTTCACATAAAACACAAAGTCCCAAAACAAAGTCTATCCAAAACTAAGTTTGCTCTTCCTCCTCTCAGCCTTCCTGGCTGGTGTCTTTCCTGTTTTTGCAGGTCCCTGCCAGTCCTAATTCCCAGGGGGACACTGCTAGAAGCTGCTCACTTCTAGTTCTGATCCCTGACTATTCTCCTTTTCACTGGAACCTTCTGCTGCTCTTTATAGGGCAAGCAACTGATCTCTCCCAGGTGTGGCTCCTTAGTAATCAGGGTTGGCTGGCCATAGGCCTTCCAGCCCTTAGGGGCAAGTTGCCCTGCTACAAGACCCTTCAATACTTGTCCCTGCCCCACCTATCATCTCTTATAGGCTATGAGATGTCCATTCCTGCCTCTGCTTTGCCAGCGCTGCCAGCAGTTTTTGCACATTTGTTAAAATTTTCAAACAAGCACCTTTATGATTTCTCCCAGACTGCCCATCAGGCATGGAAAAAGCTCCATGGAAACATCTACAAAGCCACCTCATTGTTCTCCTAAGTCTTCCTTAAAACTCTTCTCCTCGGCACCTACAGAAAATGTGGTGTGCTGTGACAGGCAGCTTGTGTGCTGCTCAGTTCTGGCTCATTATTGCCTTGTGCTCGTCTTTTTTGTCTTAAACTGTAAGCTCTTCAAGGACTCTCTACTTGTTACATGTGCACTTGTACATAGCACAACTAGGCCTTGTTCCATGACTGGGGCCCCTAAGCACTACTGCAATGCAAATAAAAGTGTTGACCCTTAAACAAGTGGAAAACCAAAATTCAGGGCCTTATAGGTTGGTTCCGTTTGAGTGAAAAATCAGTGACCCAGAAATCCTTGATGTAATCCATTTATTTACAGAAATATACACAAAGTCTTGTTTCCATGAACAGAAACAGAGAGCACACAGATAGCTTTCTTGCTAAACTATCCCTAGGTGAGTCCCTCTACTCAGCACTGTATCTGAGGAGAGGCTGCCTCTCTGGCTCTGCTTTCTTACAGAGTCATACATGTAAAACTCTTCAGCTAATGTACTCACGGTTTTTGGAATCTCTCAGCTGGCTGGCTGTAGACATTAGCCTCAAAGATGTCCCTTTAATGGCCCTCTGAGTGGTTACCTCAGTTGCCAGTAACCTTTAATAAGCAGCCACGAGCCCCTTTCACAACAACAATAATAACCATCACCACTTTGGGATATGAGATGCTGCTTCTGGATCACACATGAGGAGATGCTGCCCTTATTCCTGAGTATATGTGGCTGAGCTACTAAGTAATAGTGACCTTAAAATAATTACATTTGACTTCCTTGCAGGGAGGGATGACAAGTGATGGTATTGAGACATTGGAGCCTGGGCTACACTATGAAGCTTTACCAGTAAGACTTGCCTTTTGGGGGCATATCTTTGCATGTATCGAGACACAATTTTGCATCCTGTCAGTAAAACCCTCTTACTCTGTCAGTCAAATTAAACCACCTCCCCAAACGACATAAGCCCTGTACCAGCACTGTTCTGTTGGTTCGTTGCCTGTGTTGACATTGCATTACCTCATCCAATATAAACCATCCTCTAGTAACAATCACACAGTGCCCCTGCCCAGTGACAGTGACAGCTGTAGTCCAGTTTTGAACTCTGCTGCCCAGGGCTCACAGCATGTGGGTAGGCTGGTGCTACAGGGTTTCCCTAGCGATTCCAAACACAGGGGCTAGGGGCCTTGTTGTGGCCTGCCAGACCAGAAGCCTGCCGCCCACTGAAACATCCCCAGCCTGTTTTGGAAATTCTTCTCTTCCTACGAGCTCACCTTTGTGAGCACACCTGTGCTAGCCCTGTGCACAGGCACGCCACCAGACGGAGCTGCGGCTAAGAAAACTTCAGGCAAGCCTCATGCTGCAGCCTGGGTCAAGAGAGGAATTCTGGACTTCCTCAGCCTGAGGGAATAAGGGGCAGCGCAAGCCCAGCTGCAGAATTGCCATAGGAATAAAGATGTTTGTTCTGGCATTACAAAGAAGAAACTAAAGGTGGGGTACGCCAGGGATGAGGAGCAATGCCAGGAAAGGGGGAAGGAACTATAGCAGTCCTATCAAAAGGCAATGGAGGTTTCCTGATCCACCTTCTGATATTATTATGGTGCTGGTTGCCATACTGCATAGGGATCCCCCACAACCACCCTATGAGCGACAGTGGACTGATATCCAGAGGCAGGAACCTCCAGTAGCTCACAGCAATGAAGAACTCATTGAGGAAGGGGAATACAAAGGATGCTGACCCCATGGAAAGCCAGGCGCTCTTCAACAGCCAGCCAAACCCAACCCAGACAAGGCCCAAAGTGGAACCCACTGATGAAGGGGAAAGGAGCTCAGGTAAAAGAATTAATTCATGCTGCTTTTTAAAAAAAAATGTGTTCATAGGCCCCAAAATTCCCCTCTCCTTTTTTTTTTTCCTGCCCTCTTCTCCCACATGCATGCTTCTGTCAGGGCAGGGAGATAGAATGTCTAGCAACATAAGTCGATGTATTCTTGTAAACAGAACAAAAAATGTGTTCAAACCTGTATGTAAGCATTAAAATAAAATAATCGAAAATTTAAAATAATCCTTGTAAGCAATCCAGTAAGTGGTAATTAATAGTACATATTTTTTATGACTAAAATTGTAAAGCAAACATATAATGAAAACATAAAAACACGGTGCTTTGTTTTTCCAGGCTGAGAGTCCAAGTCCAAAACAAATTACTTGCATTCTGATCTTGGATTCAGGGGTAGAAATGACTTTTTGCTTGCTCAGGGGGGTTAGCTTTGAACAGGTTTGCGGAACTAGGCAGTGATGACCCTTCTTTTTCAGAGTTTTAGGTTGACCTTGACAAGAATATCCCTTTTGTCCTCTGGCACAGTCTAGATAAAGTTGTCTAGCACATATTTGTTAAGCTCTGACCGAACATTTCTCGGAAAGGCTTCCTTGTTCCTCATGCTGCAGTAGGGCATCTTCCCAAACTGCTCTCAGTGAGTTCTAGTGGCACTGTCACTATGAGGAAACCAGCAACATACAGGCCAGGTGACCTCAAGCAGTTGCCTTCTCTGGGCCTTTGGCACCCTCAGGAGTGATATCTCAGCCAGGTTCACTGCTGCCTTTTATAAGTTTCACAATATTTACTGTACTATCCCTACATCAGACACAGGACAATCCATCGTCACCCCTGTACTACAAGTTTTGAAATATACCCTCATATACTCACCATGCTAGGAGCTGCTGATGTGATTGTTTTCCCTTCCCTTTCTCATCTATCTGCTACACCTTCTACCAAGTTTGGCTTTCCCCTTGCCTTTGTTATCCCCTTTTATGGCTAGCTCTGCTGAGTGCCTCTGGAGGAAGCCCTATGACCATGCCTCACTGTAAATTGTCTTTAACAAGCAACAGGAAGCTGAAACAATTCTACTTTTCTCTGATATACTCACACGCCTCTATCCCTTGAGAATTCCTTCATTTATCACACCCTACGTCTTCCTCTCTGACATGCGCTGTTGTTGCCTCTATTCCCAGGATTTTGCCAATTATTTTAAAGTTAGGACTGACATATATGTGGCACAAGGACTCACTTCCCTCTTTCTCATCTCTATTATCCCTTTATCTGACTTATGTGAGCCTCTCACCACACAACCCATCCACTTGGCCCCATCCCCTCCCATGTGCTGTCTTTTGTTACTTAACTTCTCAACTTCATTTCACCTGGCTTCTTTGCTTTTACTTTAATAAAAACACTTAACCACACTTGCTTCTCCAGCTTCCATCATAATTCCCTCCTCCATTTTACCACTGTGCTCCTTGCCCTTGATTCTGTCTTCTCCAATTCACTCCCTGATTAGTTTCATTCTGGCCTCAGAAAGTGTCCTAACCAGAACTGTATTGGTTCAGTTCCAACACCATTGCAGTGTCAGTCCAGGTCCTTTTAGACTTTATCTGTCTCTGTTTGCACTTCCCCAAGCAAATCTTGGGAGACCTATTTCTTACCTTTAAGAGAGATCAAAAACTGACATAGCTGAAAGCATTATAATCTTATTGGAACAGGTGCTCCATAACGTGTATATAATTAAATACTCATATTGTGTAACTCTGAAATACCTCACACAAGTGTCTATACCCTCCTTTTTCCAAAAGGCGAAAGCAACTATCCATTGTAGATGGGGGTAGCTAGTTGCTGTTCATGATGATGGGCCCTAAAGAAGAGGATTTTTTTTTTAAACAAAGAACAAGCTGACTTGCCACCAATCCCAGAGCATATGTATAACTATGTGGTATCGCTCACTCTGTTTCAGTTACAAAGGGCAAGTGATTTTGTATGAGAAAGGGAAGTGAGCATATACCCGCATACCAATGATTCAAGCATTAGCTACCCAGAATCTCACCTAGTCTTGATTCAGAACACCAAGACAGATTTGTCAGTGTCATTGATACAGGGTGTGCTTCTCCTGGAAAAGCAGGCCAGCACATCCCTTCCCCAAGTATTGGCTACTTAAGGCAGGCAATAGGGCAAGCATGGCCTGACACCAGTTCAGTGAAGAACAAGGGAATTGTGGGAGTTGTAGTTCCCTGAAGGATGCATGGAAATTGTAGGCTGGGAAACAATGCATCATGGGAGAGGGGAAAAAGTATAAGAAGCTTGGTTTACTACCGGTGAGCTTTTTGGTGTGGAACTTGTAATATGTGGTAACTAAGCAGCTATTATCTCAATGCTCCTCTGCTGGATATGAGTGAGGAAAAAGCAGCTAGAAGGCACAGGCAAGTGGGATTAGAAGGTGAGGAGAGGGGGCCCCAGTCATGCCCTGTTAGATACTTCCATCCACCCAGCTCCCACCACTCAAACCACCCTGCATAGCTGCCTCTAAACATTTCCCCAGAACACACAAAATGCCTTGGCTATTACCCCCCAAACCCCACTGTCCCCCAGCATTTTCCCTACCTTGCTGGACACTCTCACAAAGCTAGCTCTTTTCAAGACACCTCTGCAAATGGAGCTACCCCTAGCTTCTGATATCCCCACCTCTCCCAGAACTGTACCCTTCGCCACTGAGCTTCCGTCCCACTTCCATCCAGATACCTCTACCCCCACAACACCTCGACAGCCCCATGTCATTCACCCAAACACAGCAGCCCAGACTCTTGCTCACCTCCCTCATGCCAACACTTGCCTACTCCCCAGACACCCTTGAATACCTACCCACCCAGCCCCAGCTTGCCAGGTTTTGCAAAGCTGCAGATCCAACCCCCTGTACTACCTGGAGCCAGATATATGGACCTTAAGATGAAGTTTATAGTTATATACAAATTATGTGTATGTATGCAAATTATTGAATGAACTAATTTGAGTATTTGTAAACTACTTATATAAAACATCCCATGGAGTTGTGCAAAACTTGGCAACTATAGGGGTAAAGCTCAGGAAGAAATTGTTTAAACTGGGGATGGCTGAAGATGATTTTGGGTTGGGCGTTTTTGTTTATCCCAAAAGAGGGCTCTTATTGGGTTTGACTGGCCTCCAAATCAATTTACCAGCCCAGGAAGGCCATTGTTGAGGCAGAACTGGGCCAGCAGCTGTGTACCATCCTGACATTAGGTAAAGTGCTTTTATAGTCACAAAATGAAATGTGAACCCTTACAGGAGAGACTTTTTAAAACTTAAAACTAATCTTGAGGTGACAGATGGCTGAAGTCTATTCACAATGGATTTGTAAAAGGTTTGTGCAGCTCAGTACAAGTCAATGAAGGCATTTCGCTGTGAAGATGTTTGAATAAGTTTAGAATTGAGGTACTTGTATCATTTGAATACTATTTACTCACCTCAAGTGGGGCAAGAGGAGTTCAGCTCATTTTGCTGAGTCAGATCAGGTAGAATTTATAAGTGAAGAGGATGACTGAAGAAGGCATAATGTGGGGCTCCAATAGTCATTAACAAAGTGGTAACTTTTAAGACAAATCCCCATTTTGTTGCTTCAAAATCAGTTTTTATAGCCAGACTATAACATGGAACACTTCTATAGAGATGTTCATCTCACTATTTAACCCTCAAATGTTCTATGAAATTTTATAATTATTTTACATATCTGCAAACTGAGGCAGAGAGGTGAAATCACAGAGAAAGTCTGTGTTAGAACCAAGAGTAGAATTCCAGAGTTGCTGGCTTTGATTCCTATGTTCCAGCCCCTGGACCATACCTTTTCATCAGAGAAACAGCATTTATCTTCTTATAAATTGCAGATTGTCTCTTTAATTACAGTGAATAAAATGGTTTTCTTCTGAAATGTGTTATTTTTTTTAAATGAGCTTAATTAATTCATTTCCACTGACAGGATGGGAACTTAGATATAGGCTTGGCAGAATCTTTTTTTATATATATAATTTACAGATAATATTGATGTTTCCTTTTAATCTTTTTTTTTTTTAAAGATTTTTATCAGTTTACATTTTCACCTTTGAGGGAAATTATGGGGAGGTCTGTCAGATAATAACGGGTTGGCCAATACTTACTTATTTAATGACAGTAGAAGTTGAGATTCAAAAAGTTAAAGCTTTATAACCATTAAAATACAATGGTCAAAATGTCAAAATATACACAGTAAATATCCTTTAATCAAATTCAAATAAGTTCTCAAGAAGCATTTTTCTTACTTTGCCTGTCTGTAAATTTCAGTTATCAATGGAAATATTTTTAATTGTTTTGTTTGTGTACAGTGAAATCAACGTTTATTGCCATATACCAATAAAAAACAGAATCCTTCTAACCTTACTTATATAGCCATTGGCATTCAGACTGTGTTTTGATAGTTAACATACTATTTAATGTCTAGAAATATAAATAAATCAATCTTTTCTTTTCAAACATTAACATGAAGATGGCAGGAGGAGTCAAAGAACTGCATGCCACAGAAAGGTGTCTAAAAAAATGTAAAATGTTCAATAGTGTTTAATACTAGTGCTAAATGTAATTTTAGATGCCCTGAACTTGGATCAGTGAAGCCAGTCAGTGGAAGGAGGATCAGGTCCATAATGACTACTCTTTAATCAGGACCTGATCTTGCAAGGTACTGAGAACGCTCAACTCTTAGTCTTTAAGTAGGAATTGTGGGGCATTCACAAAATTGGGGCTATCAGTCCCTACTTAAGCAAAAACCCCATCAAAGTCAGCTCTACATATTATGCCCATATTTTTTCATTCAAATGAAGTGATTCATGCCCAATTAAAAGTGATCCAAGATCTTAAATCATAACACTATACGACTCTATAAAAATAATGATATAAATAGGTATGAGTCAGAGCAACTGTTAAAAAGTGATTGGCTCAGCCCTGTACTTAGAAAGTATTTGGGGCATTATTAATCATTTGGAAGAAGTACAATGAATGGCACAGAAAGAGATACAAAAATAAACCACAATAAATGTGGGGTTTAACTGCTCTCTAGTGGATTGGTGAGTAGTATCATCAGTATAAGCAGGATCTACATTCAAAAAAAGTAATCTCTCAGACATTCTGACATGAAGAAACAGAATCAAGTACTTCCTACACATCTGAGCTCAGCTGCTGCTTCTCTCTGGCTATCTCTCCCATCTCAATTTCACTGAATTACAGAAAGGCTAAGTCTGAGCAGCAGAACATAAATGTAACTTTTAAAAAATGCTCTTACCGTGTGCTGTGGTGAACAGTATTTTGTTATATATTCAGCACATCTATATGGGCCAATGTTTACCTTACCTTCATGTTGGAAAATCAGTGTGTGTTATAACTTTCTGCTTTGGAAAAAAATTGTTAAAAGTTGTTCTTGAAAATACAGTACTGATCTTCTTAAGCTAATACCTTAGGGAAAGGGCACAGAGAGATAAACATCTACTGCTTCTTTGGTATATGTATTTCATCAGAAAAATAACCTGAACATACATAAAAAAGGCCAGATCTTGCAGAGCCTACTTAGAAAATAACTGTTATTGATTTAAATGGGAGCAGGGTCAGGTAAAGACAGTGTGTCCAAACATAAACCCACATGTGCGTAGGTCTTAGTACTGCAGTGAGAGTAGGGTTGTCATGAACTATACAAGGTAGAGAGGGTCATGTTTTGAGCTTCAGCTATGGAGTGCTTAGGACAGTTCTGGGGAAAGGCTGTGAGAAGATGCCAGTTTCCCCCAATCCCTTTCCTTAGTCCTCGTAAAGGCTGCTCAGATCTGTACTGGCTACTAGCTGTCCACAGCGGTCTTTCTAGCAGCCAAGGATTGATGGGGCATAGGGACTCCAACTAAACCACCCCAGGAGGTAGTGTAGGAGCTGCTGAAGTGGCTCTATGGCATCCAAGATTTACTCTTGAAACCTCAAGTAGGTAAGTAAGCCAGATTTAGGGCTGCTTTTCATTACAGTAGCAGCACAAAACTGCTGCAGCACAGCTGAAGTTCTAGCCCATAGGTCTAACAAAATCTCCAACAAAATGTATCTACCTTATTCTGGTAGTCCATATTGGCCCCGATTGAGGTTGGAGGCCCTCATTGTTCTAGGCATTGCAACGAATGCCTTATAAAAAAGATTTTCTACCCTAACAAATTTAAAATGTAAATAGACAAGACAGACAAAGGAAACAGTATTATCCCTATTTTACAGATGAGGAACAAAGAAATTAAGTGACTTCCCAAAGATCAAGGCAATCTGTGGTACAGCCAATAACTGAACACACCTTCCTCTGCAGCATGGGGCACGGGTCACTTGCTGGAGGATTCTCTGCAGCTTGAGGTCTTCAAACCACAATTTGAGGACTTCAGTAACTCAGACATAGGTTAGGGGTTTGTTATAGACGTGGATGGGTGAGATTCTGTGGCCTGCATTGTGCAGGAGGTTAGACTAGATAATCATAATGGTCCCTTCTGACCTTAAAGTCTATGAGTCTATGAGTTCTGGTTCAGTGCTTTCATCATAGGATCAACCTTTCTCTCTAACTGAAAGCTTTGTACTCAAACCCAATGTATATCACTGGACAGCACCGTGGACAGCTCACAACCTGATAGATGTTAAGGTCTTCTTCGAAAACGATGGACGAACATCATATCACTGGAACAGTGATACCAATACAAAGTAGTCCTTATTATACATGTCCAGCAGAAAATGTTAAACTTGAATCCTCACAGCATTCTTCTGTTATGCTAGCCCCATTTTACAGATGGGAAAAGCAAGTCACAGAGGGTATGTCTACATTATCTCTGGGAGTATGCTTCCCAGCCTGGGTAGACAGATTTTTTGCCAGCTCTGTTTGAGCTAATACGCTAATATAGCAGTGTGGACATTGCAGCAGGGGCAGCATCTTAGGCCAGCCCTCTGAGTCCAAGCTCACCTGATCTCCTGGGTCCAAGTTTGGGTGGCCAGCCTGAGCCACTGCTCATGATGCAATGTTCACACTGCTATTTTAGCATGCTAGCTTGAGGAGAACTGAGAGGTGTACACACAACTGTAGTGTAGACTACTGAATAGGTTAAGTGACTTGCCCAAAGTTACATGCCTAGTGAGTCAGCGGCAGAGTTCTTAACTCCCAGTGTCAGGTTAACTCTTGCAGAACATGCTGTGCTTGTATTAGTAAGAAGCAGGGTATTTCTGGTAATATTGTAAGGAAGGTTTGATTAAGAGGCTTTCAAATACACCATCATGTAAATAAGACAGCCAGATTTTTCTCTGCGGGATGTAATTTGACTGTGAAGAGCATTCATCCAGCATGGAAAATTTTATCCGAAACAGTTAAAACTTGGCAAAATTATAAGCAAATGAAAACAATGTTTTTACAATGGAACGTGTTGGGTAACCTTAACTATAGATGTTGCTGCCTGGTCTGCATATAAGGTTATTAAGGTGCAGTAATAGTTGCACCATAGTTAAGGTTGCATTACAGTATTCAGTTTTACAAGGCACTCTAAACCTTTATTTTGTAAAAATCTTACTGAAATGGCAAATCCCAAACGACAGATTATAAACTTTGAGCACTGTTTCAATTTTTCATTGTGGTTTTATGAAAAATTGAATCAAAATAATAATGTAGGTTCAGTGCTTTTGGTGTTTTAACCACTCCCCTTCACACACACAGGATTGTCTCAGTTTTTTGCAAGAAATTTCAGAACTCTCCTGCATCAGTCCTTTGGCCCCATTATTGCTCTTCATGTGTTGATTCTTTGAATATCATTTACACAGATGTAGTGTTTGCCTATAGCAGGGGTGGCCAGCCTGTGGCTCCGGAAGTTAATATGCGGCTCCTTGGATAGACACCAACTGCAGGGCTGGAGCTACAGGTGCCAACTTTCCAATGTGCTGGGGAGTGCTCACTGCTCAACCCCTGGCTCTGCCACAGGGCCTATCCGCACTCCACCCCTTCCTGCCTCCTCCCCTGAGCCTGCTGTGCCCTCACTCCTCCCCTCCACCCAGAGCCTCCTGCACACCACGAAACAGCTGATTGGGAGGTATGGGGACAGAGGGGAAGGCACTGATTGGAGGGGCTACTGGTGGGTGGGAGACGCTGGGAGATGGGGGTAGAAGCTGCTGGGGGGCTGCTGATATATTACTGTGGCTCTTTGGCAATGTACATTGGTAAATTCTGACTCCTTCTCAGACTCAGGTTGGCCACCCCTGGCCTATAGAGTATTTTACAACTTTGTAGCCTTAACGGAAAATGTGTGCCAAAGCAAACCCACCAAATTTTAATTTGATGACAAAACTGCCACATCACAAAAGAGGGACTGAAGCTACAGCTTGTCTACACAGGGACATTCAAGAAAGTTACACCAAATCAAATAAAAGGGGTGAAGTTAATGTACATAAATTAAAGCACATTTAACCCACTGTGGAAGCTATCATTCAGGAGTAAAGTGGTCTTAGTTTGCTTTAGCTTAACCCTCAAGCTGTAGCAAACTACTTTACTCCTGAGGTTAAGGCCTGGTCTACACTATAAAGTTAGGTCAACATAAGTCACCTTGCATCAATCTAGGTCTGTGCATGGGTCTACACTCACATTGACTCCCACCAATGTAAGCACTCCATTACAGCAAGGCAGTAACACCACCTCCCCAAGTGGCATTGAGCTATGCAAGTATAGACGCTGCATGACTTATGGCAATCTTAACAGTCCTCCAGCTGCTGTCCCACAATGCCCTACACTCACTGCTCTGGTCACAATTGTTAACTCCACTGGCCAGTAGTCACAGAGACTGGAAGCCACCCGACCCCTTTTAAAAAAAAACCCACGTATTTTTGAAAAGCCTTTTTCTGATTGCCCATCTTGGCGAGCACACCTAGCATCTCTCCCTTTTTGTGTGCAACTGCCCAAGCAACCATGCTGGCCACATGCTCCAGATGTGCTCCTGCCTGGAGTAGACAGGAGATATTTGCCCTCCTTGGCCAGTGGGGAGAAGAAGAGGCTGTGTAGGCACAGCTAGGGAGCAGTCAGAGAAAAGTGGACAGCTATGAGCAGATTTCACCAGCGATGTAGGTTAAGGGGTACAACAGAGATCAACAGCAGTGATGTGTGAAAGCAAAGGAACTGTAGCAGGCATACCAGAAGGCCAGAGAGACCAAAGTCAATCTGGTGCCAATCTGCAGACCTACCACTTTTACAATTCTCTGCATGCCATTCTTGGAAAAGAGCCCACCAGCACCCTGCAGACTACTGTGGATATCTCCAAGGAGTTCAAGACTTAGACTCATGCCATGAATTGCAAGGAGGAGAGTGGAGCACATGCAGCCTAGGGGAAGGGGAGGGGTCCAGCTACGCTGCAAGTCAGGACCCGTTCAAGGCTCCACAGCAGTCTAGCCAGTCCAGGTAGCCAAGCACATGCAAGCCTGATGCAGAGGAAGGAACCTCGGGTAAGTGTTTGAATGAATTTTCCATTACAGTGGTTAAATGTACTGATGGCGCTCAACCCCAACTTTGCAGGACATTAGTATTGAATTTTTACTGTTTTACTCGTAGTAGAAGTAATGGTACAACAAACAGAGGTAGAGCTGTTATCTAATTTTCATTCCCCAGTAAGGTTAAGCGGGTGGCATCCAAGCAGAGTAGTTTGTTTATGTATATAGGGATGTCCCTTGAATCCTCCTGAGAGGTCTTGATTAAGCTTTCATGGAGGTACTCTGCAATCCTCTCCTGAAGGTTTTGAGGGGTATCAACATGAATACTTCCTCCCCAGTAGGAAACTTTCCCATCCCAGTCTATGATGACTTCAACAGTAAACAGACTAGCAGCATATGGGCCTGAGTGGCTTTGAGATGCCCGCAGCAGCCGTGCTTTCTGTGCCTTTGTTACCATCAGCAAGATATCAGCTAAAATCACCACCACCATGGAAAACAGTGCCAGTACTCAATGCCAATGCCCTGCACTTGTACACATGGAAATAGGGGCTGAAATTTTATTATTAAATGTGGCCAAACAATTCCTACCTCATTCCACCCTCCACCCCCATCTTCACCCCCACCTCCCACACACATGCACATGCCCCTGCTGCGCTATACCCATGGCTGGCATCGGAGAGCCGTGCTGTACAGAGGAGCTGAAATGCCAATAGACATGTCTTGTTTAAAACTTTAAGGATGCAAGGGAAGGGAGTTCTGAAACTTAAATTTCACCTTCTGTTGTGAATATAAATATGATACCTCTGTGTGTTTTACCTGTAGCTGCTGCTGTTCTGGTCTTGAGGGTCCCCTCATCGCACCTGGGGAACGCCTGACCATGATAAGGAGGAGAAAGAAGAGGACATGGGAGGATATGCTCACTGAGATCCTGCAAGCCAGTGTTGCATCAGATTGTGAACAGAGTGCTTGGAGGGTTAATATTGAAAGAAAGAGTGGACAAGAGAAAGGACCAGGAGTCCCAGCAGAAAAAGGAGAAGGAGATGCACCAGGACATAATGGGGCTTCTCTGGCAGAAAAAAACAGATTCTGCAGACTCTTGTTGATATACAGGTCTAACAATCACAGGCTCACTTCCATTTGCAGTCAATGGAGAGCTCCATTTTAGCACCTCCCTACGCCCTCCAACATTTCACATGGTATCAGGGGTAGCATCCTTACCACTCCACACGGGGCTCCAGTCAGGACAATTACAGCTTCACATACATTGACCTATGAAAGCCACAGTTGCTATATATGTAGCCAAAATGGACTGAAATGGACAGAAATGTCCTTTCCCCTGGTTAAGTGCTGTTCCATTAATTTACTTCAGAAGTTTTTATTGTATTTGTTTTCCAATTGCACATCGTTTTTTGCACTGGTTTTGGTAGGCAATACAATTCTATGTTTTGGAAATGAATTAATCTGTATTACTTCAGCAAGCATGCTGCATAACGCTTAGCAGTACTGAAAGCACCCACTACTTGCTAATGTACAGGATGGCAGAACTCAAAGGATCAGTGACAAACAGTGTAATAATTATAAATGTACAGCAAACACCAAAAATGTAATGGGTACATGAACAGGCAGTGCTGAATATACAGCACACACCACCACACAATTCCTAATAGCATGGGGTGGCGGGTATCGTAGGAAGGGGCTGTGCCTCCCCAAGCAGCCTAGTGTGGGCCTGCCCGTGCTCTGCCCCAAGGCCAGGCCCCCTCCTGCGGTTCCCAGCACTCTAGCTGGACCAGGCTGGCTGGCCTGCCACCTGCAGGGACTCAGAACAGCTGGCGCTGTGGCTGCGCTGCCCGAAGCATCGGGATTGGGGACAATCTGGCTGCCCTGAGCACTGGGGCTGGGGGTGCTGCCACCCAGCGCACCAGGGCTGGCCATGCCACCCGTCCAACCAGAGCACCAGGGCTGGCCACGCTTCCCGGAGCACTGGTGCTGGCTGTGGCACCCAGCTACCTAGAGCACGAGGTAGTGCTACCTGGAGCACCCGGGCTGGGGCCTCGGCCCCCGCCCTGGCTGCCCAGCGCTGGGGCTGGGGGCTGTGGAGGGGGTGCTCTGGGTTCCTGTGGGGGAGGAGGGAAGAAAGGGGAGGGGCAGGGGCTAGCCTCCCCCAGTGGCTGGGTCACCGGCCACCCATGCCTAACAGGCTCCAAAGCTGAAGGGACAGATAGAGCACAGTCCACCACACCATAATGCAGTCGCTGACGGTTAAAGGCTCGGTCCCCCAGAATCACTGTTAGTATTTCAACGTCAGTAATGGCAATCTACCAGTAGGGAAAGAATGTTGCAGGTTTCTGAACACTCCTGTATTCTTAAAGATGTGAGCATCAGATACCCATCCCAACACTGATGTCAGTGAAGGATCCCTGGTGATCAACCAATGCTTGCATAACCATAGAACAGTAGCCCTTTCAGGTGATGTGTTCTGTTGCAAGGTGGGTTGATACCAAAATTGGGTTATGTGTGCTATCGCCCCACAACAGTTCAGGAACCCCATTGCATCAAATCCATCCACTATGTTCTGTGTATTACTGAGAGTCACATTCCCGTGCAGCAGGGGATGATCAATGGCCCTGCACACTTGCATGACAATGGCTCCCCTGTGATGGGGTGTAACAGATCCTTTGAGGCCCCCTGCTGGTCCTACCACACTACACCCCAGGAAAGATCAGTAGAGGTGGGCCCTCCAGACTGCATAGAGAGGCTGCAGGGAAGCAGCCAGTCAGAGCCCAACAGGTTTATATAAAAGGAGCTGCTGGGAGTAATGATGGTGTTCCAGGCTGATAACTGTGTGTTAAGCAAGACTTTAGCTCTGATGTAAGGGTGAAGTTGAAGGTGCTGGGACTAAGAGGGGAAGTGCCCAAGGAAAACAAAGCAGCAGATAGTTAAAGGGAACTTATAGGGTCCCTCCTACCTTATAGAGTTCCTGAGTTGGGACCTGGAGTAGTGGAGTGCACCCGCCACACACACAGATGGAGTGGCCTAAGCCCAGAGAAGGGAACAGAAGACCCTGAAGAGGGTCAGTGTTTAGATGAACTGGAAGGGGATGGAACTGAACTAGTGACTCAGCTGGAGAGCTGGTGTCAGGAAAGCTCACTATGGAGTGAGGAGTCATCAGGGAGGGGCCCTGGGGCACTGCTTCAGAACAGGTACCATTGGACGCTAGCCCAGGAGGCCCTGATAGACCCTGATAGACTGATTGAGAACCAAGCCCAGAGACAGGGCCATGGACCAAGATGTTGCAGAGGACAGTGTGAGAGGCCCTATTGGACTTGTACCTTGGAATGTGTCTGTTTGTTTGTACACCTACAGCCTGTGGTTGACTCAGCAGAGGGCCAAGTCACTGAAAACCTGCTCGAGAAGTTTAACCATCAACAGGGGTCACCGCAAGCAGAGCAAAGTTGAGAGAGTGCAGATGCAGACACACCTGCTGGCCGGGGTGCTCATGTGAGGTGAGTAGCCCTACTGCACACCCATTGTTAATTTTCCGGCTCCAAAATGATTTCCCACTGATGTTGCAAGCTTCCAGAGTGCCATCACCACTCGCTTCGCAACTGGCAGCACAGCTCTCATCTTGATGTCCCTGTGTTAGAGGGCTGGGATGAGCAGATCCAAGAATGTGGCCTTGCATAGCTGAAAGTTCTGCAGCCACTGCTCATTATACCAAACCTACATTATGATGCAATCCCACCAGTCTGCGCTTGTTTCTTAGGCCTAGGAGCAGCACTCCACCATTTACAGCTGCTCTGTGACTGCTACCCACAACCTTGAAGTGCTTCCACTATGTTCCACAGCAATCAGTCCTCCATGAAAGGGTCATGTCCCCCATTTCTGTGATTCTTCTTTTGACCCTGCAGATACTGGCGTATCATACGTCCTGTGTTTGCAATGCTGATGACAGTAGTGAGATGGCAGACAGCAAAAAGTGCTGTGCAGGTTTGTGGGCTTTTTTTTTAAAAAGGGGTGGAAATTATGGGATATAGATGGTACTATGGATGGGAAATGTTACAAGATGGGAACTTGACCCCTTGTGCCCAGGCTCCCCTTCATGGCTCGTTTCTGCCCATTGTGCATTGCCAGAATTTCCCAAAGTACAGTGCCCCGCCAATGGTGAGTTGTACCACACTGTGCATGGACACAAGCACTCATGATGAATACAAGCATAGCCAACAGAAGGAGCCAAATATGCACCTCTGCATGAGTGATATACTAACTGCAGCAACTTTATTCTGGCCTATCTTGCATCAACCAAAGTTTGTAGTGTAGACACAGGCCATGTCTGTTGCCGGAGCCTCTTAGTGTAGATGCCGTATATGCTGACAGAAGGAGTTTTTCTGCTGGTGTAGGAACACTACCTCCCTGAATGGCATTGTCTATGCTGACAGAAGCACTCTTTCTGCTGGCATAGCTGACTCTACAGTGGGGGTTTTGTCAGGACAGCTATGCCGGGGATGGGGGGTTCACACCCCTGAGTGACATAGTTATGCCAGTATGTTTTAATTATGGGCCAAGCCTCTGAAAGTTTCCACAATGGGGTTAAAAATGTTCTAATTTACATGCATTATCATCACACATTTAAGACAAATCAACTGAACTTTCCTGAGTGTCCTTGTATAGACACAGACTTATCAAATGCCCCAGTAGCCTACAGTTAAGTTCCCTGAACTGTGAAAGAGGAGACCAGAAATTCAAATTCCTGGGCAATACCCTATGCTCATCAACTACAGACATGAATCCCAACCTGAAAAATCAGTTAAGGAAGAGTGTCTACATTTTTTTAAATAAGTGAGCATAGGCCTTAAGCAATGTCACCCCTCGTTCAGAAGTCAGGTTTCTAAACATGATGAACCCCAAGCTTATTCACTGCACCACACTGCCTTTCAGAGTGACTAAACCAGTTTGGATAATCCAATCTCTAACCACAATAAACAACACTCCTTTCCAGGGATCAGGGATGGGCTCCAGGATTCCTGATCACCAATATTCTTCTGCTGACTAATAACTAGTTATGTAGTCCACTGGGAAAGTGTGTGCCAAGTCCTTCTCTAATGGCTGGTTTAGAAAGGACATAGTGATTACTCGTGTAGCTCAAGTGACAAGGACCCGAGATAGGTACCTGAAGACTCTGGGGTTTTAAACTGTTCTTGGTTAATGTGTGGGGTGAGTGACATGGTTGTACATGATTCTCACAGTGGGGAAAAAACCACTTTATCCTAGGATTTTAAGTATAGAACCTGCTTTAATCTGTATACTATTAAGTGAAATGTGCATTTGGTGACTCAAACATTTGCCACACCTTTTGCCTGGATAACCCAGTTGCTAATGTGTGTGTTGTCCCCTGTGTGCCGCATCCACAGAGGCTGAGTCTGTGATAACTCTCAGCTTGTGTGTTCAGGTCTTTTTAGCACAAGCTGTACAGACTCATGTGTTATAGCTGTGGAGCTCATGGGTTCAATCCAAATGGTATCTGTCACACATACAGGTGTCCCATATTGGTGGGTTTGAAGGTGAGGGGTATGCTTTACATTGGCAGGGAAGGAGGAGAACTATAGGCAGAGCTGCTGGTATAATGCAGTATGCTCACCCTGCAGCTACTTCTGGCTATATCCAATTTGGGGAAATCCATAACATGCCATGGAGCCGTTTCAGACTCCTTCACAGAAGTTCCCACCTGCTCACTGGTTACCTCATTACTACTGAACATGGAGGGCTGCTCTTGGTGTACTTACTTTCATAAGGGGGGTAAATTTTAACAACAAATTTACTGAGGTGCATCTTGAACATGTGCACTCTTCAGGGTTGACATAGGAGCAGCTTCAGCAGGACAGTTTCTCCTTCTGATTCCCATATAGATGCAGCTCATCTTTTCCTTGACAAAAATTACCTTTAGTGACAGTAAAGTTGCACCAGGACACACTCCATCCACCTGGGAACTTAAAAGCATGGAAAGGAGACATTAAGAGGACAGGCATATGCATTTCTTACCATCTTCATGTTGCTAACAACATGCTCGAATGCTTCATAAGGCTTTCACTTCCATCTTCAACAGATAGCCAAAGGTATCCCCAGCTTCATCAACTAGCAAATTCTTAACAGCAGTGCTAAGACAAAATAACCTCCCAGAGGCATGGAATGACAATCAGATGTGCTGATCATTTATATAATGATATAAAGTAAACCATACTCTTCTTAGCAACTGGTACTCCCTTGACTTCTGTGACTGTCATCTCCTGATTTGCTTCTTACTTCTCTAATTGCCCCTTCAGTGTGTTTTTTGGAGGAGGATCTACATCCACGTTCCAGCTTTCTGTAGGAATTCCATAGGGCTCTGTCTTGGTTCCTTTTCTCTTCTCTCTCTCTCTCCACCATAAATCTAGGTAATCTCATCTGCAAACACACATGCAGCTATCATCTCTATGCTGATGATGAACAGATGTACCTCACTATTTCACACCTCGCTTCTTCTGGCCAAACTAAAATCTCTGCCTGTTTCTGACATTTCCTTGTGGGTTTCTAGCCATCAGCTGAAGCTAAACATGGCTAAAACAGAGCTCCTAATCTTCCCTTCCAAGTACTCCTCTCACCTACTTATTTTTCTCAATCACTGTAGACAACAACAACATCCTGCCTGTTACTCAGGCCTGTAACCATGGTTTCATCTTCTACTCTGACTGCTCTCTAATCCTCACATCTGGGCTATGTCTAAATCTTCCTGATTCTTTCTGCATAACATCTCTAAGACATGGCCTTTGTTATCCATCCACACAGCTAAAACTCTTGTTCATGCTCTCGCAATCTTGTGTCTCGATTACTGCAATATCTTTTTCTCTGGCTTTGACAAATGCAGTTGTGCCTCACTCATCCATTCAGAATGCCCCCCGCAAAGATCATTGTCCTAGCCCTTTGCTTTGACCATATCACTCCCTCTCTTTGAATCCCTCCTCTGGCTTCCCCTTCTCTGTTGCATTAAACATAAGCTTTTTGTGTTCACTATCAAGGTCATTTGCAGTCAAGCCCCTCCCCCCATCTATCATTCTTTATCAAGCTATCTGCTCCCGTCCGATAGGCCTATGATGCCAGCTCCATCACTCATTAGTTAAATTTTCAAACAAGCACCTTTCTCCCATGCAGCCCCCTCAAACTTGGGAGGCACTCCCTATAAACTCTCATAGAGCTACCTCATTAGCCACCTTCATATCCCTCCTTTGCAATGATGCCTACGTAAAACTTGAGAGAAGTTAAGCAGTTACTGTGCTGAGACCACTGCTGATGCTGCTGACCAATGTCGTCTCATTGTTCACTTGTACTCCCATCTGTCAATATCCGTCTGTCGTCACCTATATTTATACTCCTTGAGGAAGGGACCATCTTTTTGTTCTCTGTTTGTACAGTGCCTAGAACAACGGTCTGTGATTAGGGCTCCTAGGCTGTAATGTAGTACAAATAAATAAGTTCATTGTTAAGCCAAAAGAAGGCTTAGAAAGATGCGTGAAAGATGCTACTTGTAGAAGTAAGGACAATAGACCATCGCTCTCTGTGTTTATCATGGAGGATGCCAGCAACTCCATAGTTAAGACTGTCTTACTGTTTTTTCTATCAATTAAATTTTTGGTCTCCACAGTATTCAAACCTAGCAAAAATGTTTTATATTAAAATGTTCATAATTTAAAAAAAAAATAGAAAGTCATAGTTTTCTCCTCAAAGAATTTGTTTCTTCTTCCAAGGGGCAGTCTTGTCTATGAAGAAATGTCAGTTTGAACTGTGCATAGGTCAAAATATATATGTGTATATTTTAAAACTAATATTTTCTATTTCCTTTTTGTCTAACTTCCTGTGTGCCGAGCCCAGGTTGTTTATTCTTCTGAATGATGCAATGGGTTAACGGACTGTTTGTGGGTTATCAGTAAGGAAATCTTAAGGTACAAGGACCATAACAGTACCTTATGTTTCACTTTGATTAAACTGGTAGAATTCCGTGTAAATGGAAATTTGTGAAGGCGTATAGCCTTCGTTCAGTTAAATGCAAGAACCAAGAGGATACAGTAGGAAGTAAATTAAAACAAAGAGCTTCTCATTCTGCTGAAAAACTCAAACATGCTGAAGTCTTCAAATTCAAAATTGAGTCTGTCTCACAAACAGAATATGCCTTCTAAAAAAGGGAAACTAGTAATCTTTTTTGGTGGGGGGCCGAGGAGAGGCATAGCAAGGTTGATATTTTGGGGTATAGTGAGGAGGCTTTTGCAGGTGGGGAAGGTTTCCCATCAAATTATTATAGCTTTGGAGAGATGGCTGGGATTACTTATTGGAATTACAGACCTCTATAATTGTCTTTTAACATACATCAAAGGTGCCTCGAATGGTGCTGTATTTGTTTTATAAACTTAAATAATATTGTTTTAAAGCAAACAGTTTTTAAAACAGTAGTTCATTTTTTTAAAATGTTTTACAGGCAATGGTAAACCCAACTGCTTTTTCAGAAACAAAAATGTTAGTGCATTGTGAAGCTTCCTCCTAACCTGTGAAGCCAAGAACAATGTAATGCATGTAGTATTGTTTATCTGCATTAGTACCAAGGGATATCATGCAGGATTAGGGTCCATTGTGCTTGGTATTATATAAACACACAGGAAAATGCAGTTCCTGCTTGAAGAGCTTGCAGACTAATTTAAGACAAGACATAATAAATGAGTAACCAACAGGAGGGAAGGAGCAGGACAGACAAGGGTGACTGTAATAGGATCACACAGCCAATTAAGCTTAGCAATTGCACTATGTGAGGATTCGGAATTACATATAGATATCTGCAATCCACTGACCATCATGCCTTATTAAATATATCTGGGATTTTTTTGTGTGTGTAACACAGCCAGATATACAAGAAGCAGATCCTCTTCAATCAGTGGGCCTGACTGGATTGTGGCTTATCTAAAATAGCTGTTCTTAAACAAATAAAAATAATAGTTGTCCCAAAAAAATAAAATAAAAAGGGGTATGGGGTAATTGGGGTAGTGAAACTTGTTTTCTGACAGGCCATAATCTGTGAGAAAAGTAAGTGCCTTTTAAATTCACAATTTTCTGAATATTATTTTTTCTCCAAAGATGCACTTAATTGCTACATTCATTGACTCTGAGGGTGGCTTGTGGCCAGTGAGAGTACAATTTTCACTGAAGGCTGCTTATATTGACGCCTACTTGTGTAGGCACACGGTTGACATACATAGGAGGCAGCAACACATTTTTTATATTTAATATGGGGCGATTCCTTGGTCTACTCCATATTCTGCACTACGTGGAGCACGTTCAGCATGCAATGATTGTAATGAGAGGAGTAAACCATCATAAAGAGAATCTGAAAAAAAACTGTAAAAGCTTTAATAGTCATCTTTTGCATGCTATTTATGATCATTACTTATTGGTTTACATTCCAGGATCTCACACTGACTCAACTGTAAGACCTAGGGCGAGTCTTTTCATCTCTCTGTACCTCAGTTTTCTCACCTATATCATACGTTGTTGGAGAAGGAGATTTGGCCGATGTGAGCACACAAACAACCTTAAGAGACAACAAACCAACTTCCAAAGTATACTTTTATTGCTAGTTTTTTGCTGGTATACAAGATGAAGGGTAAACTGCTAGGTTGCACGAATTTTTCTCTCAAGCTGATGTAACTGTTAAATCTGAGCAATCACATCTTGTGGATATACTGATACATCCTGTGGCCATAATATGTGTTTGACTATTTTTCCTATATTTACTTGTGATATAAATACTGTAAGATATACAGATACAAAAGGTAATGAGCATGAGAGAAATGATCAGAGAGAGAGAACTAGATAGAAATTAAATTCAGGCATAATCTCTGAAAATGTAAGGGGACTTTTAATATGGTTGACTTTCAGTAAACCTTGTGTAAAGGTTTCTGGCTAGAGTTGATGGCTTCATTATGTATCTCCTGGGGCATTTGTACCTCAAATGCTATTTATAGCTTTATGAAGCAGTGTGAACAAAATTCATTTGTCTCTAAAGCTTTGCATTTAGAGTACACCAACTATTGAGATGGGGTGATGAGCGTGATTAACAGGGCTTACATGTCCATCTTATCTCTACAGTACACAATATTAAAAGCCTTGACCGAGATTTAGACCTTCTGTCAGTCTCTACTCTCTGTAAACTTTGTCACCCCTAACCCTGAATTTGTACTTTCCTTCGTGTAGGCCAAAACTGCCTATTAATACCTCTATAATATTATCCACTGCCTCAGCTCGACTTCTTTGAAATCTTCATCCACATCTTCCACTCCTTCAACTCTCAGCATTTTTGACTCTAGTACATTGTAGAACACTACTTCCCAGCTACTGCAAAAGAAACATGACCACAACACTCTCAACCTGCTTAAACATCTCCATTAACTCTATTCATTTGAGAAAATAATTCAAAATTGCCTGCCTGGCTTTTAAAATCCTACATGTATTTTGTTCTTCAGTTACCTCTGTTCACCTAATATTAGCTGCCTCCATGCACTTTCATAATCTCACCATTTCTGGTGCAAGAGTTTTCTCTTCTGCATTTCAGGAAAGGCCTTTCTGTATATCTCGGTCTCATTGAGTCTCTATTTCAAAAAATCTCAGACAGAAGAATGTCCTCCCTTCCCTATACTTGTTAATTTTTCTCTTTTTGTTGCTGGAATTGATTTAACTCTGCAATTGCATTATTTCATTTTTAACGCACCAGGCAACAGTGTGTTCAAAAGATGTTACAGAATACAAAGTTGTAATGTACTGAAACAGGAAATAATTTCAGAATAGGATGATTCACCCTCTCTACAACCCCCAACTAAAAATAAAAAAAGATGATTCACTGTAGAAAGTCTAAATGAGGTTTCTCAAATTCATATGCTCACTGGATTATCATCTGAGAGGCAATTCTGTGGTTCGCATTCTGGCAATGTGGTATCATTTTACTTGAAAATGTCCTAGCAGATGTATTGATTCATCCTGGGAGGTGTTCTTTTATTTAATTGTTGGTTACTGAATACTATTTATATAATTTAGAGTCCTTTTTGTTAATTACACTTTCCCAGAGATAATTCAGAATATATCTTAACATTAAGAACACACCCTACAGTTAAAAATGTAGTAAGACATTTTAACTGGCTAATCCAAAATACATAGTATATGTGCAGTTATATTTTTCTCTATATATTTTCCACTGCTTAAACTTTATCTGATGGAATGAATTTTAAAATAAATGCTAAGAGAAACACATCTAAAACTGATAAAAGGAAATACTCTTGATACAATGCATAGTTAACTAGTGGAACTCATTGCCTCAAGATATCACTGAGGCCAAGAACTTAGCAAAATTAAAAAGGAATTAGACCTGTATATGGATAATGAGAACATCCACAGTAAAAGGACTTAAAGTGGGGGGGAGGTGGGGAAAGCATATAAAGTACCATGAGCGAGGCATAAGCCAACCACTGACTCATAAGGGTTAGGAAGAAACTTCCTATATAAACAGGTTATTCCATAAGTGTGTGTTTGGGGGTTTCTTTTATCCTCATCCAAAGCCATCTGATACTGGCCCCTGTCAGAGACAAGCTATTGGACCAGACCATTGGTCTGATCCCATATTGCAATATCTATGTTCCTATCTTTTATAATAAAAGATGTGACAATGTGGGAATCTTTGTAAATGTATGAATTCCAATTTGCAGGATTGCCAATCCCAAAAGTTCAAAAATCATGAGGCAGACCCCCAAAATCATGTTTCTGGTCTATCTCTTCATTTTGAATTTCCCTTACCCATTCCGTGTGTGTGTGTGACAATTAGTGTTGTCAACTCTCCCAAATTGATTGGGAAATGTTTTGGCCTGCTACAGGAGCTCTCACGCCAACACCTGTTCATCCTCTTACCCAGCAATGAATTCTGTCCCCACACCAGGTCTGCCTCTCAGTCACACCTGCCCCCCAATCTTTCCTGTCTCCCCATTTGCCTCCCATCAGTTCTGTTCCCTGAGCCTGAACTCTGTGCCTCCTACAGCTTCAGGGTCTCTTCATCCCTTCTCCCAGGCTTGGTGTTGCAGGGAGGGAGAGGGGAGTGGGGAGGAGCTGTTCCCCTTGCTCATGAGAGGGGAGGGGAAGGTGGGAGCAGAGCAACTCTGAGCTTCTGGGCTCTTTCTGCTCCCTCCTCCCCTCTTCCATCCTGTGAGAAGGAAGTCAGCTCCTTAGGGGAGGAAGAGAGAGTTCTGCCTGCCTGCCGGAGCAGCCCAAATTGGCTGCTATTCCCCTTGAAGGGCATTTTCCCTCAAGCATGCCCCTGCTCAAATCATGTAACATACAAAAAAAATAAATCACAAGAATTGGTAATAGGGAGTTTGATTTTTATGAACTCTCTGTGTTTATATTCATATGGTTGTTTGGATGGATCACTGCCTCAGACATCCTGTGAGATAGTGGCAGGGGGACTGGCACCTGGGTGTCTTCCCTGGAATGGGACAGACATTAAGGACCATGAACAATTGAATAACCTTCCTCTAGCAGGACAATGGAGACTACCAGCCAAGGACAATTGACTTTGCTAATATATTTTGTCAGATCCACTCCCACCCTCGTGAAAAAGGGAGCTGTGCACATAAATGCTGTATGAGTGAGCCATGAGATCTCACGCCAGGACTCAGCCAAAACTGCGCTTGTTATCGGGAGGGCTCCCGCCACAGTTGCCAACTTTCACATGGTAAATAAGCACCCCAGACTTTCACAGTAAGCCAAAGATCAAGCTAATCCTATTCAAAACAAGCCCCAAACAAGCCAATCCTTAAGGACCCCAACATTCTATGTGACTAGATCCTCCCTGGCATGCATTCTGCGACTGTGGGGGGGCCCCCTATGCACCCTTGACTCTTCCCCCACTTGCCTTTGCTTGCCCCCCCCCGTCCCTGCTTGCCAGGAGCCGATCCGAAAAAAAGCTACTAGCCAACAAGCAACACACAAGCCAGTTAAGCCAAAAACAAGCCCAATTTCTGTGTTTTTTCCCCATGGGTTTGGCATGTCTGGCTTCTGCATGTGCTCGAGCAGAGACGGACCAGAAGCAGAAGACAGGACTGGATAGAAGGGGAGAGGGAAAGCAAAAGAATTTTGGACTACCTGGAAGACACTGATTAAGACCCAGAGGACTCTCAGGAGGGTGAAGAGACTGAGGCAGGGTCTTGTAAACAGGAAATTGTTGTTTTTCAATAGATTTGTACATCTCTAGAGATTTGAGGCCTATAGTACCTTTTTGATTAAGCATGGTGCCATTCTTTCTTTTTTTTTTTAAGAACTTCATTTCATTGAGTTTTTACATTTTTCTGAGTTAACTGAGTTATTTTAAGTAGCTTGGTGGGGGTTTTTTGTTTTGTTGTTGTTTTTTTTCAAGTAGGCCTAACTAAGACTAAGCATATTGTAGGCCATAAAGTCTTACTCTTTTTTGTTACTGTTATAATAAATTAGCGCTTTAACATATTGGAACATTTTTTACATTGTTTGACAATATTTGACCAATATTTGATCAGTTAAATTGACCAATTATTTTTGGACTGATCAAGTGTCAAGCGTAAGTCTAATACAGTAATGAGGTGATCGTCTAGGACAGGGAGCTCACCCAGGGTTATAACAAGGTACAGATAATTTAAATAAAGGTTGTAAGTATAAAATTTAAGTAAGCGTTATCTTTTCCTCAGACTGTCTTTCAAAATGATTACACAAATGTAGGGTTGTTCTACATGCACACACACGCACTGTACCTGGTAACCTACAAAAGAAATGAAAAGTTATATATAGTATTTTCCCTCTTCTCTTCAACCTATAGGCACATACTTTACCATTGCCACAACTAATGTACACTACAGACAAAGCTTTATAACCCTAACCTTCCCCCCCTAGGGGCGCCTGCCTTCCAACTCTGTTGTGGATGTTTAGCATAGAAGTGTGTTGTATTGGAAGGAGATAGTGTGGTAAAGGGTACAATAGAAGGTTGGCACCCCTACGAGGGGCAGAGTTAAGGTGTGCAGTGTGAGGGAGGTCTGTGGTGAATGGTAGTTGTGGGCTGAGGAGAGAGGCTGTTTAGTGGTAGGTTGTTTAACAATTTCATCCCTTCCTTTTGTCAGGTATATATTTGTATAACAATCAACTGCTTCACAATGAAACTTTTTGTGACTTAATTTCCAAGCTTCATTTAATGCTTATATGGTGGTGAAGGGAAGCAGATCTCTGTCAGCATCTATACTTTTATCTCGTCACAGAAAATTTTATCCATCGGCACCTGCATATAATTTCTTATGTGGCTGCATATGAAAATGTATATGCACAGCAAAAAAGTTTATGCACATGTGTGTAAAACGTATGCATTGACAATTGCTGTAGATAAAATTTGGTCACGATGGATAACTGCCAAAACTGACTGTAAATCCGATTTAAAAACTTACATGCTGCAGCAGATTTATTCAGGATACACCTGTCAACCAAATCTTTTGTAGATACATTTTACAAAAAAAAAAAAAAAAAAAGTCAGACTGCTAAAGAAATAATTCAACCAGAACTCAAAGACATTCTACTAAAAACTTTATGAAGAGAAATCAAAGACACTATATAGTTTTTATGCCTTTTGTGTTTTCTAGCACTCTAAAATTTCTCACCAATAATCCACTTATGCAAAAACTGGAATTTCTGGCTCATTTTAGCATGAAACCTTAGAGAGACCTTTCCAGGTGTCTCCATAATAAGATGACTTATAAATTGGTTATTGTGTACTGTGTATTGGTCTTGAACAATGTGTGATATTTTCCCAGAGAAAGTGGTAATTATTTGGGGAACTACAAAGCAATCTTTGTGAAGATGAATAAACTCTCCACTCTCATCCATGTAGCAAATGGGTAGGGATCTCTGATGGGAAATCTGTACTGTTGAGAAAATATCAGCAATGAGATTTGCACTGTGGGATGAATAGGAGAATTTTCCCCTCAGGGAAGGGTCCTTGAAAGCATTACCACTATGTGTTTTGATTGAGGTTGAACTTGCAGCCTGCAATCAGCTATAATATTTCACCAGCTATTACAGCCAGGTTTTAAAACTTACTTTTCATCAAATGTTCTGTCCCTGGCAACTGCAATCCGTTTTAATGTTGTTCTTTATCAAAGGGGTCAGTAGTACTCAGGGAGTAATGACTTATTTTCAATATGCAGAGAGAGGAGGCAGTAAACTCAATTAATCACCAAAGAGGACAGAGAAATAATAAAACAGGACAAGGTTAAAAACATA
Organism: Mauremys mutica; assembly: GCF_020497125.1. NCBI lineage: Eukaryota > Metazoa > Chordata > Testudines > Geoemydidae > Mauremys > Mauremys mutica. The sequence continues at coordinate 45,518,330 of NC_059076.1, forward strand.
TAAAATGGAATACACCTTGGAAAACTACATCCGGGGACATAGACCTGAATCATGGATATTCAATGGGAGAACAATAAAGCCAAACAAGACCCATTGCCAGGAGAATAGTGGACAGCAAATTTGCCATGCATTTCCCATTCAATATGGCAACAGAAATGGCAATTATGTGATCTGTGGCTTGTATGCAGCGTCACATAGAAAAAGGGGGTGGAAATACAGTGTTCAGTTCTGGGGGACCATGGGATAACTTCTCATCCAGGCCTCTGCCCAATCTCCATTTATGTGAATGAAACATTGCAAGCACATTCTTGCACCCACCCTTTAACACCTTTAACCCTTGCCAGTGTGCTGTAAAAATGCCAACACTTTCAGTACATTCAGTTCTGTATGTTTGCAGGTGTTACAACTGGCACTTTCAACCCTCATCAGGTTTTTGTGGTTGCAAATTCTGACACTCCCCACAATAAGGGGGGAGGGATAGCTCAGTGGTTTGAGCATTGGCCAGCTAAACCCAGGGTTGTGAGTTCAATCCTTGAGGGAATTGGGGCAAAAATCAGTATTTGGTCCTGCTAGTGAAGGCAGGGGGCTGGACTTGATGACCTTTCAAGGTCCCTTCCAGTTCTAGGAGATAGGTATATCTCCTATTATTATTTTATTATTATTACATGCAGGTGTTAGTCTATTTAAAATGAGTGTTTGTGTGCAAGTGTGTTTGCTCTGGGCAAGTGAGAACACAAGTATGTTCCAGCATAGTTTTACGTGTGCACAAATGAAACCTGGCATTTGAAAACTTATCCCTTAATATGGATAGCATTGATAAATATGACTAAGAGTGGACAGGAGAGCTATCCTCAAATATTTTAAGGATGAAAATGGGAGAGGAGTTAATAAGGATGGTACTAAGCATGGGGGTATAACTGAGTCATGCCTCACTGTCTGTGCCTACATGTTTCACTTGTTACTACTTCATTTGTGATTTTTTGCTACCACATATTCAAATGTGGGCAAATTTCAGATGACTTGTGTCTCTAGCTACCTGATTTGCCCTTGAATTTGAATTTGTGGGAGCAATATTTGCCTGAAATTCAAATGCAGCTACAAATTGTATCAGCCAGCAGGTAGACTGGAATTCTTAACATTTGGCCCTAAACATATGTAAACATATACACCTCTACCCCGATATAACGCGACCCGATATAACACGAATTCGGATATAATGCGGTAAAGCAGCGCACCGGGGGGCGGGGCTGTGCACTCCAGCGGATCAAAGCAAGTTCAATATAACATGGTTTCACCTATAAGGTGGTAAGATATTTTGGCTCCCGAGGACAGCGTTATATCAGGGTAGAAGTGTCCTTGAACACTGAAACCACTTTCAGCAACCAGACAATTAATTTCCTGGAAGGATGGTCTTCAGTTGTGAAGAAAATGTATTGTTAGTTTCCCCAAAGTTGACAATATTTTTTTAGAAATGGTGGTGCCTATTGGAAACTGGTCTTTACTGCACGTTTCAATCAATAATAAATACTTGTTACTATCTCCATAATTAGGAATAGTGTGAATGATCTCTCAGTAACATTTTTTACTGAGATGTTTTAGTAGGAGGCCAAATCTCATCATTCAAAGTATGGCCCAAGGAGCGCAGTTTCAATCTGAATATCTGAGTAAATGGAATACGTTCACAATTGTTGTGAATTAAGTTCCGTAGGATTTTGTTTAATTTAAAAATGCTATATTTATTATTTTTTTAAATTAACACTTACCTTACAATTTTGAAAGTCTTCTGTCTTGTAATGTAATCATTACATTATGTCTTAGCCTACTCTTCAGATGAGTTTCCATTTGGTGGTTTATTATTTATTATTTCTATTTTAAAATAGTTCAACTCTGACTTGTGCTTTGTAATTAACTATAGTGATTATAATTAGCTGAGACCAATATCATATTACACTGCAGTTTTCCTTCAACATTTGTTATATGTAAGGCACTTTATTTTTGGTTTTTATTTTGTTTAAATGTATCAGTGTATATTACAAAAAATGTGTGAAAAATCAGTGCAAAAAATTAACTTAGCAGTTTTCTAGGTAAATATCACTCTTCTGTTTTTGTTTTCTTAAAATGTTAAAAAAACAACCCTTATTGCTCTGAAATGTAGTCACATACAGTTTTTCATTTTTGACCCATTTTAGCTTGAAAAGTAGTTCACTAACTGTTATTTGCTTTGAATCAGTATCTGTTCTATCTGTAAAGCTGGTAATGTGTACGTGGTAGCATGGGATTGACAACAGTATGTACACCAGTACAATTCAAATACTTCTGACACGGTTCCTCACTCCAAAAGGACTGAAAGCATTTTGGTACCCTAGACAACCCAGGTTACTGGCCACCACCTCTCCCTTTGGGCTGGGGAGCTGGGTCTGGAGAGTTCTGCACTTCCAAAATTTGGGTGAAAATTGGTAAAAAACAAAGGATTTTATAAAACCAGTGATATTTTTGGTAAAAACTGAAAACAAAGGGCCAAAGTTATATCAGATTTACTCATTGCCAAATACTAATGTTTGGATCAAATTATTAACTTCTGCTGATATTTCATATATCAGTTTATCTGTTTTTGTCAGTGTACTGAGTCTGAGTATTAGGATACTGTGGCATCACAGCCTCATTCACATATAGTAATGAAAATCATCGGGGGACGGGAGGGAGGAGAAGAATGCCAGAACACTTCTATCCCATAATCTACCCCAACATACACCTCTAACCCTCTAATCACTTATACTGAAAATATACTTTCAGAGAAATAACCAAGTGCGCCGATAAATGTAACATTCAAACATGGCCAATCTTACCAAGTTTCACAATGAATCGTAAATGGGAACTGAAAAAAAATAAAGCTGTTGCCCATTGTTACCGTAAATGTAAAGGAAAAGAAACACTGTAGGTGGGGATAGTCGTTCTGAGCCTTTCCTTTGGTATCTTACATATAACTGTCCCAAAAACCCCAACCGGGCTTCACCGTCAGAAATCTCCCATTCTGTAGACTTCTTGCCACAACTCCTAAACGGCTCTGACGACACAATAAGAATATAATTTGACGCATTTCACTTTTCCATGTCTGTTTACCAGATTTTCATTTCCCTGTCTGCGGTCACTTACTTGTGATCCAGTCATACAGGTGAAAAGCAGTAACATGTCTGCGGCTTTTTCTCTCTGTGTGTGTTGAGATATAAAGGCCTAATGTTGCCAAAAGGGTCAGAGATGGCCTTACAGTATATCGACATTGCAATTGAAGGAGTGATTGCAGCTTGAGTAGACAGCCTTAATCTAAAAATAGCAGTGAAGCCACAAGACTGTGGGCTTCAACAGGGGCTAAGAACATGAATACATATCTGGGGGCACTGAGCAGGCTTGTAGAGTATGTGCTGGAGCCTGTGCCACTGCAGCGTCACTGCTATTTTTAGCCATGCTAGATAGAAGAAAGCAAGTGCGGATATGTCTACCCGAGCTGCAATCATACTTTCAGTTGCAGAATAGACATACCTTGGAGACCCAGAATCTAAAATTTGCCACTTTTCAAAATGGTGTGTTGAGTATAGTCTAATTATGATGGTTTCTTCAACCATTTGCAAGTTGTCTGTCTTACCTGGTAGCCATTCAAAGAGTAGGTTGTTGGATTTTCCTAAGGCTGAGGGACTTAATCAAGGGAGGCTGTTGGGGAAACACCAACGCATTCAACAAGTATCTGCAGTTACAGTAGAAATGACATACAGAGTTGCCTTCTGTACATGCTTGCTTTGTACACTTTGCACTTGCACATACATGTACATTCTCTCTTGCAGAGAAAAGTCATAATCATTGTGAAGCAAAAAGAAAGGGTCACATTCTATCATGTCTTTGATAGCCTTGCCTGATGTTACCATGCCACAAGTTAGCTAGATTGCATGGGACAGCAGCAAATCAGCTATCTTATTCCTCTCATTTCATATTTACCCAGAATATTATAATGCTTAGGGAACACAGAGTTGTATGGTTTCTCCGCATACACAGAGGTAGACAGTGATTAAACTGACCATTGTGTTCTCATTTGGTCACCACAACATCCAATGTGGCCTCCTTGGCCTTTGTAAGCAGTGATGGAAAGTTATTATTTGCTCTGTTTCAGGTCTGATAGTAAGATTTTGGCCAATATTTTAAGACATGAGTCAATAGGTGCTGCTCAGCACTCAGTACTTTCAAAAAACAGTCACTTAGGCACCTAAGTGTCATGTCTCACATCTCAGTAACATGTCTCACTTTAAAGAGACAGTTTTGAAAATGTCAGCCTTTGTCCTTAGTGATCTTTTGATAAGATCAGTTCAATGTATAATGCCACAAGTAATCCAAACAGGGATAGGAGAATTCTCATTTTTTTAGAGATGGGATGAATTCCTTTAGGCAGTACTACTAAATCCATAGATGTTCAGGGACTTATGGGAAAGCTGACGACTTTTGTTTACTCTTGACACGTTATTTATCAAGGGCCATTCTCCAAGATGCTCTGTGTAATTAATGGAAGAACAGCACTAAGTCAATTGCAAGAACTGAAAAAGTGGCAATAGGACTTTCAGAATTTGATTACACTGATTGGCCAGTAATGTGGCATTAGTGTCAAAGCTCTAAGTTGTTTGGTGAGGGTGATGGAAGTCACATAGTGCTGCATCAACAAAAGGAATGAGCTGGGGCAAGAGCGTAAGGAGTTTATGGGAAAATAAACTATGGTGGGAATGACTCATGTTGAGCAACAAATGCTCTTTCAAGTTGTATTTACTTTAATCTTTTATTTTGTTCTTTCAGTCTTTGCAACATTTGCTTTTCATTCAAAGAAACAACTGTCAATTTATTTTTGGTTTTATTTCAGAAGTATCTGACTAGAATTCTCAGCTTCAGCTGGAGAAACGTGCAGGAGTTCAGATTATGTTTCCTTTTTAAAGAACAGGAGCACATATTCGGTATGAGAGATGATCAACATAGTGGTCCACTGAAGCTCAGAGTGACCAGTGCTATGTGAAGTCACCTAGTGACTTCAAATGGGTTCTGGCTGTTGACAATATTGCCCTTTCTATAGGTTATTGTTCAGCGAGTCCAAATACATATTTATATCAACCAGGAATTTGGATCTTTAGTCATAAAGCTATTATATACAAACTGCCATTATGTTTTACTGCTGAAACAAATTCTAGCCCATAGCATATAACAATGATCACATTGCTATTATAATTTCTATGGTATCGTAGTGTACACAGCAATTTACAGATACATTAAGGTTCCTCTCTAGAGGATGTTGCAATATAAGGCCCTGTCTTCATGTGGGGGTGGTGATGGGGAAGGTGGTGGTAACTCAAGATAACCAACTTGAGGTAAAATCTTTGTGATGACAAGGCAGGCTGTAGTTTTCACATGAGTTAGCAGGTTAAGTAAAGAATAGACTCCAAATATAGTCTTTAACTCTATCTGCTAACTTCTGTGAAAATTACAACCTGCCTTGTCATCACTAGGATTTTAACCTCAAGCTAGCTAATTTGAGTTGAGAATACACCTTTTCCCCCAGTTGAGACCAGGCCAAAGGGTGTGAATCTATAGCCCTTACCACACATATAGTCCCTTTGATTATAATGGGTCTAATCACACAAGTAAGAGCTGCAAAACTTTTAGCTGAAGGACAACCAAAGTTGACAGACAAAATAAGCTTGTCAGAAAAACATCCTTAGCTGGGTCTTGATTCCAGGGAATTTCCCTTCTAAAATATAACCCGACCACTTTATTTATTGGTCATTTGAATAATGTAACATTACTTGAATTGTTTGAATAATAGGGGGAAACAGGTTTGTATATAATACATTTGAGGTGCTGGTATTTGTAAATAACTTAATTCTGCCCCTCTTTAAATATTATGTATGTGTCTGTACATTATTTTTCTAATCCCAGACAAAGATGTGGAATGAAGTTCGCCTATCAGGTAAGATCCATTTATGAAGGGGGCTATTTAACATTGCTAAAGGACCTTCTTCCCCTCCCTGAACAATCTCTTTGAGGAAGAGTATAAGTAGATGTTTATTGGCACCTATTGTGTGTATCTACCTTTTAAAGGACTACTTGGGGATAATGTGACACACACAGATGGGTGCTGTCTGGAATGATAAACTCTAGAAACCTTTCTGAATATCCAAGGGGATGACCTGGATCTAGGGATTTGATAAGCAAGTCTATAGGAAATGGAAGAGGGGATCTTGGGGACAATATGGCGAAGGCTGACTAGAGTGGTCAGAGATGGAAAGACAGCTTTAAAGAGAGATATACAGTTTTCTATTCATTTTACTATAACTAACTTGAGACGGCCGTATGTTGTTATGAAGACACCCCCAAAATCCCAGTCAATAGGCATGGGAAAGAGATCTTCTCCCATTGATGTGCGTTACCTGGGATTGCAGTCAGACCAAAGAAGAAAGATGTTAGAGTTGTCTGAAAGTGAAAAAACTTTATCCAAATTACTATGTTAAAAAAAGAACGAGAAAACTAGATAGCAGCTCAACAGACAATATTTGTTAAACACAAAATACGTAGCAAGTACTTCAATAATTCTTCAGTTTCTTTTTAAAAAAGTGTAATGTGGGTGGGTGGATTTGTGGAGAGGTAGAAAACATTTTACGTTTAAAAAACTAAGTGTTTTAAAACTTACCTGGAGGAATCACCCTATGGATGAAAAATGGTAATCAATTTTCTATGCCTGTGTTATCCTTGGCACCTCTGCTGAGATTGCAGACTAGTGCCAAGTAGTTAGAAAAGCCTTAACTAGGAAAACAGAGCTAGTTTTATGCGAATTTGGTAAAGAGCAGCCATGGAATGGAATGATCCTGGCTTTATTTAACAAAATACTCAAACATCTTAGAATCTGCATAAGAAACTTTGACTTGCAATGGAGTCTGAAGTCTTCTTAAAACACACCCACTCCCCCCACCCTGCCTCTACAGCATAGAATCTTTCTCCAAGTTACTCAGCCTTAAAAGTTTAAATGTCAGTACAGAAGCTACATGCACACTCTTGAAAAGACAACAGTAAATAAAACTATTTGTTTATTGTTTAAAGAGAAAATAATATGCTTGTGGTGATGCACTTTTTCACGCAGTAAGGAATGGGACTACAAAGGAATCTTAAAACATACGTTATTGTTAGACCAAGTGCAGGTCTTACCTAATGTGTAGTACATTTGGTGACTTGTTGTGGGGGCTTCTCTTTCTCTTTGAAAATGGACTGTGACCTACTAACACACACTGTCCTGTAGCACTACAGATGTGATCAAACATATTTCACCCTTGCAAAAAAAGCTAAATTAGAAAAAAGAGCAGTTCATCCATCAGGCTAAGAACATAATTTTTAAAGCTGATTTACAATGAAATCAAAAACTTATGTGGTGGGAACTTGCAATCCTCAATCACGAGTAGGTTTTTGCAGAATCAGGGCTATATTCTGCTTTTTTCAACAGGATGATCCTGTATCCAAATTGCATTTTGCTGGTGTTTAAAGAATTAGTAAGGAGTTCAGGGGTACTCCCAGAAGAATTTTCTTCTAAAATTCCTGGCCCTTTGTTCAATGAGGTGCATTCATTCCAAAAGGAAAAATTTTTGCTCTTCAGGAGATTTGTTAAGAACATGAATTATAGGCCATGACAGTGGTGAGCTGGAGCAGGTTCCCAAGAACCGGTTGGTAAAATTAGACCTCCATGGAGAACTGGTTGTTAAAGGGCCTGGGGGTGGGCAAAGAACTCCGGTCCGTGGGCCGGACCATCCTGTTGCTCCCAGGATTCCCAGCTGGGGAGGCTGAGGCTCCCCCAGCCCTTCCCCCGCTTCCCCCCAGCGGCAGTGTGGCCAGCCACCGGCATCAGCTAGGCAGCTCAGCTGAGCTCCGGAGTTGCTTTGACCTGCCAGCAAGGTAAGGGGGGAGGGGGCTGCAAGCTCTAGGGCTGCTGGGGGGCAAGTGGGGCAATTTGCCCCAGGCCCTGCAAGGGCCTCCGGCCCCACAAGTATATCTCCGCCTGCCCCGGCCCCTCCTCTGCTCCCCCCACTTAAATCAGAACTTTTTATAGGGAACCGGTTGTTAAAATTTTGGCAGCTCATCACTGGCCATGCAGGTAGTGAAGCCTATAGTTAAAGTTGCCTGACACTTTCCATTATAAGACCCTGTTTTCAGTTGCTTATAACTTTATCAAATTTTACCCGTTCTAGCAGAAATTTTCCATGCTGGGTGTCAGACTCAGGCTGTTGTGTTTATTGTTCTTTTTAAAGCTTCAGGTAAAATGGTTTTGCTGTTTCTGAGAATTAGATTAGGGGAAAATATGTTGTTTTGACCATGTTTTTAAAGGGGAAAAAAAAAAGAATTTACAACCACTTTTGTTGAGCTGCTCTAACGCCTCCATACTTCAGAACAGGAACATGAAATTTGGCAGGGATCTGCCAGGATATCAGCAATGTGGCTTTAGCTGTTCCTATAATTTTTCTTCCAAATTTGGCTGTGTTATAAGAAAGGCCCTGCAAAAATTGTTACTTTTATTTAATTAATGGTAGCATCATGGGTAAGTGTTGGAATGTCCATGGGATATGCATGGCTGCTGAGTCTCCCCCGCTTCCTCAGAACTGCTGAGATTTTTCCAACAGCAAGGAGGCAGAAGCACGGATAAGGCCATAGTTGCTCATGGGGGTTTAGTTAGCTGGTCACATCCTGGATGGAGGTGGCAGGCCAGTCCCATCAGAGAGAATAGGAGGGTGACAGGCTGAGGGGGGGAATCCGCCATTTAATCAGGTGTGTGAGGGGGTCCTGCCCCGGTGAGGGGATTTGGGTGAGGAGATGGGATAGATACACACACACACACACACACACACACACACTCTCTCTCTCTCTCTCCAAGCAGTGGATCTCAGTCTTAGCTCCTCACCAGCTGGTGCTGTGGTGTCTCCAAGCGCCATTGTGGGGTAGGCCAGGCCACAGATCCTAATTGCCACACATTGTCAGCACCACCCCCTCTCCCCTCTGGCCAGCCAGGAAGCAGCAGTAGCAGTCTGGGCCAGAGCTATGGAGTGAGCTGGGCCTTGATCCCTGCCTTTGGGCTGGGCTGGGGTGAGACACCCCCTGTCCTGACATGCCCCCTCATTTCCTTGGATAGAACCAGCCTGCCACTTCCCTGCTCCACTCTGGGATGGGAATGGCCCACAAGCAGCCAAATTACACCTCCCTGCTGTTGGAAAAATAATGGTATTGGGCTAATTTAATGATTTCCATGCAATCCGTGAAATTGTGATTTACACAGAGTACTAGTTATAAGTCTCTCAAAAAACTCAGTTCCCTCATGCTCAAGAGACCTGTTAGAGTTTGGCAGCTAAATTCTCAGATGAATCCCTCTGCAGCGAGCATGCTCTGTCCCAGCCTGCTGGGGCTGAGCAGGACTTTCCCTGCAATTGCTCCTCTTGGCACTGGGCCTGCTGTGGCACCAGAGCTGAGAACAGCAAGATTCTCTGTCCTGTGCTCTCCATGCTCCCTGAGGAAGCTGTCTCACTAGAAAGCAGAGGAATGAGGAGAAAAGAGGGGGACATCAGGAAAGAGTTGCAAGGCAAGGGTAGAAGTTGGGGGTAGAAGCTGGGGAGGGGACAGGGAAGGGAGGTGGCATAGGAGCCTGGCGTGGAGGGGGGTTAGACACAGGAGTTGGGGATTGGAAAGGATAGGAGCTAAGGGGTGGGAGTCAGGAGACAGGGACCAGAGCTGGTGTGGAGTGGAGGATAAGAGCAGAGAGGCATGGGGCAGGGGAAGAAGGATCTGTAACCACTGGAGAGCTCCCCTACAGAGCTTGGAATTAAATCCATTATTTCTGAGTTTCGACATCACTTTTCTGTCAGAAAATAGTTCTGAAATCCACTGGCAAAGTGTGCATCTCTGTCTCCTAATAGTGGCAGCTCTACGTAGAGGAAACAGCATTCTATGGCTACCAGTTAATTTGTTAGCTCAAGTGATTTGTGTTAGCTCAACGGATTAGTAATTTGTGCTGTGGACCTAGACAGCCCAACTCAGCTGATGACCAGGTGGAGATGTGGTGAGACAACTTTAACAAGGGGCTCTCATCTTTGGGACAAAAATGATCTTCCTTGAAATCTATAAAGGTAAGCCATAACATCTGGAATTATTTGTATATTATTAAAGTTCTACTGTGTTTCCCCTATGCCCCTTAGGAGGAGGTCTGTCCCAAAGCCTCAAAATTCTTTCAACACCTTCTCCCTCCTTTTTAAATTTTACTATTTCCACTCAAGACTCCACATCATGCCAACTCTCATTGTCGAGGATGGCTGCACGTTGCTTCCAACAGGTCTCATTAATGCCACTCTTCAAATGGTCAGTGGTCCTTATAAAATAACATAAGGCAACATGTTGCCTCCACAATACTCCCAGCCCAGCTAGCTGAGGAACAAAATCCACAGTACTATTTCAGCCTCTGGTCCCCTGCATAGCAAAAGACCAAGATACTATTTTGCTGGTCATCCTGTTTTATGCTAAATAACAGAAGAAATCAGTATGAGCCCCTGTTAAAGCAGCTGTGATAACCACGGGTAATTCATGAATAATATCACAATGGCCTCAATTCATTTCAAATGGCAACTATTAAAGCAAAGCTTCTAGAAATATCACCTAGTATTGATATAAAGGAATCTTAGTCTTAAAAATGAGTTAAACTGAATCTTTTCACACAAAGATTGAAGATACTCTGTGTGGTAGTATGAGTTTTCTTTACGTTCCTTCCAGTATATAAGAGTTAACAGAAATGGTGGCATATTCACATGCCTACACACGCATGCATTTTCTCTTTTATTCCACTTAGCCTTCCACGGCTAACCCCCATTTGGCTACAGTCTACTCCTGCTTTCATACCTGACCAAATATTATTTCTAAAAGTTAGGGATTGACAAGGTACACGTGAAATAAACAATTCCATTATTTTATTGTTGAAACTCTCCTGCTTCTAATCCCCATTTCTCATTCTGCTATCCCCAGTGCTTGCTGCATTATGGCTAATTTGGCATGTGAGCTTCTTCGGCCCCGGATCTTGTCTTCCTACAGGTCTTTGAATCACCTTGCAAAAATACGTTCTCAAGCTACATATTATAATTTAAAGTAAACTACCCTATCACCACCAGAATGACATTTCTTAAAATGCTTTACTATAGCAACAAACATCTCAATGAAAAGAACATCCACTTTCAGATGACATTTGCTTTTGATGAGCCCTAACTGTTCAAGTGTTACAAGTTCTAAAATAGTATATTCAAGGCTCAAATTCCTCCTTAATGTCACTCTGTTGCCTTCAGTGGTGTGACGCCAGGAATAAATGTAATCCAAAAACGTTATGACAAGTTTTTACCCAGTATTAAAAAAAAACTGTACAGATCAGTGTGCAGTTTCAGCCAATAAATGTCAACAAATGTTCACTGGAAAATTATACAGAAAATTTGTACAGAAATAAACAAAGGAATATGAATATAAATAAGGTCACAGGAATGGCATGGTATGCATGCTATTAGCTCCAAGTTTTTTTGTTTTAATTAATTACAACATACCTCCTTTATTCTGCTGTTGAAGATTTTATCAAGGACTTCCATCTTTTGCTCATTAATAATAGATGACAAAACAAAGGAAGTAAAGCACATGCATGGAAAATTTAAACTCAAAACCACATTATCCTGTGTGCCTGCAAACTTTACAAGATGCCCAATGAGCTTCTGAGACGGTAATGCCACATATGTCACTTGCCTGGCTTAGAAAGGACAGAAGCTGCGTGTCAGTGTTTAAAAGGTCAAATGGAAAGTTGAGAATTGAAATTCATTTGCTGTGTAAATCTGCACTGGTGGTCTGAATCAATAAACCAGATAATCACACAAAGCCCCCTGTGCAGACTTTTAATTACACTAAGTTGAAAGGTGTACAATATATACTTTATAATACTGTACTAAAAAAATAGACACGTAGTATTATAAAATATATATCTACTCAAGCTGGGAATCACACCTCCCAGCTGCTGCATAGACATATCCTAAGGCTTAGTGTATGCTACAAAGTTTTGTCAGCACAGCTGTGTCTAGAAGTATGAAATAAAATTCACACCCCTTATCCGACAAAGTTATGCTGGCAAAAAATCCAATGTAAACGCAACTATGCCAACAGAAAAGTGCTTCTGTCAGCTTAGCTAATGTCATTCAGGGAGATGGGTTATCTAAGCTAACAGGAAAATTCCTGTGAGCTTATTCTGCATCCACACTAGGGGGCTCTGCTGGCATAGCTGTACTGACAAAGAATTTGAGGGAGATTTTCAAAAGCGCCTAAGGGAGTTATCAACATCTCATCAAAGGTGTTTGTTTTGGGTCTGTGCCTATCCAATGAAACAGTTGGGAGTGTGAGGGATGTGCTTAAATTTATAATGTCTTTTTTCCAAAGTGCATTTGTGTCATTGTATTGTTATGATTTGGGTTAAGCCTCTTTGTAATTGCGGGTGTAACTGACGCTCTTAATTTAAGGCAGTTGTAGGGAGCCGGCTCCTTTATGTAACCAGGTAGCTGAAACAATAGCAGCCACTATCACATACACACAGGCACATGTCACTGCCTTAAAAAATGGTACATATGTGTAGCGGGCTTTTGCTGGATATTGTTTTGTGAAGGTTTGTGTCTTTAGCTATGTCCACGCTACAGGTGTTACAGCAATGTAGCTATGCTGTAATCCCACAGTGTTGGCACAACCTAGAGTGACAGAAGAGGTTTTTCCATCACTGTAGGAACTCCACCTCACCTAGCAATGGTAGCTAGGTCAACGAAAGCATTCTTTCTTCGACCTAGCTGCATCTACACTGGTAGTTAGGCTGTCATAGCTCAGGGGGTGGGTTTTCACGTACCTGAGCTCTGTAATTATGTCAATCTAAATTTTCAGTGTAGACAAGGACTGTGTGAGAAATAACAGGAGAATCTGAGAGAGAAGGTGGAAAGCCAAGGACACAGCCTGGACAAGCTCTGGGAGTGTGACCCTGAAAAAAGCCTAGTGAGAGAGCTTTTGGGGAAGAGTGCTGGTTCAAAGAGGCTTGGAGCAAAGAAACTCTCTCTTGTTGTTTTGATTCCTCCTGTACTCAGGGAAACCGGTTAAAACTGCACACAGTTAATTCCCTCTTTCAGAAACTCAATTAAGGCACCACTGCCCAGTCACCAAGGAGTGTCTTTCTCTTGGACTCTCCTGCTCAGCACACCCTTCTCTTTTATTACCTTAGTCCCTGGACATTTTACCTTGAGAAGGGAATCCGTTAGCACAAAACTGCTCATCTAGAGGACCATGTGGTCTTGAAAGGTGCACCTGTGCATTAATTCCCTTTTATACAGCTGTTCTGCAACACAAAGTAACCTCAAAAAAGGTTTGATTGTCCATCCAGACAAAGGAGAGTGCTTTTACCCAGTGTGTCTCAGTATGGTTCCTGCATGAGGTCACTTTAACTTTTTCTATGGAAAGTTTCATACTGAGTGCTTATACATTGATGACTCATAACATGTATGACCTTAGCATCTTTTGCTGTAATAATATAGATATTCTTTTGTCTCACTGTGTGCAAGTATAACATATACAGTGACTCCTCTTCCAACACAGCTTATCTGACAGACACAGGCATGAGTACAGATTGCACATAAGGGTAAATCTAAGACTCATAGACTTTAAGGCCAGAAGGGACCATCGTGATCATCTAGTCTGACCTCCTGCACATTGCAAGTCACATAACCTCATCCACCCACTCCTGTAATAGATCCCCCTGAACCTTCAGCCCTGTGTGCTTGCTTAGGAAGCAAAGAAACACTCTTGGGCCTTGCCTACACATAAAAATTGTGCTGGTTTAACAAAACTATTTCATTAAACTGGCAGAAACCCCTGTGTGGACACTTTAACGTCAACTTAATACTGATTATATCTATTTAGCTTGCACCTGTACTGACACAAACTAAACAGCTATAAACCGGGTTTAAAACAAATTAAGAGTGTTCATACAAGGCTTTGCATTAATTTAACTGACTCTGTCTAAAACAACACCTTTCATTAAACTGGTATAAATCTGTGTTTAGCAAAGAGAATGTGAAGGTGCAAAGAGAGTGGGAGGAGATGTAGGATGAGATGAAAGAGACGTTTTGCAGATCAAGACTTGACTAGAGATTTGAACACAGAGCTATGCAAAGGCAGGGGAGCAGCCAGCTTCAGAATTGGAATTTGTCCAGTATACCAAGATTTAACAACACAGAAGGTACTGTGGAATCCTTGGTGACCACAAGCAGGCAGGCTCTCTGACTTGTCCAATTGAAAAGATTGCTATATTGACTACTACAGAAAGAAATTAATATAAACAATGTCATGCCAAAGGTGATAAGAAAATAAAGGTTGGAATTTTATTTCAGTAAACAGAGAGAGATGGGATAAGAATGGTCTAGTTCCAGAGGAGAAAAGATTTAGAAAACAAATATTTATATTCTTGAATAAAGCAACAGTAAAGTGTAGCCAATATATAGTTTTGCTGTTGCTTTGTTCAATAATATAAATATTTATTTACTATTTACACATTAAAGGAAGCAAACTGGCAGAGACCTGGGGAGACATCAGAGGGAAGAAGCTGCTCTATTTCATGCTCCCCACTGCTATAGGAAACACAAATAAAAACAAAACAAACAAATCCCCCCTTTAACCTCCTCCCCACGCAAAACCAACTGGTGAAAACAATGCTTCTCTGTAGTTGGCTAAAATGTTGTTCCACAGATCCGATTGCATGTTATGTACCAACTTATTGTAGCTGTATTTCACAGCTTTTTTTCATACTTATATTTTGCTTTGACTGTCTTCATCATGCAAGGGGCATCTCTTCCTAATACAAGATAGTTATGTTGGGAAGTTGGTATCCTAACTGCTAGTTGGTATAATGGCTAGCGAAGTATTTACAAGTTTTCGTGACTGCTGTGTGATCTATCCAGTTAGACAGAGTTCTGTGGTTCATTGCGTTGTGCCATTACAAACCTGGTTGGTGAGGTACAGTAGAGTATGACACAATGCAAAGTAATAGTTTGTTTTCAATGTTATATTATATCCATCCAAAATATTCACTAGCTCAATTGTAGTTCAAGTACTCTCTAAAAGACTGGTTAATAGCTATACATGATAGTTCAAATCCACGTGTAATTAAATAACGAGGTATCTCCTTGTGGATGTTTAGCTGTCAACTCAATCTCAACATTGTCAAAACAGAGCTCTTAATCTCCCTTTCTCTACTTACTTTCTCTATCGTTGTGGACAATGCCAACATATTGCCAGATGCTCACACTCAAACTAGGTGTCCTGTTCAACTTGAATCTCTCTCTAGTCTTCACATCCAGGCTGAGTCTAAATCTTGCTGATTTTTTTTTCTGCACAACATCTGTAAGATGAGAGGCTTTATCTGTCTACAAAACTAAAACTTTCGTCCAGAGTCTCATCTCAATTACTGCAACATCGTTTCCGCTGGCCCTGACAAAAGCTATCTTGCCCCACTTATATTCATTCAGAATGCTGTTGCAAAGATCATTCTTCTAGGCCATCACTTTGACCATGACAGCCCTCCCTTTGCATCCCTCCACTGGCTCTCCATTTTCTATTGCATCAAATATAAGCTACTTGTTTTCACTTTACAGGTCCTTCATGACCTATCCTCCCTCCACCTATCATCTCTCCTTCACAATCAAGAAGTAGACTTCTGCCTCCACTTGACCAATGAATAGTGCCAGCCTCTATAGCCCACTTGTTAAATCTGTAAACAAGACCTTTGTGCTTCCCCCATGCTGACCCTCAAGTTTGGGAGGTGCGCCTCATAAACATCTACAAAGCTACCTCCTTATCCACATGCAAAACCTCAAAACTCTTCTTTTCATTGATGCCTACAAAATAACTTGACAACCATTAGGCCACTGGTGTGCCAAGACTAGAGCCTGTCATGCTGTCCAATATTGTTTCCTTGTACTCCCCTGTCTGTCTAGATGCAAAGGTCTCTTTGTATTTGTATTTGGATGGTAAGGACTTTGGGGCAGGGGGCCATCTTGTGGTTCAGTTTTTGTACAGCACTTTATCCTGGTGCATGACTAGGGGTCTAGGTGCTGTGGCAATACTAAAATAAATAAATAAATCTCTAGAAACACAATAAACATCATAACTTAAAAGTTAGTGTGGAGAAAGTAGTCCATTTTTTTAAAGAGACAAATTACTGTGAACAAACCAAGTGTGTCAGTGGAAACTGCTCTAATCATAACTAGTATGAAAAGATTTCATGTTTGTCAAATCTTATGCCACCTCATTGAAATTGCAAAAGTTCAAAGTGGCTCCTATTTTCTTCCTGCCAGTACTGTCACAAGTGTCCTAGAAATTATTTTCCATTAAACAGATTCAGTTTCAATCATCGCTTCAATTGTTTCAAAAACAATTTTTTTTAATTTTTTTTTTTGGAGCAGCTCCGCAGAGGGCCAGCTACTTCACACTAATCACAAGGCCCCCTCCTTCCTTTGGTTAGTATGCTTCCTTTGGCCACACCATTCTTTGCCTGCTCCTGGACTCTGTGATGAAGCGGCTTTTAAGAGACTGTTTGGGATTGGGGATGGGTTTGCTTATCCTTTTGATGTTCAGTTCTTTAGGCTAGTCTGCTTTTTCCTGTTTTGTGTGGTAGGAATGTGTAAGTGAATGTGATATGGAATGGACACTAGTGAATTATTCTTTTATTTTTGTTTAATCACTATAGTGTGTTCTTGCTTTCTATCCTTCCTAGGAAAAGGACAAATAGGTAAACCCATATCCTCGTGTAAAATTCAGAGTTGGTGGCTGCCAGGCTCATAATGAGAGGAAGAACCAGATCAGTTAAACCCTGTTGGAGGCACAGGTGTAGCAAGTTAACAAATGGGAACTAGATGCACCGAAGCAGGGCAAAAGCCAGAAATTTCAAGAGAAGAGTTGGGATAGCTAGAAAAGTTTTATGTTTCAGAATTGGCTGGGAGTCTGATATCGTTTTTGAGCCAAGTGTCGTATACCATTCTTATAGCCTTTGTTTTGGTTTTGGTTCTTTTCCCTGTAGTGGAGAGGACAAATAAATTATATTTTTACCCTATTTTGGAGCATCGTTTTCTGTAAAAGCTGACCAAGCCACTTGGTCTCTGAGACAGCCCTCAAAAAGCCATAAGATACCAACCTTGCAGTGTTTCTGCATAAGCACTTAGGCAGTCTCTGGGGTGTGATGTTCCAATGGCTCCCTTCCCTCCCTCCTATAACTTTAGACTGTTAATTAGCCTTTCTACTCCTCCTCTTCCACCCTTGCACGGTAGGTGGCTTTTTGGAGGAGATAAGAGGGACCTATAAGCTCTCTGGCAATGTCTTAAGTTACCTTCCCTGCTCAGAGCATGTGCTTGTGTATATATACACACACCATTCACATTACTTTGTAAAACATTGCAAACCTCAAGCATTCAGATATCATGAGCCAGGCACCAAATTATTAAACTGACTTAAAAATCATGGTTTAAAAAAATAAATCTGAGCTTCTAGAGTGCACTCCACATTTTAAAGCTTTTCTCCACAACCATGAGGGCTGCTGCTGCTTTTCTTTTCTTTTTTTTTTAACATATATAATGAATGTGGAGATTATCATGCAATTTCTTGATTTCAGGATCTTGGGCTTTAAGAAATATACTAAAAATCATCACACTCATGATAAAATTGTGAGAATTGGCAATACTGTTCTGTATCTTCCAGTATCAAACTTCTTCCAAACCATCATGTTACAAGTATTAGATCACAGTTTTAGCAGTTTGAATATTAAATTTTAATTAAATTAATCAATTTGATCAGCTCTCATTATAGACCAGTTATTCATGACATGTTCCCCCTCCCCCCTCATTGTACATAACGTGAGTTTATAGTGAAATATAAAAGGTCACTTTCAACCCTGGAATATCTGTAGTCAAATCTACTCAAGCAGTTTTTGAAAAGTAATACCTCAGAAACCTTAGAAATAAGCTTTATTTAGATAAATGTATAATTACAGCTCACAGTCTGTACTTAATAAGGGTATCTGCAGGAAAAAAGTAAATCTGTTCCTTTAGAATCTGTTTAGTAGTGCAGATTATTCCTCTTTTGAAGTCCTAAATTTATCATAATCCTTCCCAGAACAACAAATTGTGATGTCAAAAATAGTGGCTAAAGTGCACGTGTGGGGGGGGGGGTGGCGTGATTCTCATGTCATTTAGGCCCAAATCCTGCGAAGACTAATGTATGTGTTTAACTTTATGTACTGTGAGTAAACTCATTGATTTCACCAATATCTACCAGCTTCTGGTGATGAGAAAGACAAGCTTTTGAACTACACAGAGCTTTTTTCTTCAAGTCCGGGGTCCTGCACCACAAAAAGTGCTGTGTGTAGCTCAAAAGCTCGTCTCTTTCACCAACAGAAGTTGGTCCAGTAACAGATACTGCCTCACCCACCTTCTCTCTCTCATATACTATGTTTATAATGTTAAGAACAATAGACCATGAAGCTATGACAATCAGGCCCCAGATCCAAGTATTAGGTGTAGCACATGTAACTCTCAGCCTCGAATAGCTGTCTTTAAAAAGTGCCCCTCAGACTTCTGTTGACAGCTGTTCAATTTAATAAAGGTACTCTTGCTGAACTCCCTCTGCGACGTTAGAACCCCTAGTGGGCTGTACACTAGGAGTCTAGAGCAGCTTGGATCTGGACAATGGAAGCAGTACGCTTTTATAAGTGGAAAGGTGCATAGACCTGGGCTGAGGTATAGTTTTATGTTAAACTTACTATTTCACTCATTTTCTGAAAGAATCCCACGTACCCTGTTGGCAGGACTTCTGTGTGTAAATGAAATCACCCTTCAAGAAGCTTTAAAGTGCAGTGCCACTCTGAATGGTGATTAAAAGTGGCAACATGAGGCTCCATGTTTATGTCTCAATGACTTGTGTGTGTGTGTTTTCAGTTTGCAAGTTAAAAAGAATTTGTCCCCACTTTACTGTCAGCCCTGTAAACTAAACCTCAGATCTGCAAGGCAAATTGGGTGCTTTCCTTCTCTTGCCTCATTGCTGCAAAGATTCTGCAGTCCTCTTTAGGCCTCCAGAGACTCCTCTCCCATCCCTTTGCCTTCAATGGATTGCACAGATGTAACTGACTGAAACTAGTAAACAATTCTGTTGTGGCCATTTTAAAAAAAAGGAATAGTATCTAGCTGACACCGTCAGGTGTGTTGACTCTGCAAGACTAACAAGAATAAAAAGCAGTAAACACTTACTTTGTCACCAAAGTCAGCAAATGTAACTGCTTATACACAAAGGGCCTAGTTCTTCTTTAATTCCCACCATTTTTACACTGGTGTAGCTCCATTGACTGACTGAAAGCGAAGGTCATACAGAACTCCAACTTGTAATATAGCAATCTTCCTTTTAAGAAGACAAGGCTACCATCAGACTGCTGACCTCCATGTTCCATTGACTGCAATGGAGTTACTCCTTATTTACACCAGTATGAGCAGAATCAGGCCCACAGTGCAGATCTGTTAGTACCATTTTTATGTTCTCCCTTTGCAAAGTAGATGCATACCCTACCAGGTACAACCAACAGTTCTTGAACAATATGGCACATTTTTTTTCTCCACCTTTGCTTCAAGCAAACATAGTATATGGTCATTACCAGGAACTTCTATTTTCCCCCTTAATAATATTTAGAGTTCTCAGTTGTGCCTCTTACACTACATTCTCTCGGCATAGAGGGAAAAACTCAATTTAAAAATATAGATATTGTTTGAAAGGATGACTGTCACTGTTGCTTCCCCCCAAAACATACATCTTTAATTTATTCTCTAGATTAGATATGACACATTACTTCTTATTGTGGCTTTGTCTACAAGCTTTCACTTATAACTTGGCAGTGATGGCCACCACTCCATTTTCTATTCCTACTTGTAAGATGTAATGAACTTCCTAGTTGTTAGGCCTAGGACATGTGAAAAGCCACAAGATCAGAAGATGTGAAAACTGGGACTCTGACTTGTTTGTTGGTGTACACAGCATAACACTGTAAGTGAGCTAACCCTTCCATATCTGAATCAGAACAACCCCCAGTAAGTTTTTTAAAAATCAATTTTTTTTTATTCTTCATTTTATCACAAATAAAGGAATAAACTAATCTTGCTAGCAGGAGATACCCTTATTTGTTTGGAGAAACAAAAACATGATATTTTTGTATTAAAAAAAATCTTTTATTCCTTTCATCATAGTCATTTCTGCAGAAACACAGTCAGAAATTTCTGTGTAGGAGTATGGATTTCTGGTAACAAGGCCACCTACACAAATTCACTACAGGAAGTAGGAAGCCTATAAAGCTTCACTCACTAAGGACCCAATTTTGCAAAATACTAAGTACCCTCTACACCTGCTTAAGTCAAAGAGAATAGAAGGTACTGAGCCTTTAGCAGTAGGTGATCAGGATTGGACCACCCTAAATCTTGACTTGATGAGTCGCAGAGCTGCATATATTTGTGTTTCTCAATAAAATTCCAAATATCTGCACAATCTCTCCCCACCCCACCATAATAAACAGGATCCTGTTTCATACATCTATAAAAGTTGTTTTGGTATTAGAAGGAATAATTTGTACTTAATTGTTTTATTTTTCCTCTAGAAGCTGTTTCATTTCTGGGGAAGGTTCCATTAATAACTAGATAGGAAAAGATTTCTCAATTCATATTTTTGCCTTAAATTTTAATTTTACAAGTCAGACTATACTATTAGAAAATCTTATTGTAATTAGTACCCAAGAGAGCACTTTGTCTTTGCAGCAATCCAGTGCAACATATATAAAGATGAAGAATTAATAAAGAATATTTACCTTCTACACATCATTTTTTTAACAGAACAGTGTTCAAAACTGTCAGCAATTTTGATAAATGCTCAGCTTAGTGGTTGTATGAAGGCGGAAAGAAAAAAGTTACAGCTGAAAGCATATATTGAACTGAAAGATTTTACTACCATTTTTCTGCTAAAGAACTGCATGCATCCAGAAAATATTGTCAGTTGCAGACTATATCTTATCCGCTTTGATTTCAAATACAGTTTTATTTTCAAAATGTACGTTAATCCAAACTAGAATGTACCTGAGGTTAAAGGACACTGTCAATTGGAAAAATCCCACTCCTGAATATTGTATCTACAATTGTTGTATCTACAATAATCCCTTAGATTACTATAACTGAGAAGTTATTGGAACCAAGTCTTTCAGTTTGTTTACTTTGATCATTTGGCAGAATTTTGTGCATAGTTTGTTTCTGTTTCCTTGAATAACTAGTTAACAATGGAGAAACTCGCTAACTGAACAGAGCCTTACAAATGTCAACTGGTGAGGAGAAAAGCACTTAAATTAATTTAAATTTCCTTGAAAAAATTAATGATAAATTATATACGCTATTCAATCAGGGTCCTATCAGAAACTGGGTTCTTTATCAGTTAGTTTTAAAAATAGAATTTGACAGCATCCCTTTTAAAATTATTGTAATTGTCCTTTATATTTCATTCTTTGGACTTGTCTACACATGGTTTTTGTACTGATTTAGTTAAACAGAAAAATAGATGTAATTAAAGCTGTGCAATCCTCTTACCAAAACAAACTATACTGCTGTTCACACCTACTCTATCCCTGAGGCTGCAGGATCTCCCCAGTCTCTTGAACACCCACTCTGTGGGGACAATGGTTAGAATATCTGTGTAACAGTAGATCTGCCAGTCCCATCCCTGATGTAATTATCATAGCAACAAATCCCCCCTGCATCAAGCTAAATTAATAAAAGTACAGTCTTGATATTTCACATCTATACTTTTGAGTTTTTGCAAATGTGCATGCCACTTGGATAATTAGGAGTTTCCTCGATTTTCATGTGCAAATAGCTTGTGTGCACAAGTCAGAAAAAAAAGTAGTAACTGTATGTGCAACTATTACATTTGTGCCCAGAATCTCACACATTTATGGGTTACTTTTGAACATTTGATCCCTGAAGTCTTAACTCACTAGTGACAACCTTGTTATATTTTCTCCTGAGTACTTAATTGAGATGAGAAACAAATGACGAACTTTTACAGGTTCAGTACTTAGTGAGTAGCTAGCTATTGATTTAATGTTCTCAGTTGGAGATGTGTACGAAATTTTTAATCTCTTTATCTGATCTCTTATTTCAAAACCTCAACCAAACAAGCTACTTTTTCAAGCTAATTCATTTTAACCTACTTTCACTAGTAATTAAAAGCCATTGATTGGGGAGGGGAAGTAGCATCATTCATCTTTAACCGTAGTAACCTGGATGCCCTCTAGTGAGACTGTCAAGTTCTTTTTTCTATCAATTCTTTATCCTCTTACAGAAATAAATGGGAGGGTTGTACATCACTCCTTTAATGTGAAAACCTCGGAACAAGTCTGACAACTGATCTTGTTGTGGAAGCCCCAGTGAATTCAAAGAGCTTGGTGGGGAAATGAGTGAACAGAAATAAAGTAATTGCCTTCTGTTCATAGTAAGACCATATGTTTACTTTTAATAGATGACCTCCAATTCTCTCTGCTGTCTAGTATACAGTAAGTACCTTTCTTCTTCGAGTGCTTGTTCATGTCCATTCCAACCAGGTGTGTGCATGCCAGCCGGGAGAGATTTCCCTTAGCAGTGTCCGTATGGTTGGCCTGGGCGTCCCTGGAGTTGCGCTTTCATGGCACCCAATATAGCACCCTGCCGACCCCCCACTCCCTCAGTTCCTTCTTACTGCCAGTGACGGCTAGCTGGAACTTCGTTTGCTCTTGTGGGAAGCACTTTGGCAGTGTCTTCTGTAGTTTTTCTTGTACATACGATGTAAATAGTTCTTTAGTTAGTTAGTAGTTAGATATAGTTGTAATAGTTTAGTTTTGTTTGGGGTTCCCCCCACGACGTTTCCCCACATCTGGGGTATGCCCAGGTCTCCAGGGTTTAACCTCTGTGAGGACTGTGGCAAATTTATGCCCAAGAGTGACCCTCACTCTTCCTGTCTGCAGTGCCTCGGAGCATCACCAGAAAGAAAGGTGCAGGATCTGTAAGGGTTTCCGACCCAGAAACCTTAAAGACTGGGAGCTGAGACTTAAAATCCCGCTAATGGAGGTGGCGCTATGACTACCACACTCCAACCCTGGATCCGCCTAACGTGCGCTAAGTACCACTTTGTCAGTGCACAATGCTCCGGCGCCAATGATGAGTGAGCCGGCGCCGACTAAGGACGCTAAGGCCCCTCGGCACCATCACAGCTCGGGCCATAAAAGTCGTCCTCGGTGTGGTACCACTCTCAATTGTTAAAGAAGAAGAGGACGGAGAGAGGTCGGTCCTCCCCACTGAAGCCTAAAGGGTCAGTGGCATCCACGAGTGCCTCAGGACAGACAGCTTCGTCCCTACAGCCCTCCAGGGTCTCGTCAACTCCTGCCCCAGCTGGGGTCCAGTTGAGTCCGAACCCCCCCACAGTCACCAGATCGCCGAGGTGACCACCTCCAGCTCCCATTGACACCGGAGGCATTTGAGGTGGCCAAGGACCTGATGCACCTCCCAGTGCTGACCTCCCCACAGAGTAGGGACAAGTCGCCGGTAACTGCATGGCCACACTTCCAATCCGGGGGCAAACCAGCACTGATGGCACGCTGATCTCCATCCCTGGTGCACCTCTCCCCGGCACAGGCAGCACACGCACTGATCCCTGGCCTCTCGGCACCGCTCGCCAGCAGCCCAGGGCACAGCTCCTCCGTGGTCTTCCTACTCAGAGACCTTGGAGTCGGAGGCGGACTCCTATTGCTGCAGGAGGTCCATATTGCGCCGGTGTCATCAGCCCTACCTGGCACCGTAGCCCCAGCAGCCATCATCCCAATGGCCCTTTTGGACACCTTAGGCGTAACACCAGAGTCAGGGTCAGGTCCAAGGTCCCAGTTGGCGTCAGTGTCTTCAGCATCCTTTGTTCCATCGCAAGCAATGCCGGCACTGCCTACAGCGGCACTGCTGACCGAAAAACAACAGCTCTGGCACTGACCTTTCCATCAACGGCACTGCCGATGGCTGCAGCTCCGACTCTGCTGGCATTGGCAAGGTTGGCACCCTGTGCCGGGCTCCCACACCGACCGTGGCACCAAGGCTCCCACCTCCAGTGGCCCCGGCACTGCATCCCATCGAATACCATGTGCCAAGAGACCCAAAGGGCGCTGAAAACAAGTGAGCAAGGTCTGCTGCCAGTTCTCTCCTCATCATCCTTGCCAGGTGAAGCGGTCGCGGGGGCGTTGGTGGCTCCAGCTCTGGAGGATAATTGGGTTCTCCAGCAGCTCCTGTGCCGGGCTGCCCAAAGCCTGGGCATACAGGCAGAGGAGGTGGTGAAGGAGTCAGACCCAGTTGTGGACATCCTTGCACCCTCGGGTCGATCATGGGTAGCCCTGCCACTGATAAAGACAGTAGTAGATACAACCAAATCTCTGTGGCAGACCCCTACTTTTCTGGCCAAGAGAACCGAAAGGCACTACTTTGTACCATCCAAGGGGTATGAACACTTATATACTCACCTGCTCCCCGACTCGTTGCTGGTTGATGCAGCCAATCAGAGGGAATGTCAGGGCTTCCAAGGTCCCACCCCAAAAAATAGGGAGGCGAAGAGACTCGACCTGTTCGGCAGGAAGGTCTATTCGACAGGGGGCCTACAGCTCCGCATCTCAAACCAGCAGGCCATCGTAAGCAGATATTCACACAATACCTGCACTGCGATGGCCAAGTTTGCGGTGCTCCTGCCGCAAGACTCTCGCACAGAGTTCCCTGCATAGTGGAGGAGGGGAAGCTGGTCTCCCAGGCCTCCCTACAGGTGGCTTTGGACGCGGCAGACACAGCCTCATGAACACTGGCCACGGGAATAGTAATGAGGTGGGGTTCCTGGTCGCAGGCCTCTGGACTATGTCATGAGGTCCAACAAATGACCCAGGACCCTCCCCTTCAAAGGCTCGACCCTGTTTTCTGAGAAAACGGACAAGGGACTTCATAGTCTGAAGGACTCTAGGGCCACTCTAAGGTCTCTGGGAGTTCACCAGCTACTCAGCGTAGGCATTTTAGACCTCAGCCTACGCCTAGGTTCTGACGTTTCTGAGTCTGACAGGACTCTTCTTGTAAGAGGAATAGGAGCGGTAGGAGGAGGCAGCACCTCTCCTCGGGGCAGAGCTCTGGTCAGCCCAGGCCTTCGGCTGCTCCAGACCCCCTTTTGAAGGTCGAGGACGGCTCACCAGTTCAGACTATGGATCCATCCCCTCTTACCACCTTGTCCTGTCTATCCCCTTTCTACCATGCTTGGTCCTATATCACCTTGGACCTTTGGGTGTGCCGCACGGTAGAGAGGGGATATTCCATACAATTCTGTGCCCTCCCACCCCTCCACCCGCCTTCCCCGTCCCTCTTCAGGGACTCCTCTCACGAGCAACTTCTAATTCAGGAAGTACAATCCCTCCTCTTGGTAGGGGCAGTGGAAGAGATTCCTCAGGGGCAAAGGGGTAAGAGGTTCTACTCCCGGTATTTCCTAATACTGAAAGCCTAGGGTGGCCTCAGACCATCCTGGACCTGCGGCAACTCAACAAGTTTGTAAAGAAACTCAAGTTCCACATGGTCTCGCTGACTTCCATTATCCCCTCATTGGATCCAGGAGACTGGTACGCCGCCCTTGACTTGAAGGACATGTATTTCCACATAGCAATAATTTCTCCTTCCAGACGTTACCTCAGATTTGTGATGAACAACAGCCACTATCAGTTTATCATCCTCCCTTTTGGCCTGTCAGCGGCACATCACGTTTTCACCAAATGCATGGCAGTCATTGCGGCATTCATGCGTAAGTGCCAGATTCAGGTTTTCCCATACCTCGACAACTGGCTGATCAAAGGCCACTCCAGATCCCAAGTGGAGCATCAGGTCAGCTTCATAAGAAGGACCTTCCTCGAACTAGGTCTCCTTCTCAACAAGGCCAAATCCACTCTGTCCCCAATGCAGAGGATAGACTTTATAGGCTCAGTACTGAACTCAACCCAGGCCAGGGCATACCACCTGGAAACCAGGTTTCAGTCTGTAGGGGACATCATATGGGGCCTCAGAAAGTTCCCGACAACTACAGCAAGGAACTGCCTGAAACTGCTGGAGCACATGGCTGCGTGCACCTATGTAGTACAGCATGCCGGACGCAGACTTCGCCCACTTCAACCATGGCTGGCGTCGGTTTATCGACCGGCCCGGGACACTCTGGACAGCATTGTAACCCTGACCCACCCTGTACTGGACACCTTCCTGTGCTGGCTCAACCCAAAGGTGGTTTGTGCGGCAGTACTTTTCACCAGTCCCCAGCCATCCCTTTCATTAGTGATGCCTCGGTTCTGAGCTGGGGGGCTCATTTGGGAGACCTCAGGGCCTCTGGTCTCAGGTGGACCTCGCTCAGCATATCAGTGTCAGAGAGCTGAGAGCAGTGCATCTGGTGTGCCAGGTTTTCAGAGCCCACATATCAGGCAGATGTGTATCAGTCCTCACGCACAACACCATGGCGATGTTTAATATCAACAAACAGGGGGGTGCATGCTCCTCTCCCCTGTGCCGGGAAGCCCTCAGCATAGAGAACAAACTGGTGGATAGTCTCAGCCAAACTTTTCATGACCATGAGTGATCCCTCCGGCCAGACATGGTGAGCTCAATATTCCATCTTGGGGTTTTTCCCCAGATAGACCTGTTTGCCACATGCGGCAACAGGAAAGGTCAACTGTTCTGCTCCTTCCTGAATCACAGCCTGGGATTCATCACGGATGCCTTCCTTCTTCCATGGGGGACTATCTGCTTTATGCATTCCCACCGATACTGCTGGTCCACAAGGTGCTCCTCAAGGTCTGCAGGGACTGGGAGCAGGTCATATTGATAGCTCCGGCATGGCCACACCAGCACTGGTTCACATCGCTCCTGGAAGTGTCTGTGGCAAGCCCGGTCACCTTACCGCTGGTCCCGGACCTGATCACGTGGATCACGGCCGCCTCCATCACCTGAACTTAGAGTCGCTCCACCTCACAGTTTGGATGCTCCAGGGCTAAATGCCATGGAACTGGCCTGTTCTGATCAAGTCAGAAAAGTTCTCCTTGGCAGTAGGAAGCCCTTTACAAGGGCAACATACCTTGCCAAATGGAGGAGGTTCTCTCTCTGGTCGGAGCAACACCATCAGTCGCCAATGCTCGTCCTGGTCCCTTTCATACTGGACTACCTCCTCCATCTTAAATAACAAGATCTGTCCTTGTCCTCAATAAGGATCCACTTGGCCACCATCTCCGCCTTCCATCCAGGTGCAGACAGCTTCTTGGTCTTCGCGAACCCCATGATTAGCTGTTTCCTCAAAGGCCTCGACAGGCTCTACCCGCAAACTCGTCAGCCTGTCCCAGCGTGGAACCTTAACCCGGTTCTCACCAGACTTACGGGCCCTCCATTTGAGCCACTGTCAACGTACTTCCTGCTTTATCTCTCTTACAAGGTGGCGTTCCTGGTGGCGATAACCTCAGCTAGGAGAGTGTCGGAGCACAGGGCACTTACATCTGAGCCCCCTTACACCTTATTTCATAAGGACAAGCTTCAGCTCAGACCAGACCTGGCTCTTCTCCCTAAAGTTGTGTCTCAGTTTCACATGAGCCGGGATATCTTCCTCCCAGTGTTTTATCCTAAGCCACATTCCTGCGACAGGGCGTGTAGGCTTCACTCATTAGATGTCTGCAGAGCGCAGGCCTTCTATATAGAGAGAACTAAGCCGTTCCGAAAGTCCGTCCAGTTATTCGTAGCAGTGGCGGACAGGATGAAGGGCCTCCCTCTCTCATCCCAGCACATCGCGTCATGGATCACATCATGCATTCGGGAGTGGTGATCGGCGGAGCGCCAGGCCGTAACATTCACACCACTCAGCCTCCTCAGCTGCATTCCTGGCGCAGGACCCCACCCAGGAGATCTGCAGAGCGGCAACATGGTCCTTGATACACACATTTATGACTCACTATGCGATCACACAACAGGCCAGAGACGATGCGGCTTTTGGACGAGCCATGCTCCAATCAGTGGATGACTCCGACCCCACCTCCTGAACTTTGGCTTCTTCTTCGAGTGATTGCTCCTATGCATTCCATGTAGGTGTGCGCGCCGCGCGTGCATGGCTCTTCGGAACATTTTTAGCCTAGCAACACCGGCGGGCCAGCTGGGCGCCCCCTGGAGTGGCGCCGCTATAGCGCTAGTTATATACCCCAGCCGGCCCGTCCGCTCCTCAGTTCCTTCTTCCCGCCCGTGACGGCCAGTTGGAACTGTGGAGTGCTTGTCGTCCTCCACTTACCTAGCTCACCTTGGTTCTAGTTTTGTGTTTATTGTATATAGTTAGTTGTTAAAATTAGTTAGTTGAGTAGTTATTAGATAGATTAGGGGGAATTAGGGGGGCTTAGCCCCTCTTTTCCCGTCCGGTGCGGGCGTATGCCCAAGACACCGGGATTCAAGCCCTGTGCGGCTTGCCAGCGGCACATGCCCATTGGGGACCCTCACGAAGCCTGTCTTCGTTGTCTCGGCGAGGGCCATCGACCAGACAAGTGCCTCACTTGCAGGTCGTTCAAGCCGCGAACGAAAAAGGAGCGGGACATTAGATTACGGCAGCTCCTCATGGAGTCGGCGCTTACCCCTGCGGTGCCGACTCCTCCGGCTCCGCCGTCGTCCTCGGTGCGGAGCGCTCCAGCGGTCCCCAGCTGGTCCGGTACCGAGACTCTTAAGAAGCAGCCGGCATCGAAGCCCCGGCACCGTTCCCATTCACCATCTGGGAAACGGAAGCCGAAGCCCAAGACTGTGGAGACTGCTACATCGAGAACACTGGTGCAGCAGCCAGTAGCGGCGCCTTCGGCACCGACTCAGACAGCGCACGGACCGTGCGCGGTACCGTCGACTCCGGCACCGGCTGGGCCGTCGAGTCCGGTACCCCCGCGCTCCCCGGTGCAAACCGCGGTCGAGCTGCCTCTCCCATCCACGCCCGAGACGTTCTCGACGGCGAGGGAGCTCATAGAGCTAACAGAGGCACCGAGCCTCCGGCCCCCGGCACCGCCAGTGCGGGCTGTTCCGTCAGTGGGCAAACCGGCCATGGTACGACCTGCCACCCCTGACGAACGGGATAGAAGGCGATCCAGGTCCCGCTCCCACTCCCGGTCCCGGAGACGGGCAACTTCCCGCTGTTCAAGGTCACAGCACCGGTCTCCATCCCGGTACCGCTCTCCTTCTCGGCGCCGGTCGCAGTCCCGGTACCGCTCCTCATCGCGGTACCGGTCGTACTCCCGGAGGCGTTCCAGGTCCCGGTCCCGCTCTCTGGACCGTCGGCACCGAGGAAGGTCCGGATCCCGGCACCGCTCCCGACGCTGTTCTCGAAACCGCTCCCGTCGACGACGGTCGAGATCGCGGTCGACCTCCCGCTACTCTCGCGGTCGAAGGTCCCGCTCGCGCTCCCAGCACCGAGACATTCGGCACCGGTACCCGGCACCGTCCACGGACAGACTGGTGGCATCGACGGCGCAGTCTCTGAGCGCCTCTGCCCCCCCGTGGCCTTCCCGCCAACTGTCGGTCGCTTCACACGACGGCAGCGGTGCAGATTACCGCGCGGACCCACAAGGACAAGACCTGGGTCCTCAGCAATGGGGTTTCTGGACCCCCTGGGCTGGTCACGAGGCTCAGGGCGCCCCCTTCCTCCCGCGACAGGGGCCTTCTGAACATGGGGTGCCGGAAGCCACCGTCAGCAGGCCCCCTCCATCGCCTCCAGTTGAGGTTCCACCGCCGCCGGTGCAGACGGAACATCCCGTGGAGACGGCGGCCTCGCACCCCATGGACGAGCCTCAGCCTCTTCCTATTGGTCAGGCCCAGTCCTCGTCTTCCTCGCCCGACGAGGTGGTGGCGGGATCCTCGTCATCCGATCCCCCGCCGATTGACTTACGTGCCCATCAGGACCTCCTTCGTCGGGTGGCACAAGCTGTTAACCTCCCGGTAGCGGAGGTCATCGAGGACGAGGACCCGATCACTAATGTGGTCGGAACAGAGGCCCCCATGCGAGTGGCCCTGCCTTTTGTTCGGACGATCCAGAGAAATGCCACCACGCTCTGGCAGTCCCCTGCGTCCATCCCTCCCACTGCCCGCGGAGTGGAGCGGAAGTACTCGGTACCCCCGACTGGGTACGAGTACCTGTACACCCACCCGGCCCCGGACTCCCTAGTGGTACAGTCGGTGAATGACCGGGAACGAAATGGGCAACCTGCGCCTGCACCTAAGTCCAAAGACGCGCGCAGGATGGACCTGTTGGGCCGGAAGGTGTATTCGGCTGGCGGCCTCCAATTACGCATAGCCAATCAGTTGGTTCTCCTGGCCCGCTATGCCTACGATAATTTCGTGGCCCTCTCTAAATTTACGGAGTTGGTTCCATCATCCTCCAGGCAGGAGTTCTCAGCTTTGCTGGAGGAGGGCAAGAAAGCTACCAGGTCCTCTATTCAGGGCTCACTGGACTCTGCAGACTCCGGAGCCAGGACCTTGGCATCGGGAGTGACAATGAGACGGATCTCCTGGCTGCAATCGTCCACCTTTCCGCCAGAGGTTCAGTATACTTTGCAGGACTTGCCCTTCGATACCAAGGGCTTATTCTCGGAGAAAACGGACTCCAGGATACAGACCCTTAAGGATGGGCGCATTGCCATCCGTACATTGGGCATGCATACGCCTGCGACACAGAGGAGGCCCTTCAGGCAGCAGCCCTTTTGCCCGTTCAATCAGTCCAGGTCACGGCCTGATAATACACGCAGGGGCAGACTGAACCGCCATAGACCATCGGGCAATCAGCGTACCCAGTCCCAGGCGCCTTCCAAGGCCCCCCAAGGGCCGAAGCAGGCGTTTTGATGGGACGCCCGAGGACGGCCCATCAGTCTCTCCTCTGGATCCTTCCCCGTTATTTTTCAATCGTCTTTCCCACTTCCTCCCGGCGTGGTCCCAAATTACATCAGACAACTGGGTGCTACGCACGGTAGAGTCTGGTTACCATCTTCAGTTTGTTTCGCCCCCACCCTCCCACCCACCCACCCCGTCCCTCTTCAGGGACCCCTCTCACGAGCAAGTCCTCCTACAAGAGGTCGAGTCTCTGCTGAGCTTGGGTGCTATAGAGGAGGTGCCGAGCGATCTGCGAGGCAGGGGATTTTATTCCCGATATTTCTTAATCCCCAAGGCGAAGGGAGGCCTACGACCCATACTCGACCTCCGAGAGCTCAACAAATACCTTGTCAAGCTCAAGTTTCGCATGGTAACCCTGGGGACTATCATTCCCTCCCTGGATCCGGGAGACTGGTTTGCCGCCCTCGACATGAAGGACGCGTATTTTCATGTCGCCATTTACCCTCCTCATCGGCGCTACCTGCGTTTCGTTGTCAACAATACGCACTACCAATTCACAGTGCTGCCCTTCGGCCTCTCTACAGCGCCGAGGGTATTCACCAAGTGCATGGCAGTGGTGGCCGCGGCCATCCGCCGTCGTCGGATACATGTCTACCCCTATCTCGACGACTGGCTGGTCCGAGGACCATCCCGCCAACTGGTGGCGTCCCACATGGCCACGGTCCTAGCCCTGTTTCAGCGTCTAGGGCTTATGATAAATGCCGAGAAGTCGATGTTGACCCCTTCGCAAAGAGTGGAGTTCATCAGTGCGGTCCTGGATTCCAATGTGGCCAGGGCCTGCCTGCCCCAAGCTCGGCATCAGTCTCTGGTCTCTCTAGTTCGAGACCTACAAGCTTTCCCACAGACAACAATGCGTTCCTGCCTCCGCCTTCTAGGCCACATGGCTTCATGTACGTTCGTCACTCAGTACGCGAGGTTGCACCTTCGCCCGTTTCAAATGTGGCTCGCGTCAGTGTACCGGCCCCACCGCGACTCCATCGATATGGTGGTCACGCCCACGAAGCCAGCCATCGCTTCGCTCACTTGGCGGCTGGACCCAGCAGTCGTGTGTGCCGGAGTCTCTTTCCACCCTCCTCAACCATCCACCACTCTGACCACGGATGCGTCAGAGCTGGGGTGGGGGGCGCACCTAGCCGACCTGCACACCCAAGGCCTCTGGTCACCCCGAGAGCTCTCCCTCCATATCAATGTCAGAGAGCTCCGGGCGATTCGCCTCGCATGTCAAGCCTTTTGCCCCAGTCTCCAAGGGCGTTGTATCGCGGTGTTGACGGACAACACAACGGCGATGTTTTATGTCAACAAGCAGGGTGGAGCCCGATCTTCACCGCTGTGCACGGAGGCGATGCTACTGTGGGACTTCTGCACAGCCCACTCCATTCACCTGGTGGCGTCCTATCTTCCAGGGGTGCAGAACACGCTGGCCGACCATCTCAGCAGGTCGTTCCTGTCCCACGAGTGATCCCTCCGCCCAGATGTGGTACACACGATTTTCCGGAGGTGGGGGTTTCCCCGGATAGACCTGTTCGCCTCCAGAGAGAACAGGAAGTGCCACGAGTTCTGCTCGTTCCAGGGTCGCGCCCCGGGCTCCCTGTCGGACGCATTCCTCTACCCCTGGACAGGTCACCTGCTGTATGCCTTCCCTCCGTTCCCGCTCGTACATCGGGTGCTTCTCAAGCTTCGGAGGGACAGAGCCCGCCTCATACTTGTCGCTCCGGCCTGGCCAAGACAGCACTGGTACACTCTGCTGCTCGAGCTATCGGTACGAGATCCCATCCCTCTGCCCTTATGGCCGGACCTGATAACGCAGGACTTCGGCAGGCTCCGCCACCCGGACCTGCAGTCCCTCCATCTGACAGCCTGGTGCCTGAGTGGTTGACCCACGCTGAGCGGGCCTGTTTGGCGGCGGTCCAGCGGGTCCTGCTGGAGAGCAGAAAGCCCTCCACTCGCTCGACCTACCTCTCTAAATGGAAGCGATTCGCCATATGGTGCGACCAGAGAGATCTGAATCCATTCGTCGTACCTATCCCAACGATCCTGGACTACCTCTGGTCACTTAAAGAGCAGGGTCTTGTGGTCTCATCGTTGAAGGTGCACCTGGCGGCGATATCTGCCTTCAGGCCACCCGTTGGTCACCGATCCATCTTCTCCGATCCTACGGTTTCCCGCTTCCTCAAGGGTCTTGAGCGTTTGTTCCCATACTGCTAACTGGAAACCAAAGCCAGCATTCTCCTGGTAGCTTTAAAATTGTTGGGTTTTTGTGAGGGAGAGGGGGAGAATGTCATCAATGCACAGTCTATAAGCAATATATCACTTCAGTACGTCTGCGAAGATTGAGTGCAGCAGTAGTTGCTTCGGCAATTGTATACTAATAATATATTACCCCACCATCTGTGCTTTAATCATGGAACAATTTCATTCAAGACAGGGATTGAAGAAAATATATTTGACCATTTTTTTCCATTTTTCCATCAGTTTCAGCGGTGGAGGAGTGTGTCTAATTATCAGATGGCGGTAGTTTCTTAAACATGTTACTATTTCTGCCCTTGAACCCTGCCAGTTTCATGAGCCAGTGTCAAAATCTACTTATTGACATTTCCTGTACAAGAATGAAACAGTGAGGCTGCCTGGCAGTAGCCAGTGAATTGTACTCATGTTTCAAATATTATGATGTAATGTGGTTTCACTGGGAAGATTGAGGGATAGAGTTAGTTTACAAAAAATAAATAAGCTATTTAAATATTTTAATTGCAAGTGTCCAGTCAATTTATTCCAAGATTTTAAGATCACACTCTAATTGTCAATAATACTCTTCCCCTGCAAGGAGTTGCTGGGGTTGTGTCAGACCCAGCCCCAGCAACATCCCCCAGCTGCAGAAAGCTCAGCATCCTCCCCTACTTCCTGCCTCTCCTCAGCTGTGGGGGGAGGGGTCACTGTACAAGGTCACTGCTCCCCCCATCCACCCAACCCCCATGCATCCTGACCTCCCATATCCAGATACCCCATGCCAAGTCTCACTTGGTACATCCAGAACCCCCCCCCCCCCCCAACCCTCCATACCCAAACCCCGCCCCACTGAACCTCAACCCCTGCCTCCGGCCCCCCAACCTGCACCCAGACCACCCCCTACCACCTACTAGGCTCCCTGCCCTCAAACCCCCACCTTGATGCCCCCACATCCAGACCGTCATGCCACTGACCCCCAACTAGCTGCACCTAGACCCCCCACCCCACCAAGCCCCACTCCCCCAGCACCCCCCCAAGAGCCCCCATAGCCAGATCATTCCCCTGAGCCCCAACCACCTTTACCTGGAAGCCCCTGCACCTGGAACAACCCCCATGAGCCTCTGTGCAGCCAGATCCCCCCCACACCTAGACCTCCCACTGAGCTGCCTTCCCCCTGATTATCCCACACAGAATCCTCTCACCCCACACCTGGATCCCCCACACTGATCCCCTCCACACATGGATCCTGCCTGCCCCACACCTGGTGTGCCTGGTACAGAGGGGCAGGGCCCCTACATGTTTCTGAGGCAGGCCCAGGCCTTGTGCTGCATCAGGGTCAGGTGCAGCCTCACAGCTGCGTCTGTGTCTTGGGGCTGGGGTTGGGGGAGGCACTGTAGGGTGATCTCCCACCTTCATGCAGTCAGTGGCCTGTGCTCCCCATTGCCATGCTGGAGCCTCTGCATTTATTTATTGACAAATGAAACCTGCAGCATTTTGCAGAATTTTAAAATATTGTGCACAGAATTTTTAATTTTTTGGTGCAGAATGCCCTCAGGAGTACAGAATGTGTGTCATGACTAGAATGTTGGTATAGGGAGGTATAGCAAGTTCAGAAAGGACAGGCAGGGTTAAAAAGGGAGGAGGTGTTGTATTATACATCAAGAATATATACACACTTGTTCTGAGCTCCAGAAGGACATGGGAGGCAGACAAGCTAAGAGTCTCTAGGTAAAGGTAAAAGGAGCAAAAAGCAGGGGTGACATCATCATAGGGGGGTACTAGAGCCCCACCAAATCAGGATGGGGAGGTGGATAAGGCATTTCTAGAACAAAATAACAAATCTCCAAAACATGACAGGGGTAGTTGTATACATCTGTAGGCCTAGAATCCAGGTCTGCAGAGCCATTGTGATGTCATACAGAGTCCCCTCCAGGGAGCCCTGTGGCGATTAGGCACAGAAGCTGCCCACAGGGTCCAGCGAGACAGCACCCTGCAGCCTTCTTACTAGCCCATGCTCAATATTTAACCCTGGAGGATCTCCAAGAAGTTGTCTAGGCAATCACGCAGATTTTTGGCTTGCTGTGACTCCAGACCTTACCTTGCTTTCTGATCACCAATCTCCCATTTCAGGTGCCTGAGACCCTTGCTCTTGCCTCCTGATTCCAGCCTGGTAATTACCTCTGATCTCTAACCCCAGCCTGACTCTGACTCCTGCTTACTGATCCTGTTTTTAGTGATTACTCTGATCCCTGCTTATTGACTGCAGCCTTGTGGACACCAGCCCAGCTGTGACTGCTAGGCCAGATCATGTAGGCCCTGGTCCCTTATGGTAAGTAATGGGGAACTTCAACTGCCCAGATGCCTGTTAGAAAAGTAATATGGCAAAATACCAAATTTATAGTAAGTTTTTTGGAATGTACTGGGGACAATGTATTTGTTCCCGAAATTGGAAGATGTAACCAGGGAGCTTGTCATTTTAGATTTGATTCTGACTAACCGAAAGGAATTAGTAGTGATTCTGAAGGCAGAAGACAATTTGAGCAAAAGTGATCATGAAATTATAGATTTAGTAATTCCTAAGAAAAAGGAGTGAGAGCAGAAGAATAAGAACAATTAACTTCAAAAAAAAGGAGACTTTAACAAACTCAGACAACTGGTAGGCAGGGTCCCATGGTAAGAAAATCCAAAGGAAAAAGGAGTTCAGGAAAGCCCGCAATTTCTCAAATAGACAATATTAAAGGCACAACTGCAATCTGTCCTGATGCAAAGGAAAGAAAGGAATAGTAGTAAGAGCAGGGGTGTGCTGGAGCCGGTTCGCACCGGTTCGCATGAACCCGTTGTTAAATTTAGAAGCGGTTTTAGAACCGCTTGTTAACTAGCTTCCCTGCGAGGGAAGCTTTGATGGGCTCTGCCTGGGAAGCCTGTAATTCCTCCTCCCGGCCGCCAGGGGGCGCTGCGCTGTGCTGCGAGACCCATGTGAGCTGCCTCCTGGCCCTGTTGCTGCTCCTGCTCTTTGGACCTCTGGCCCTGGGGCTCCTGCTGCTGCCTGGTGAGTCCCCGGCTGCCTCCTGCTGCTCCCAGCCCCCCCCCCCCGTGTGAGTATCTGTGCCCCTCCCCCACCTTCCCTGCCCCCTGCCGCCCCCTGCCAGCCCCTGCCCCCAGCCAGCCCCTGCCACAGCCACCCGCAGCCGCCCCCAACCACCCCCAGCCAGCCCCTGCCCCCAGCCACCCCCCTGCCTGCAGCCAGCCTCTGCCCACAGCCGCCCCCTGCCACACCCCCTGCCCCAGCCACCCCCAGCCCCCAGCCAGCCCCTGCCCCCAGCCAGCCCCAGCCACCCGCAGCCGCCCCCAGCCACCCGCAGCCGCCCCCAGCCACCCCCCTGCCCCGCAGCCACCCCCAGCCAGCCCCCTGCCCGCAGCCAGCCTCTGCCCACAGCCGCCCCCTGCCCGCAGCCAGCCCCTGCCCCCAGCCACCCTCTGCCCGCAGCCAGCCCCTGCCCACAGCCAGCCCCTGCCCACAGCCACCCGCAGCCAGCCCCTGCCCGCAGCCAGCCCCTGCCCACAGCCACCCGCAGCCAGCCCCTGCCCACAGCCGCCCTCTGCCCCACCCC
This sequence comes from Mauremys mutica, assembly GCF_020497125.1. NCBI lineage: Eukaryota > Metazoa > Chordata > Testudines > Geoemydidae > Mauremys > Mauremys mutica. The sequence continues at coordinate 45,555,291 of NC_059076.1, forward strand.
CTGCCCACAGCCGCCCGCAGCCAGCCCTTGCCACAGCCACCCTCTGCCCGCAGCCAGCCTCTGCCTGCAGCCCCTGCCACAGCCACCCCCTGCCTGCAGCCAGCCTCTGCCCACAGCCGCCCGCAGCCACCCCCTGCCCAGAGCCACCCGCAGCCCGCCCGTCTGCATCACCTGCCCACAGCCAGCCCGTGTCACTCCCTGCCTCCAGCTAGCCCTGCCCCATGGCCCTATCTGCAGCCAGCCCCACATCCACTGGTGCCCTGCAGTTCCCAGGGCAGTAACCCTGCACACCTGCTTTAATGAGGGGGGGGCAGGGAGCAGCTGGGACCCACACATGTGCACACCCTAGAGTGACCAGACAGCAAGTGTGAAAAATCGGGACGGGGGTGAGGGGTAATAGGAGCCTATATAAGAAAAAGACCCAAAAATTGAGACTCCCTGATCACCACCCACACATGTGAAACGGAGCTCATTTCTAGTTCAGCCCCATCTTTTTAAAAAAGAACTTTAGGTAGGGTTAAAATACATCTGTATTTTCCTGGACATGTCAGGCTTTTCGGTTCTTAATCACCTCCTGGGAAAATATGGACGTATGGTAACCCTATTGGTACAAAAAATACATGCTGTCGCACATCCCTTAAATCAGAACTTTTTATAGGGAACCCGTTGTTAAATCAGAACTTTTTATAGGGAACCCGTTGTTAAGATTTTGGCAGCTCATCACTGAGTAAGAGGCCAATATGGTTCCAGTAGGTGCTCTTTAATGACCTGAAAATCAAAAAGTAATGCTACAAAAAGTGGAACCATGTACAAATTGCTAAGAAAGGGCCCAAAAGAATAGCAAAAGCATGTAGGAACAAAATCAGAAAGGCTAAGGCACAAAATGAGTTACTGCTGGCAAGGTACATAAAAGGCAATAAATGTATTAGGAGCAAAAGAAATATGAAGGAAAATGTAGGTGGGGAAGGAGATAACTGATGAAATCAAGAAAAATGATGTGTTTATTGCCTATTTTGCTTCAGTCTTCATTAAAAAGGCTAATGGTGACCACACTCAACACAATTAATATTAACAACAAAGGGGAACACAAGCCAAAATAGGAAAAAAAACCGGTTAAAGAATATTTAGATAAGTTAAATGTATTCAAGTCAGCAGGGCCTGATGAAATTCATCTTAGGGTACTTAAAGAACTAGCTGAACCAATTCTGAAACTATTAGCAGTTATGGCTGAGAACTCCAAGAGGATGAGTGAGGTTCCAGAAGATTGGAGAAGGGCAAACATAACTCATCTTCAAAAAGAGGAACAAAGAGGAGCTGGGGAATTAAAAACCAGTCAGCCTAACTTTGATATCTGGAAAGCTACTGGAACAAATTATTAAACAATCTATGTGTAAGTACCTAGAAAATAATAGTCCATACTCAGAGTAGTTATCAATGGTTTGCTGCCAGACTGGGAGGGTGTATGAACTGGGGCTCTGCAGGGATCTGTTCTGGATCTGGTACTATTGAATATTTTTATTAATAACTTGGATAATGCAGTGGAAGTATATTTATAAAATCTGCAGATGACATTCAGCTGGGAGGGGTTGCAAATACTTTGGAGGATAGGATTAGAGTTCAAAATGACCGTGACAAACTGGAGAATTGGTCTGAATTCAACAAGATGAAATTCAATAAAAACAAGTGCAAAGTACTTCACTTGGGAAGGAAAAATCAAATTCAAAACTACAAAATGGGGAACAACTGGTGGTATTGCTGAAAAGGATCTGGGGTTATAGTGGATCACAAATTGAATACGAGTCGATGTGACGCAGCTGCAAAAAAAGCTAATGTCATTGTGGGGTGTATTAAGACATGGGAGGTAATTGTCCTGCTCTACTCAGCACTGTTGAGGCCTCAGCTGGAGTACTGTGTCCAATTCTAGGCTCCACATTTAAGGAAAGATGGGGACAAATTGGAGAGTCTAGAGGAGAGCAACAAAAATGACAAAAGTTTTAGAAAACCTGATCTATGAGGAAAGGTTTTAAAAAACAAACAAACACCTGGACATATTTGGCTTTGAGAAAAGGAGACTGAAGTGGGACATAACAGTCTGCAGATATGTTAAGGGCTACTATAAAGAGGTCAGCAATCCAATTGTTCTCCATGTCCTACTGCAGCAAGAGTGGTTTAGGTTAGAAATTAGGAAAAACTTTCTAATTGTAAGTTCTGGACTAGGCTTCCAAGGTGGTTGTGGAATCCCCATAACTGGAGGTTTTTAAGAACAGGTTGGATGAACACCTGCTAGGGAGGGTGTAGGTTTACTTGGTCCTGCCACAATGCAGGAGCTTGGATTTGATGATTTCTCGAGGTCTCTTCCAGCCTGACATTTCTATGATTGTTAAAATTCACTAGAAGTAAGATCTATTCCAATTAAAAAAACTGTCCAAAACTTCAGATTGAAGAGGTTAATTAACAAGCTCGTCACTTTGGCCAAGCTACAGGGTTTCAGCATGAATAGGTAAGTCTATGTATGTTTTTCCTAGCTTCAGAATCAATCTATGTTTAACTGTGAGTAATGTGATTAGAGTAGGAAGAAACTAAATGCATCACAGGTAAACAAGAGTCATTACCCTTTTCCTGTTGCAGTATTCAAAAACTGTACAGTCACTCTAACAAGTTCTGGGATTCCCCCAGTCTTCTAGAGGCTGAAATTTCCCTTTCTGAATAGAATTGCTTAGTGTAAGAAACTTTTAATCAGCATGCCAGGGAAAAAAAGTTTTATTTGACAGAACATTTAGAGGCTATGCATTTCTCTTCTGGAAAGTCTTATAAAATATAGAACTAAAAAGTTTGTCCAGAATTGCTGTACACACAAATCAAACAGTGATATTTAGATAGTACATTCAATTTCCTGAACTCAACTCCACAAGTAGTATACTTGCAAATTTATTTTATTTCACTTTATACCAAGTTGAAACATGTATTTTAAAAAAGCTTACAGTACCATAGGTCATATCTACTGCAGTAGAAAAAGTTAACATTGACTTGGGAAAATAAATGTTCTAGTTCATATGGGCTCTATTCACTACAGAGGGCCATCCATGGATTTGAGCCCACCTCTATATTAGCTAAGTGTGGCTTAGCTTATATAGAGAAAGATCAGTACAGAGCCCGAAGCTAGAATGATTCTAACAAAACATATCAGCTCTGCATCTGCAAATCAAGAGTTCACATAAACTAACTCTCCCCACTTCCTTAGCTGGGACTAGCTCTCCCCTGCTGGGGCCTTGCAGCTGCAAAGCAACTGCAAGTGTTGCACTCCCCGTTCTGAACTCCATTTAGGAGCTGCAATCAAGAGAGATACTGTTTAGGTTTTATGGCCTCCTTACGACTTTTCATTTGTTTGTCTGACAGTGAAGCAGGGATGATAATTCCCTCTGCATTATGTCCTTAGCTGACACGTTAAGCCTCACTGCCATATGCTTGTGTGCAGCAAGGAAATGTTGAGAAGCCAGTTAGGCTGAAATTGGCAATACCTGAACATTCTCAAAAAAATGAGTACTCCTATAAAATAAAGATGAAAAAGCAGCTCCCCTATGCATAGAATCTCTTAATTTGCTAGTTCTTGACATCTGTATAGTATAACAAATTATTTCTCTACTATCAAGGTGCGATCAGACTGTATGAAAGTTGTAAATTTACTCTTGTGCACACAGCCTGGCCTTCAGTGTTGCCTACAGGTGAATTTCACTCCAAGTACTTAAAAGAATAGGAGAAACTCAGTAATGCTTCAGGCATCAGTACCTGGGAGAAGACAATGATTATAGAGTACAACTCTGATGATCTAAACAAAATGAGAAAAAACAAGTTCAGATAAGCCAGGTTTCAGACAATCATTCGATTGTGAAATGAAACAACATCTAGAGATAGCTATGTACAATACAACTTCTGTTATCCCAAATGCCTTGCTATCTGCTATTACACAGACCTGCCACAAGGTCTCAACACAACTGGCCACAGGAACAGTGTTTCGTAAAGAAACAAAGATGGATATGCAACAGATCTTAGATTCCTTAACAGAAATAAACATGGTAGCCACCAAACCCGAAAGGCTTACAAGAACAAAAATATTGGCCTAGTGCCTTTGTTTCTTTCGGAAGTATAAACTCAGCCTGTAATTCATATCAAGAAAGTCAACTCTGCTCATCCCTAGGTTTGCTGGAGAACATGTGTATTATGGGCTCTCACATCTTAAATGAAGGGGCATGGGTTTTGTTTCCAACAATGTCCTTTCTCTAAAGTGTTAGTCACTGAACTTACTTACATTTAAAAATAAAAACAAAAAACTGAGTATTAGTTCGACTAACGCTACTTCTCAGCTTTCACTCCTGGGATGTCTCATTTCACTAGTTCTTCTGTCACCCACAGTCTTCCAGGCTATATAGGCCCTGCATTTTTATCATAAAAAATAAACACTATCTAAAAAAGAAATGGAACAAAAATACATCCCCTTATAGGCCTTCTTAATATATTATGAAGCATCAAAAAAAGGGTGCAAGCTAATATTTTTTTAAGTCTTTTCCAGGCCACCTTTTAAACAACCCTAAGAAAAGGCAATAGCAAACATTAATATAGGCTTGTCTTCTTCATGATTCTCAAAAATTCTTGCTCATTTACTTCTCCATCTCCATCTCGATCAGCTTCATCAATCATTTCCTGTAAAGAAATTTAAGACTAACAACCAGACTCAATACACAAGACCTTTTATTTACTTTAAAGTAGGGCTCTCAAGCGATTTAAAAAAAATTAAGCATGCAATTGAACAACAGAATAACATTTATTTAAATATTTTGGATGTTTTCTACATTCTCAAATCTATTGATTTCTATTACAACACAGAATACAAAGTGTACAGTGCTCAATTTATTTTTATTACAAATATTTGCAATGTAAAAACCAAAAGAAATAGTATTTTTCAATTCACCTCATACAAGTACTGTAATGCAATCTCTTTATCATGAAAGTTGAATTTACAAATGTAGACTTATGTGCAAAAAATAACTGCATCAAAAACAAATCAATGTAAAACTTTAGAGCCTACAAAGTCTACTCAGTCGTCCTCCTTGTTCAGCCAATTGCTCAGACAAACAAGTTTGTTTACATTTGCAGGAGATAATGCTGCCTGATTCTTGTTCACAATGTCACTTGAAAGTGAGAACAGGCTTTCGCATGGCACTGTTGCAGCCGGCATCCCAACATATTTACAGACAGATGTGCTAAAGATTCACCTGTCCCTTGATGCTCCATCCACCATCCAGAGGACATGTGTCCGTGTTGATGACAGGTTCTGCTCGATAACAATCCAAGCAATGCGGACCGACGTGTTCATTTCCATAATCTGAGTGAGATGCCACCAGCAGAAGGTTGATTTTCTTTTTTGGTGGTTCAGGTTCTGTAGTTTCCACATCGGAGTGTTGCTCTCTTAAGACTTCTGAAAGCATGGTCCACACCTCATCCTTCTCAGATTTAGGAAGGCACTTCAGATTCTTAAACCTTGGGTTGAGTGCTGTAGCTATGTTTAGAAATCTCACGTTGATACCTGCTTTGCATTTTGTCAAATCTGCAGTGGAAGTGTTCTTAAAATGAACATGTGCTGAGTCATGTGAGACTACTATAACATGAAATATATTGCAGAATGTGGGTAAAACAGAGCCGGAGACATACAATTCTCCCCCAAAGAGTTCGGTCACAAATTTAATTAACGCATTCTTTTTTTAACGAGCATCATCAGCATGGAAGCATGTCTTCTGGAATGGTGGCCAAAACATAAAGGGGCATATGAATGTTAGGCATATCTGGAACGTAAATACCTTGCAATGCCAGCTATAAAAGTCTCATGCAAACGCCTGTTCTCACTTTCTGGTGACATTGTAAATAAGTGGACAGCATTATCTCACATAAATGTAAACAAACTTGTTTTGTCTTACCGATTGGCTGAACAAGAAGTAGGACTGAATGGACTTTGTAGGCTCTAAAGTTTTGCATTGATTTGTTTGAGTGCAGTTATGTAACAAAAAGAATCTACATTTGTAAGTTGCATTTTCATGATAAAGAGATTGCACTACAATACTTGTATGAGGTGAACTGAAAAAATACTATTTATCATTTTTATAGCGAAAATATTTGTAATAAATAATAATGAAAACTGAGCAATGTATACGTCGTATTCTGTGTTGTAACTGAAATCAATATATTTGAAAATGTAGAAAAATATCCAAAATATTTAATAAATTTCAATTGGTATTATATTAACTGTGTGATTAAAACTGATCGTGATTAATTTTTTTAATCGTGATTAATTTTTTTAGTTAATCACATGAATTAACTACGATTAATCGACAGCCCTACTGAAAGGATATGAAAAGAATATAAAAAGCAAACAAGTTTACACCATGAAATATTTAATTATGCATCTACATTTGGAACACGTTTTGGGTCTAATGCTGTATGCCTCACGTACGCTAAATGCCTACTGAATTCAGTGGGTCCTTTGGCTGGCTGGCCAGAACAAAAGTGGTTGTTAACCCTATAAGAGCTATTTCTGCAGCTGAAGGCAGAGGAGTAAGGAGAAACAAGAAATGGCTGGACCAGGTTGGAGGAGACGGCCATTCCAGGTGACTGAGGATAGGGTGGGGGATATTTATCTCGCAGATAGTTCCAGACAAGCCCTCTCACTGGGATCAGTGATGGGGGAGTGACCACCAAGCCCCACTCTCCTCCAGGGCAGGAGTTTCTGAAATAAGTGGGGAAACAGATTTAGCCACAGAGCTAAGGGGGTGGGGATCTTCTATTTTAGGAAGGGGGTTGCCTGAGACTTGTAGGGTAAACATGCTGTTGACGTCCATAGAAAAGCTTTACACAACTGTTGCAGGCTAATAATTGTTACAGAAACTGCAGGCTTCCCTTGGTGGGAAAGCTTGGCAGGTGTAGTTCCGGTCAACCAGCATGGGCTCACGTTTTGGATACGCGGATGATATAACTAGGTGGTGAAGACCAAGCAATGGGGTAGGAGTCATTAACAATTGCTGCTCATGTTTCCTTCTGATTGTATCCTTTTGGGTTTCTGTTTTGAGATGGAGAAGGGCTTGATGGCAGGCTCCCAGATAAGTGGAAACAATTAAGAAAATGATGATGACCTGCACTGTGTGATTTATTGCTGGGTATTCTCGGATATTTTAGGTGAATAAAGTTGTGGCCTAATTAAAACATGTCTATTGCCTCCTGTCTTTCTTTCAGAATAGCCTGAATTGTGCCTGACAGAGCTAAAGAACTGGCCCAAAGTTTGTTGGGAAATGATTACGAAGGTCAGAATTTACCTGCAATTCTTCATCTGTTAAATTCTCTCCTAGCTCCTTGGCAACTCTCTTTAAATTTTTGAAAGAAATCTTTCCTGTCCCATCATCATCAAATAATCTGAAGGCTTTCAACATTTCTTCTTTTGAATCTTTCTCATTCTAAAATGAAAATCAAGAAAAAATAAAAACCCATTTGTCTAAATGCCCTCATTCATTCATTTATTGCATTTGATTTTTCAGCAAAGTAGATTACCATTTTTTGGGTCATCATGGTCAAAAAGTCTTCAAAATCAATGGTGCCACTTCCTTCTTTGTCGATATCTGCTATCATTTTTTTAACTTCTTCTTTCTTTGGCTCAAAGCCTAAAGCACGCATTGCTACCTGCAACAAAGAGCAATTCAGTTAACATATATAACAAGATGCCACTAGAATTATACCTATACCATTTGCATGAAGCAGTGTTTCAGTTCTTTTCCTCAAACTGCAACTATAACTTAAAGCATATAAATCTCAAAGAAATTCTTATCTACATTTGTCATCCTTTTAATTATTAATGGTAGCATTACACAGTAATGGCATTTTTCCTTTAGAGTTGAGTAGTTTTTTGTGACTTACCGCTCTAACAAAAACAACATAAATTTCTTAAATTACATATTGGTTTTTAGGGTATCTTACAGATGAATTGAATTGTTGAACTGGGACTTCAAGTCTCTGCAGGTCTCCTGTTCTCACTGATCCTACTCCTATTGAACTGTACAGCAAAACTCCCACTAATGTTAAGGTAAGGAGGAACAGGCCTCAAGTAAATTATAAAACATAACTATTCTATTTATTGATATATAAACAGTTAAAAGGAATCCCCATTCCTAGCTCTAGGGACTTTTTTGATATTTATTTAAAGAGAAAAAAACCCAAAACCTAGAAATGTAACAACTATTAGGTATTTAAGATCTTTTAAAACCAGTCAGTGTGACCGTCAGAAAACAAAATCCCTGCCTTTTACGGGCCACAAACAAAATACAAAACCTAACTTTACAAACATGTAATTTAGACAAAGGGTTCTCAAACTGGGGGTCGTGAGATTATTACCGGGGGGGGGGGCTGTCCCCTTCCCCCCAGGGTGCTCAGCGACGTGACAGCAGCCGGCCACTTCCGGGAGTGGCATGGGGCCACAGCATGCAGACAGACAGCTTGCCTAAGCCCTGCTGCCTCGTCGGCCGGGAGCTGCCTGTGGTAAGCGCCTCCTGGCCGGAGCCTGCACCTCATACCCCCTCCTGCACCCCAACCTCCTGCCCCAGGTCAGAATCCCCTCCTGCACCAAACTCTCTCCCAGAGCCCGCACCCCTCAACCTCTCCTGCACCCTGACTTTCTGCCCCAGCCTAGAGCTACCTCTTGCACCCAAACTCCCTCCCAGAAAGAAACGAATATCACAGCTGTTCTAAGGTAAGGAGTAGGCTATTTTGAATTAACTACCTCTATTCTACATGTTTTAAGACTGAAATGTAACCACAGAACGGCTTTATGTTATTTAAAAGGCAAGTTTAGTATAGCGTTAATAGTCTCAATGCCAGAATTGTGATCATTTTGTTTTAAATTAGGAAAAAGACTTGTATATAGGGGCCCCACAAAATCTAATAGCCCCAGGCCCACAGGAGAATTAATCTGGCCCTGTTGGGCATCCAAGAATTGGTTTACATTTGTAAAATTTAGTTCTCAGAAAACAAGCCATTTCATATATTATTTGTGACTGACAATGCAAGTCTACAACTGAGTTTAGACACTGGTGAATAGAGCAGGTTAACAGCAACAACTTTGAAAATAAACATAAAGAAAAAGTTACAACCTTCAGTTCTTTTACATCAATGCTTCCAGATCCATCAGTATCAAACAAATCAAAAGCTTCTCTGATCTCCTGCTTTTGTTCTTCAGTTAGTTCTGGTTTCAATCCACTTTTCTTCCGCTGGGCAGCACCCAAGCCAGCTTTTCTGTAGTTAGATGCCTTCAATAAATGGATGAAAGACAAAAGTTGGTAAAGACTCACTTTGTTGGTAAAAACAAACCAAAAAATGCTCAGCAATAGTAGAACAAAGAGAATGTCTGTTACTGCAACTGGTAGATGTTGGCTCAGTTCTGGCCAGCACCTAGAATCCTTTTGCTCAGACTATCAGGAACCACCTCAAAGAGAAAGTGTTAAGCTTTTGGCAGCATGGGAAAAAGACATTAGCTAGATGTTTCTGCCAGAATAATCAGCAATTAAATAATTAACACTGTTTACACAAACTGTCATCTTTCAGTGGCAGTATTAACTCACCACTTAGATGACTGAGGATGTTTACATTTCTTGACTACTGCTTCAGTCTGTCTGCAGACAGCATGGCACTAATTTAACCTTGAAAACATTAAGAGAAATCTATCATTACAACCATAATGGCTAGCACTATAGGCTTCAACTTTGAGCATGATTCAAGAGTACCTCAATACTTGTTCAGCACAGAAATGGGAGTGCTTATTCTGGGATTATTTGGGGTTTGCCCCTGGTTAAATTAGAGCAGCATCTGAGCTGCTTTAACTTGTACTCTTTCATTGGCACCCTGGGCCACAGAAACCAGAAAATGGCGAGTATAGCACCTAGCTCTAATACACCCCCTAAGTCACTGGCAGTCAGAGAGAGGAAAGGGGGCTGGCTATGCAGGGTGTATTCCCCAAGTCCCCTTTGCATTGCCAGAGTAGTATAAAGGGGACATATTTCAATGGAGAATTGCATTCCTTCCTCCTCTTTTTTTTTTTTTAATTTAAATGTAAAGCTTATAATCTGGAGTACAATTCTGCAACAGGAATGGCAACTTCCACCACATCTCTGAACACAAGAGGCTTCAGTCCTGATTCTTGATTCTGCCTAAGTTCACATGAAGACAGTATTCAAAAGTTCAAACTTTATGGATGAGAGAAGTAAATAAAAAGTTAATTACAATGGAAGTTTAATTTTGCACTTAGTAGGAAAAGTTTCTTAGCTGTAGTAAGAAATTAGACTTTTCAGGCCCTGCCATAACTTTCTGTCAGTAGGATGCCACTAAAGTAAGTAACATTTTTTAGATTCTATTTTGGGTTGGAATTTTATTTTTAACGTGACTTGTCCATACCAGGTTGGCTTAGGAACCCATTATTCCTGCAAACCTCTCACTTTTCCTTCCATTAACACGGCTGCTCCAGATTTTTAATATTTAAAAACCCCTAATGTCACATTTAAGTAATAGAGGGACTCACGGGAGACTCTCTAATTGAAAAGGAAGGATAAATTGTTATACAGCAGAGGCCCAAACCACCTGTCTTTCAAAATTTCCATACATCCAATTGATCAAATGGACACTGCTTATTGTTCTTTCCACACATTTCAAATTTTAACACTGCACAAGTTCTTTAGTGCAACTATTCCATTTACATTCTTTTCTTGCCCACATAATTGCTGTGTATGCTAACTGACAGTCAGACACCAGAACAGGGTAAATTAATTAGGAGAGCACATTTACCCATTCTAAGTGGCACTGTGTGTGCGCCCTGCATGTTACCACACCCAAAATTCAAACTGCAGATTTGTCATGTTTGGTATTTTATCTCTACTAGACAAAAGAGTGACATTACTATGTCATCCCAAAAAAAGGAATTTTTACCTGTCCTACTGGAATTAAATTTGGGTAAGTTTATTTTAGCATCCTGCAATCTAGCCAAAATCAATAATGCCCCATAACATAACAACAACCAAAAAAAGTGAAATAGGTGGAAAACTTGAAAGGATTAGTTTTCCAGGGGCTGAGCAGTAGCTCATCAAGGTGAACTCAAGTGTCTTCGCCTCTCTAACACTTTGGTGTAGCTCAGAGAAACAACAGGTGCTTACCAAGGACCCCAGGTTAAGGGAAGTGTGTATGGATTAGTGGTCACATGGGGATGAGCCACCCTAGGGCCTATGCAAGCAAATACAGGATACTCTGTAAAGTTGCTAATCAGGGGTCTCCCTATAACTTAAAAAAAAGCAGCACCGGACCAGCTCCTTGAATCATCAACCCTGAAGACCCAGAATCCCCTGCAGGAGGCCAGAATCTAGCAGCCTGTCTGACCAGAGCGGAAGGAGGCTCCTTTATTAACCCCTTGACAGGATGTCCGCGATTTGATGGTAACAGCTTTAAAAACAAGCGAGCCAGTGCTTAGCGCGACCACCACCCGCATGCCAGCCTGTCTGGAGCTAGCCCTGCTCCTCCCCCCGCCACCGCAGCTTTGCCCCGAGGGCCCAGCACTGCTTGCTGCAGCAGGGCTGGGACCCCCACCGCATCTTCACACGGGGCGGGGCGCTCAACGCCTCAGCCTCGACGCTTTGGGTCGGGACGGGCTGTGCCACGGTGCCCAGGCCCGGGGGCTGGCGGCTCGTCTCCCCCAGGCCTGGGGAAGGGTTCCCGGCGCGCTCTGAGTGCTGGGGCAGGTGGGGGCGAGGCCAGCGCTGCTGGGGCCGGGCGGGGGGCTGCACACTCACCATCCGACACGCGGCACTGGGGTTCGCGGGGCGCCAATTACTCTGCCACCAGCACACACGGAGCCCCTCTCCTGGGGCCGGCAGCGCGGCCCGTCCAATGACCAGCGAGAATGCCCCCGAAGCCCCGCCCACCTCCACACCCGGGGCCAGTCAGGTGCGGCGGGCATTGTGAAGTCACACCGAACGCCATGTTGCCCGTTGGCTTGGATACACACTACAAACGCAGGCGTCGTTGTCCTGGCAACAAATCCCCGTTTTTGTTGCCTTCGGGAGGTTGGGCGCATGCGCGTAGCCGAAACGACGGAAATCCCGCGCTTCGTGCGCGGCTGTTGGGCCGCGTTTAGAACGGGAGTGACCCTCCCCCGCGGGCGGCCCGAGGCCTCCCCTGCGCGTGGGGAGCGCGAGAGCGGGGCTGGCGGCGGCGGAGAGCGGTCAGTAGTGCGGGGCGGGGCGGGGCGGGGCGGGGCGGGGCGGCCCTGCCTCTCTTGAGGGCCCGAGCGGCTGAGCCCGGCTTCCAGCGGCGGCAGCGGCGAGTGGGGTTTGGCCAGTTCCCAGCTGGGGTAACCACAGCCCAGGCGCGGGCAGCGCTCGTCCCTCCCGCGGGAATCCGTGTGCTGCAGCCGCCTCCCCGCCGAGCCACCTTAGCAGCGGCTCCCAGGGGCTGGTCTCGGAGGAGCCATTCCGGGGAGAGAAACCGCCTGGGGCGGGGCGGGGGGCTGTGTAGTTTCCTCCTGGAGACTTGGGTACAATAGTAGATAGGCCATGCGCTTGGCAAGACTAGGTGGGGGGAGGCCTCTGCTAATGAGCAAAGTCTGTTCTGGTGCCTCACCACCTTCAGCCAACTTGCTCCTTCGCTCTCTTTCACTTTTTAAAACCGCTACAATGTACACGGGGGTTTCCCTGTGTGTTTAACAGAGCTGCAGACCCTTCTTTAGGGACAAGGAATGCAGGCTTCTGAGACTGGGTCACTGGCCACAACAATGTGTGCGAGGCTGTCACGTGCCCTGCAGGTTGAGCTTGTGAAGAATGCAGCACTCCAGGCAGTCTGATGCCTATGCACCTACTCAGGGTCCCGTGTGTTCTGAGATAGGGTGACCAGATGTCCTGCTATTACTGGGACCATCCTGTTATTAGGGGCTGTGTTTTATATGGGCAACTATACACCCGTGCCCCTCCTTTGCCCTCCCCCAAAAGTGTCCCGATTTTTCACACTTGCTTTCTAGTCACCTTACTTCTGAGATGCTGTGGAGTTTACCATCCCTGTTGCAAAATTTAACTTCAGGTTCTAGACATTAATTTAAAATAAAAAAAGGAGGGGGCAATTCTCCACTGAGCTATGTGTCCCCCTTTATGCCACTCTGGCAATGTTTAAAGGACTTAGGGAAAAGTTTTCAACTAGCAATAATCACGCCTCAGATTAACCTCATTGGCTATGATACTGCCACTGTGCAACACCTTGCATAAGAGGCTCCTGCAGAGACAGTCCCCCTTCTCTGCAGCTGCTGGTGGCTTAGGGATGTAACAAGGTATGTCTACACAACTGCTGGGAGTGTGCTTCCCAGAGCAGCTAGATAGACCCACACTAACTCCACCCAAACAAGTATGCTAAAAAATAAAAGGGGGGCTGTGGTGGTGTTGCTGGCACAGAGTGCCCGAGGTCAGCTACAGCAGTTCGTTGCCCGGTGTGCTTTGCTCCAATAAACACACCAAGGTGGAGAAGCAGACAAAGTTTATTTGAGATCTCAAAGCGGTGCCAGGAGACAGACTTGTCTCAGAACAAGCACCCAGCTACAAGCAGCTTTTCTTTTTTTTATACATAACTTTAACTAAGCCTCTTCTATCCCCCCCCCCATTCCCCCTACCTTTCATTCCCATGTAGCAGATACACTTTGCAATAGCAATTACATTAAGCAGTTAAGTCATACTTGGCAGGAACCAGCCTAGCTCATTAGTAACTCTTCTTTGAACTGTTATCTTGTTTTATTTCTTTTGATCTGTTATATTGCCCCTTAGCCAGAGGCATACAGGCCTCATTATTATTTCCTAGTACCGGTGTGAGTGGGGTTGCACCTGATAACTAGCTGTTACACATTCCATTCTCTGTTGCTAGCTTGTTAGGTCGATTAAAGTTCAAACATGGAAAGGCTTTGGTCAGACATGGAGTGACTTTAGTTCATTCAGGCCTAGTACAGGAAGGCTTCATTGACACTTATGGTTTTCCACCCTCCTGAGTTACCTAGAGTCATGCCTAGTGACACCAACAACTCCCCCCTTTGAGAATACTCAACAAACCCTTTGGCTGAGTTTTCTCAAACTTTGAGGCCAAAAAGCAATTAAGCTCTAGGGAGCTATTAATGAGGGGGTATTTAGTTCCACATTCATCCTCCCCATGGATCTGGCAGGATTCGGTATGTGGGAGCCCACACCCCCCCTAACCGGTCCATATGCTTGGAAGGAGCATTGTGAATGTTCACACTTCCACCCAGAGAGTGTCCCAGTATGTCTCCATGACCACAGATCAGATGGTACTCCTGATGTGTCTGTAAGGGCAGTGGGCCAAGTCTGGTGCTCAAGATCACTCTGAATGGCCATCAGCTGGTCATTCAGGAAATCCTGAATTTCTAAACATACTAGATCCCACTGCAATGCCTTCCCAGCCTCAGTGATATTCAATACCATCTCTGTCAGTAACTTCTGGGTCATAGAACTAAGGGTGGAAGTGACATGTAACTCACCAACTCCAGCCTATACTTGGGTTAGCTGAGCTCCAGAAATAAGGCTAGTGGCCTTTTCTAGTTGGCCCAATTTCTGATCATGTTCTTGGCTTTTAAGAATATTCCAAATGGCTCCTGCACTATTGGCCCCAGCCCACAGGGATCTGGTTAATTCCCTCTTCTTCCAGAGGAAATAACCCAGGCTCTTTGTTGTGCTAATCTAATGGCAGCCCCTTGTGAGCAATCTGGGTATGTAAAAGTGATCTGAAAACTGGATAAGGGCAATGTCATTTAAAATCTAATTAGGGAGGGCAATACATACTGAAGGATTTATCCAAAACACAGGGCGCAGCCTGTAGAATAAACCCCAAAATCCAATCAATACCACATTCCCAAGCATGGGTCCCACAAGTTTCTTCCTGCCAGTGTATAATTCCTTGGGTTTTTTTCACCAGGGTCAGTTCTCAATGTCCTTTCTAGTCAGGAATTCCTGGACTTTGGCAATGTCAGTGGAGTGAGTGTTTCTTCTAGAAAAGTTCAAAGGCACAGTAGATCTGTCAGTGGACAAGGGAGAGGTTAACTAGCACGTCACCTTGTCCTTTTTCCCTGCTGTCCAGAAGGCACAGTAAAACTAGAAAAAGGAACAGGCTAATCATCAGTAGGCGAATCCTCCTGAGGTGGAGGGGTCTTTTTGCAGTAAGAATCATGGATCAGTCTTTGGCACTTCACAGCGGTGTTGGTAGTCAGCAGGACTTAATAAGGGCCTTTCCAGCATGGAGCCAAAGCAGTCTTTCGTTGGTGGACTTTTACATTGATCCAGTCTCCTGGTTCCAAAGAGTGGCAGGGCTGCTAGGGTCTTTGGGTCTTTGGGTAGCGCTTCTTTACCTGTGAGAAAAGAACCTAACACATTTAATTAGTGCCTGGCAAATCACATAGCTGCGTGGGCAAATTTAAGTCCCCCCCTTTTTCTGGTTATCAGCCAAGTTTTAACTGTGAGCAGTGTCCTTGAATGGGGCCAGCGCCTTATCCTTAGACTGAGCATGTTAACTATTTTTTCTCAGTTAACTCGTTCTTTTTCCTTTTCCCTTCTTGGCCTTTTTTTTAACCTACAAAGGAAACTTTTACTTTTTACTTATACACCTTTTGTTAACAATGAACACATACACATTGCCGTCATACAGTACATTAGTCTTATTATTTAATGTATGCCACATATACCCTTCTACTAAAATAACCTTATTACAGAGCTTTGGAACAACAAGCCAGGACAAGCACACCCACTTTGATGAGTTCATTTAATACAACCTCTAGTCCAATAGTTTCCCACCATCCCCAGCCCTCTGGCTAGAAATCTGAGGTAGCCAGAAGGATTCCATGTACAATATGGGGAGTGGGTTAACTTTTCATGTCCTTGCTTCCAAAGACTGTTAGTATGCAAATTTTAATAACAATTTTCAATTAAAAGACTTGGCCAATGAAGTTTCTTTCTCTTACTTAAGGAAATGTACTAGACTTTAGTATATCACATTTTTCCTGATGTATCCAAACAGGGTTTGTATTCTAAGTTGAACAAAACAAGTATCTGCATTCCAATCCAACCCTTCCGCTTGATTTTAAACCAGACCATCCCATGAAAATATTAAACAAAACAATTCTGGCCACGAGACAAACACCACAAGACAGAACATAGAACACAAAACATAATTTTTATTGTGCCAGTAATTGCATGGTACGTTGAACGCTGTTCAACTGGCATCAGTTTTCTCTGATTATCTGAAAGACAAAAACAGAGGTCTACCCCTTCTGGTCAGTCAAATACCCTTGTTGATTTCAGGCAAAACAGGGGAATTACCCCATATTTTCTTGTATGTGTTTCATAGGCAGCCCAGGTTTCAGTGGTTTCTACCTTATCAGTTAGATAGTTTGCATTAATACAGATGCTTTTTGGCTTGCTTTCTACTTTTAACTCCTGCTTTTAAACAATGAAAGAAGACATCACCACTTATACAGAACCAGACTAACACGGCTACCCCTCTGATACTTATCACCACTTATAGTGCTCTTAGAGCCTAATACAATTTTAATTACATAGCACTGTATACATTCTTCAGCTATTTCAACGAAATTGTTCATAGCCATATGATTGCAATCCAATAATTTCTTTGCCTGAATTTATTTACAAACATTTTAAAGACACCAAGAACTTCTTACTTTAGCATGTTTACAAAGTTCAACTGCTGTTCCCTTCAGCGACTACAGAGTTAACTTTTCACTTTTCCTTAAATCACTTGCTTGTCTTTCAACAGCCACTTTTATTAACTCAAGTATCCTCCTGGGTATTTGAAATCCCCATGCTTATACTTACTTACTCCTTTCTTTCACTACACCCTTAAAATTTTCCAACCTGTCTGTCTGTTGCCTGCCAGCCTGGGCCCGATCCTGCTTTTCTTGCTGAACCGTCCCTTTCATGGGCACCAACGTGTTCCACTACCAGTTTAGCTAGGAGGGTGGGCTTCTCAACTAGCCCCCACCCTTCTGGTCTTTTCCCTAAAACATTTTTACTCACAAGACTACCCGAGTCCTCCCTTGTGAGGCTTGCCACCTGGGCAAAACGCATGGCCCACTGGCGTTTAACTATTTAATTTCCTCTTGTAGCAAACACACTGCTGTTACGGCATATGCTGAACACAAATGGTTAAATTTTAACAAGTCCCTGAAGGACTGGTACTTGCTTAGCCAGGGCTTCCTTTTCTAACTGGAAGTCCTGTCTCAAGGCCTGCAACTTGCCCTGGGCGCAGGTTTGAGTTGCTGCCTGGTTCATGATCTATGCTCTTAATTGCCTAATTCTAGTTATCAAGTACACATTTTTTCCTTTTCTTCAACTACTGTATTTCCCAGTCCTGCTACGACTGGGGGTAGATCCACCTGCCACCCTTCCCGGTCAACCAGGGTGGAGAGAGGAATGCTAAACCCCTCTCCAGTTCTCAGACTTACTGCAGCTGAGAGTGGGCACACCTTTAATTATGCAATCCTCAACATATAACACCAACAGTACCAAACAAAACAAACATAAAAAACCAAGGGTAAAACAGATAGATGGTGTAAATTCTGCAGGGCTCCCCCATTCTTAATTGCTCACCAAACTGTGACAAATTTTTGTTACCGATCTATCCCTTATGTCAGGTGATCAGACTGACACTGCAGGACGTTGGGGGAGGATACAGAAAACACACCATATAACCAAATTTTAAAGCTTAATTAAAAATAATAAAACAACAATGGAGGGTGTTGGGAACGCTCCCACATCACTCAAAAAAATATGAATGCCCCAAGCCTTAAACCACTTTAATACTCACACATCCAGACTGGCCACGTCTGTATAACATTCAGAGAAGGGGAATAGGTGGACAGGAGATTATCCTGTATACAGCTTGTCCAGAATTTCCAACATGCTTCCGCTCTTGGGAGGGCTGTTCTTTTACACCCTGGAATCTCCTGCGGTGTCTCTTTTAGAGATTCCAGTCCAGGTCGGCACCCTGTGGCTTCTCCAGTGTCACCAAGCCACACCGGCTCCGGGGTCACAAAGACACACTGTTGGGTCTCACTGGACAGTTAAGCTTTGCAAATGTAATCTTAGTTCTGTAACTTGTATTGCCTTTGGTTCGCCTCCGTCTATATTTTTTTTTCCACAGTCAGCTGGGGCCGAAAGCAGTTTTTCTTTGCACTTAGCATAGTCTGCGTTGATTTTTTTTTTGACCTTGAACGCAGAGCAACTTTCTCTTTATCTCTGGGCCAAGCTGAATTTCAAATTAACCCGTTCCTAGACAAATTGCTCACACTGTGTCAGAGGCTTTTCTTTGGTGATTAAAAGCTCCTCTGAGATGTATGATCTTATCTAGATTGAAGGTACCTTCTAATGGGCATTGTTTAGATGGATCTTCAAGCGTGTAAAGATTCCAATTCTCTAAATACCTGCAAGTTTTAGGACCATAATGTACGTACATGTAATATGCTGGGGTACCCTTAGGGGGTGAGGTGGAATGTTTAGACTGTCCCTTACCCATTTTCCACTCACACACATAGGGAGGGTGCCCTGTCCACGCTAGCGTCTCATAAACTAAGGATCTCTCCCTACAGGGTACTCACAGAGGAGAGACTAACGAGGATGACCACGACTCTCCTACACCTCCCTTCAGCAAAGAGCATCGGCTAGTCTCTGGGAGACGGCGCCGCTTACTCTGATTGCGTCCAGTGAGATGATCAGACTGTCAGTAGCCCACACGGAAAGAAAGGGGGGGAGGGAAGATGGGTTCACACACTCCTAGACCCACATAGCTTCCTCGCCGGACGATGCCAGGCCGAGTCAGCCCACCATGGGTCGGATCTCCTAAAGATCCCTAGTTACCGGGCTTGCGTTAGAGTAGTCCTGGTCACGAGCTTTCGCTTCACAGGGTACTCTGGGCGTCTTCCGGTAACAGTCACTCACGCTGGTATACACACACACACACACCAAGGCCATTATTTCCTATTACCACGATGCATCTTATCTTGCTGCACAGTCAATAAGTTCAGATTGCGTGAGCCCAACAGAGACAGATGTCCCCACGGACAGTTCTCCTCCCAGTGCAGCTCTGGGGCATATGATGGGGGATTTTTACAAGAGCTCTCCATACAAACAGCTTCAGAAGCTACCTGTTCGCTGACAAAACAGGAGTAATTGAAGGATCGTGTTATAATTAAGTGATCCTTCCGGTGGCCACCTTTCCTGGCTCTCCAGCTGATATTGAGGCCAGTCAACTGTACAGAACCTTTTCAGTTTGCTTTTAGTCAATGGATCTGATTCAAACACTTTCCAATTTGTCAGAATGCATTCTAAGGGTGTACACTGTGCCCTGCCTGTACTCTGTTCCTGCCCCATACCTTTGGGAAAACACTGGGCGTCCCCAGGTTTTAACAGGCAAAAGTCCACACCACTGGACTGTTCCTACCTTATCTGCGAGACCGGTTCCCCACCGTCGCCCGCAGCCTACCTTATCTGCGAGACCGGTTCCCCACCGTCGCCCGCAGCCGCTTCTCCACTACTCGAGCGTGTTGCACCGTTGTGTCTTCCAAGGTCAGCCTGACGCGTCTCTGCCGAGGCCCCTGGTAAAGGCACCGGTGCGCGCTGGGCGTCGGCTGTGACCGTCGTCCGCTGGCCATTGGAGGAGTCCGGGCAAGGCGCAATTTTGCCTCGAGCCCACCCAGGGACTCCAAAACTGTTGCCGGCACAGAGTGCCCAAGGTCAGCAACAGCGGTTCGTTGCCCGGTGTGCTTCGCTCCAATAAACACACCAAGGTGGAGAAGCAGACAAAGCTTATTTGAGATCTCAAAGCGGTGCCAGGAGACAGACTTGTCTCAGATCAAGCACCCAGCTACAAGCAGCTTTTCTCTTTTTTATACATAACTTTAACTAAGCCTCTTCTATCCCCCCCCACTTCCCCTACCTTTCATTCCCATGTAGCAGATACACTTTGCAATAGCAATTACATTAAGCAGTTAAGTCATACTTGGCGGGAACCAGCCTAGCTCATTAGTAACTCTTCTTTGAACCGTTATCTTGTTTTATTTCTTTTGATCTGTTATTTTGCCCCTTAGCCAGAGGCATACAGGCCTCATTATTATTTCCTAGTACCGGTGTGAGTGGGGTTGCACCTGATAACTAGCTGTTACACATTCCATTCTCTGTTGCTAGCTTGTTAGGTCGATTAAAGTTCAAACATGGAAAGGCTTTGGTCAGACATGGAGTGACTTTAGTTCATTCAGGCCTAGTACAGGAAGGCTTCATTGACACTTATGGTTTTCCACCCTCCTGAGTTACCTAGAGTCATGCCTAGTGACACCAACAGTGGCATGGGTGATATCTTGGGCTAGCCACCCAAGTATGTATTCAAATGAAAAAGGAATGCAGTCTTTTAGGACTCAGGCTTGGTCTACACTGCCAACTTATGACTGTAAAATAACTACATAGTTGAGCAACACAATTATACCAACCTAACTCCAAGTGTAGACTGTGTTATGTCAATGGGAGGGCTTCTCCCTTCAACATAGGCACCACCTTTCACACTGACCAGAGAAGCTCTTCAGTTGGTGTAGGTAGTATCTTCCTTAAGCACTGCAGAAGCACTAGTGCAGCTGTGCCACTGCAGTACTGTAAGTGTAGACAAGCCCCCTGTCTCTAGCCAGAAAAATTGATGAGAAACTATCAGTCTCCAAATAGCAATATGCTTGAGGTAGATGGGATAAGGAACTGCTGTTACTCTGCATGGCTCATAGTAAACTAAAACACTTTTCAGCTGCCTGTTTTCCAGTAACTGCAGCTGCACCAGGGCTAGCAAATGGGTGTGTGGGTGGGTATGTGCGCTTATGTACAGACAATTCAGCAGTTTTTACTAACACTTCATGATGATATATTAAGAGCTGGAAAATTGATTCAAAATTTTATAGTGTAGAAAGACCTTTAAAGATTAAGATGCTACTGGGGAAAGCAAAGCAAAGTAATACAAACATACAGTCTCTCTGTTTCAGATTGTAAAAATAAGCTGCACATTTTAGGCCAAAAAAGATGATGCAATGAAACATACTCTTTTTCTAGAAAAGAGTTTTCTTCTGCTCAGCTATTTACAGAGGATAGGCTTTTCAGTGGAGTTGGTCCTTTAAGTCAGTGCACAGGTAGGGTTGATAGAAACACATTAAGGCAGTCAAAGAGTCTCAGGCTAGTTAAAACATCACATCCCCTAGGTGACATAGTTATTCTGGAAGAACCCCCAGTGTAGATGCAGCTGTGCTGACAGATGAGTGCTTCTGTCGGGGTAGCTGATGTCACTTGGAGGTGGCTTTCTGTTGGCATATACTGTGTCTACACTACTGGTCTTTGCCAGCATAGCTATACCAACATAGCTATGCTGGCAAAGCATTTGCAGTGTAGACAAGGCCTCAGTTTCTCCATTGATGCTTCTCCATAGACAATTCCACCTCTTACTCGTTCATTATCTTACAGGGTCTTCCTCCTTTTCTTTCTTCACTCTTCCCTGGCCTTTTCTGATTTAGGTAACTTGAAAATATAACCCAAACTAACTTTTTTTTTTTTTGGATGGGTGGAGAAAGAAGTATGAAATGACTAAATTCTAAATGCAATGTCTTGTACCACATGTTGATTTCCTGTGTTACAGTCACTTGTATGTTATGGTTATTACCGATGTACATGTATGCATGATGAAAAGAAAAAAGTTACAAGCTTTTATAGCTCAAAAATGAGTATCACTGGATCTTTTAAATAAAATGTCTCAAGCAAAAGATACCCAAATTGCTTTATGAACTGATCTACAAGTTATACATAGCACTGTAGGGATTACTTCACATCTCTAGTATATCCTGTAGGGTGAAATGAAGCATCTGTTTTACAGCAGCAGTCCAGATTTAGGACAGGAAGTGAGGATTACCTTTTTCAGTTGAAATATCAGGGGAAACTTTAGGTGAACAGCCTGTAATTGACAGTGTTGGAATTTGACCATAGTGCTGGTGCAACTGCCTCTGTTTTACAGAAGGTGCCACAGTATCTTTTATCACAAATCACTGGACTTTGGTTTTTCATCTCATCTGATAGACAGCACCATGGTGCCGCTTAACCCCCATGCAGAAGCACAGGTTCAGTACTGAGGCACATCTTCCTCAACGGGTAGAAAACTTGATGGGACTGCTGGTGATGGGGTAAGTCCCAGTAGAAACAGAGAGAACACCACTCTTGGGGGCAGGGGGGTTGCAGGAGTGGCCCTTCCCCCCTCCAGAGGCTTTATCTACTCACTGGCCAGCTAGAGAGGAGGGGAGCTGATTGGTTTCTCATTTTCCCCTTTCATAATTTAAACCCTAGCTTGGCCCAGGCAGAGCCCCTTTTTGCTCAACAGCCCCACCCTGTTACCTGTAAGTATATTTTCACAGCTGTGTCTTGCAGATGCTGCAGGTCTGACCGGTTGCCTGTCTGGGGGTCAGGAAGGGGTTTTTCTTCTATTGGGGCCAAATTCTCATAGTTCTGGTAGAGGTTTTTTTTCCCCCCTTCCTCTCAGCATTCTGGAGGTGCACTTAGGTTAAATAGGAATAGGATTGAGGCCAGGTCTATACTAAAATGTTAGGTCAACCCAGCTCTGTTCTTCAAGGGTGTGAAAAAGCCAAGCTAACCCCAGGTGTAGTCAGTGCTAGGTTAATGGAAGAATTCTTCAATCAACCTAGCTACTGCCTCTCGGGGAGGTGGATTAACTACAGCGACAGGAGAACCCCCACGCGCACACACACTGTAGTGAGTGTTTATGCTGAAGCGCTGCAGCAGTTTAAGTGTGGACATAGCCTTGGTAGTTGATAGGGATGTTAAGTTTGTTGCACCTTGCAGCCACTTTCCAGTGCATTTAAAACGATTCCCAGAAGTAGAAGACCTGGGCTTTGTGTTGATGGGATGCGGAAGACCTTATGGCCTTCACAGGCTGATGCCTACCACCATTTAGTAACCTCTGTCCCCCTCATGGGTGGTGGGGGCACTGA
Organism: Mauremys mutica; assembly: GCF_020497125.1. Classification (NCBI taxonomy): domain Eukaryota; kingdom Metazoa; phylum Chordata; order Testudines; family Geoemydidae; genus Mauremys; species Mauremys mutica. The sequence goes on from NC_059076.1 coordinate 45,578,434, forward strand.
TAGGATTCAGAAGAGTGACCTGAATCCTAGGGGTAAGCTGAGAGGGTCTGCTCTAAGTAATTGGTTCATATGGTAGGAGCCTCGTAACTCCTGCACTGAAACCATTTAAAATGTCTGTTATGTGAGGGCATGGGTGACAGGACAGCAAGTGCCCCACAAGTTTAATGAAGTTTCAGCCTGCTGTTTAAAATCCATCCTTGTGTCTGTCTTCATTTGCCACAGTGTCAGGATAAATAAAGAAATAATGGTGTAACTGGCAAGTAAAATTGTTAAGGATTCCACTCATGCATCTGACGACCACGAAAGCTCATGCTCTAATACGTCTGTTAGTCTGTAAGGTGCCACAGGACTCTTTGCTGCTTTTACAGATCCAGACTAACACGGCTACTCCTCTGATACTTGACACTAATGAAAAAGGAGGATTTTTTTGGAAAATACTGATATATAGCATGGCAAGCCTAGATTATTACCCCAAGAGGCTGCCAAGAAAAGTTACCAGAAACACTTAGGCTTTTTTTTTTTATTTTTAGGTGCACGTTCCCCTTCCCATCCCTCTTCAGTACAATTTCAGAAGTTAAAATGAGTTGCTTATTTAAAATCCTACTTTAAAAATAATCACAATAATTAGAGGCGTGTGGAATAAAATTATTCTGAGTCAGTGATTCTTTTGGAACTGATTTAAGTTTTACTTAAGTCTTACTAAGTAAATTAAAAGAAAGTTCTGTGTTCAATTCAAACTTCAATGGTTCCTTTAAGCCTTAGTTCAGAGGCAAGATACTTCTGGCTCGTTGTTGTGGCCTGCAAAGACATTGCATGGAACAAATGTATAAATGAACCTGTAAAATTGTTGCTGTCTTACATGCAGAACTTTAAAACTTTACTAGGCAGCCTTGAATTTACTAGGCAGCCTTGTTAATGGAATGGAAGGGGGACAGGGGATGTCATGAAAAGGGACAAGGATGAATAAATGGCAAAGGCAAAGTTATGTGAGGACACAAAGCTTGATCTTGACTGTGGGACAGGAGAGTAAGCCATTGGAGGAATTCAAAGATAGGGTGATAGTCAGAACAACAAACAAGGCAGATGATTTTAGCAGTGTCATTTTATATAGTCTGGAGGGGGGATTATGTGGGTGTCAGAGAGGCCAAAGAGTAGAAAGAAGGTAATAGATTAGAATAGGAGGGGCTGGACAAGAATTTTAGCTAGAGGGTCAGTAGGAAAAGTTTTTGGATCTTGGGGCATGTCTACATAGGGACACTCAGGAAAGTTCAGATAACTGAACTTTTGACTTTAAATTGCATTAGTTAAACCTTATTAAACCCCTGTGTGGATGCTCTTGATCAGAAGTAAAGTGGCCTTAGTTTGCTTTGGCTTAATTCACTGTGAATTAACTTTCCTGAGTGTTCAGTGTAGACATGCCCTTAGAAGTATTGTGATGGGAGAAGCAGTATTATTTGTAAATGGCCTGAACGTTTGGGGCAAGTAAGGAGGAGTCGTCAAAGAGGACTACCAGTTTATGGGCCTGAGTGACAGGGAGGAGAGCGGATGTTTCAACACTGAAAGAGGCTGTGAAGTGGAGAGGTTATATAGGGAAAGAGAAGGCATTCCGTTTTGACACGTTAAAGAAAGTGATTTAAAATTGTTTATTTCTCTGAGCAGTGCCATTGAAGTCCAAGCTGTAAAATCTTTGTATTTTATTCATGAGGCATAAAAAAGTGTGGCTTTAGACCAGTGGTTCTCAAACTTTTGTACTGGTGACCCCTTTCACATAGCAAGCCTCTGAGTGTGACCCCCCCCCTTATAAATTAAAAACACTTTTAAACGTATTTAACACCATTATAAATGCAGAAGGCAAAGCAGGGTTTGGAGTGGAGGCTGACAGCTCGTGACCCCCCCATGTAATAACCCCACGACTCCCAGAGGGGTCCCGACCCCCAGTTTGAGAACCCCTGCTTTAGACCATTTTTTCATGACTGTGTTCAGAGAGCCTGCCACTGAGTGGGAATGAAATATCTTCATGGGAAATATGGTAGTTGGTCCCTTTCAAGCTCAGTTTGAAGTCAGTGGTATCACTAAGGGTAGTAAAACCTATGCCTACTAGTGTTTGCAGACAAGATATGTTTCCAGCCCTGACAACATGCATTCTGAATAAGACAAAACAAATGCAAGATTTGACATAAGAAAAGAAGTCGGGAGACGAATGTTTTTAGTCTTAAGGAGTGATGGTCTTTTTTTATGATTAAATCTGATCTGCTTTATTAAATAAAATACTTGATTAATAGGGTAAAATTAAAAGCTTTTAATTTTGGGGAAAAAATCTTCTGTAATGTCTTAGCAGTGCAACATTTCAACAACTGCATGCGTCAGACATGAGCATCTTATAATACAATACATGCAGCGTAAAATTACTTCACCCAATCGGTATTCAGTTAATTTTTGTTAATTATATACTGTGTGCTGTTAATTTTTTGTGAAGTATGAAGTCTAGCGCAAAAAGGACAGAAGCAATAAACTTGTATTTTGTTTACAGATATTGACAACTGATCATGGCTTTCAGAAATATGAACAGAAGACGTCACATTGGACTTCAGCAGCTTTCATCTTTAGCATCAATAGGAAGAACACTTTTAGGGCCAGTAAAATCATATAAATTTACTGTAGATGAAAGCACCAGTGAGAGTGTTTTGACTTGTTCTGCAGTTAGACTTCTTGAAAGTTTGGATTTAACTAGTGCAGTGGGACAGCTTCTTAATGAAACAATTCAGGCACAGAACAAAGAATATAAAACTGGAATGACTACCCTGTTGTTTCTTGTTGGTGCATGGAGCAGTGCTGTACTTGAATGCCTTCAGCAGAATGTTCCTTTTTCACTAATAGTATCTGTGATGTCTGAAGGATTGAACTCTTGCAGTGAAAAAGTCCAATGTCTTCAGCTATCAGTACATGATTTATATAAAGGGCCTAATTCTGTTCCCATTCACTTCCCTTCTAGCAGTCTGGGGCCCCAAATTATTGAAACTAAAACTCCTGGTATTGGAGCTGACCGTTTTTTAAATCCTCTTCTGCATATTATTAAAGAGGTTCCTGTATCTAAAGAAGAAAGTGTTCCTGAAGGCCTTCATTCTCATCAAGCAAGCCCTAGCGATCCTCATAACAGATGTTTGAATTCACACCTATGCCCTACAGACTATATAACAGCCTCATTGGTTGAAACAGTGGGCAATAAAACTATGCCTACAGTTCCTGGAAGCAGTTTGATTGAATCCAGCTATATCAAAAGAACAAGATTAACGCATAGTAGATACTTTAACACTCCAGGAAAAAAACATTGTTCACTCCAAGTAGACAATTTTGGGGGTCCTCCCACTGGGCCTGCAGCATGGCCTTATGAATTTAATGATTTTGGACAGTTGGCAATGGCTCTTAGCCATGGGAATCAGTCTAGCATGAAATTGGTACAGGATATTGTCAGATGCCAACAAGAAGTAGCTGATCACACAGGTTCTTCTCAATTTAATATTGCAGAAGTTGTGACATGCTGTTTACCAGGATTGTCTGAACATTATTCTTGTGTGTGTCCAGGGTATATCACTTTAGTATCACCAGAGAAAGCCACTGTTACCAATCAACTTCAGGATAGACCGCTTCAGATTCTTCTTGTAGATGGTGATCTAACAGAACAGTATCGTCACTTGGGATTTAATAGACCATCAAATGTCAGAACAATATCGGAAAATGTAGGTTTACAAGAAAGTAGCTCAGAAAGTTTATGGATAAATTGTGTGTTAGATGTTTTAATACAAGCAAAAGTAAATTTAGTTTTGGTAAAAGGAAATGTGTGTGAAAGTTTAATGGAAAGATGCATCCTGAATAACATATTGATAATCAATCCAGTAACTCTCAATGTGCTACATGCTTTTGGGAAGGGCACAGGAGTGCAGCTGGTGACATACCTTTCCCAGGTAAATAGTTATTGCGTGGGTAGCAGTGTCTGGGTGGATTTCTGGAGAACTGGTGACTTGAGCACAATGGAATTGGATAACAAAGTGCCAATCAGTATAAAGGCTGAAGGAATTCATCTGGTAACAGCTGTGCTTAGTAGCACAGTAACTTCAAAGATGCAAATCACTGAAGATCAGTTCTGGACTTGTGCTTATCGCCTGCATCATGCTCTAACTGACCAGAAAGTTTTTCCTGGAGGTGGTGCTGTTGAACTGTTGTGCCTCAGTCATCTTAAGAAGCTTGAAGAACAATCTTTAAAGCAACCAGATAAAAAACCTTCAGGGGATTTTTACATGTCGTCTTGTTGGCTGACAAAATCATTGACACAGTATAGACCAGTTGTACTTAAAGCTCTGGCAAGTGGTTGGCATCAGTACCTTTCAAGAGTCATGTGTAACACTGCTCATTATGCATCAGAGTTTGAAGCAAGCGCTTCCATTGAGCATCATCTCAAAAAAGCAGCAGACTATGGTTCTCCTTCAGCATATATTCTGAAAGAGTTCAATAAAGGAGATAAGCTCATGGTGGATTTTGGTCTTTCAACTAAACCCGAGGAGGCTGTAAAGATATATGACAATGTTACACCCAAGGTGGAGGCATGGCGTAGAGCTCTAGACTTGGTGCTATTAGTGCTTCAAACAGATGCTGAAATTATCACAGGTCCTAAAAGAAATCAGTTATTAAATTCACATGTATCCAGTGAGTTCATATTTTTATAGGACTTGATAGGCTTTATTTAGGACTCTGACTCAGTGGGTGGAAAATTTGCAGGTACACGGTGTTTGTACAGCTATAAAGCAAACTTTTTAGGGTTATGCCAATGATATTTACCAATAAAATTCAGCACATGGATGTAGAGACAAACTAGATAGTGCTGTAGCTTTTAATTTCTAGAAATGGAGTTTGCATCTGGGTATCCATCCAATCTACACTGTGACAAGGTCAAACTGATGCATGAGAGAAGTATGAAGCTGCTAGGTGGAGATACTAATGGAAATGAGCTCACTGTCTCTAAGCAACAATCCTGCCTGTTTGTTCCCATGCTCTCTCTACTAACCCTCCTCCCCACTTCTTATGCTATGTTGGATAGGAAGCAAAAAATATAGCTCCAGACTCTTCAGGTGGAGAGAAAAGGTTGAAATTTGGTCTGGGTTTCGGGCATGTTTGTGCTTTGCAAAACAATGGCAGGGGCAGCTGAGGGCTTCATCCACAGATTTCCCTTTAGTCAGTTCTTGCCCTTATTCACCTACTACAGCAGAGTAACACCCTCCTGTCTCAACTGCTGTTTTTGTGGGTGTTCTGTGAGGGGCTTTGCTTTGTCTACCCTCATTTCTTATTTCTAGTGGTTTTTTTCACATAAGAAACTTCAAGTCTTGTCTACTCTGTTCCTAGAAGACTTTATATGACTCAAATACTAGTGAGATTGACATCACAAGTAACAAATGTTTTTTAATTGCCCATTTTTTTTGTGACCATCATTTCCCCAAATGCCTGATGCTGTTGAGAGGGATGATTCAACACTTCACCCCTTTAGCTAAGGGTTGAGAAAGCTCCTTCTCTGTTTCTCTGGACGTCTATGAAGAGCTCAACCAAAAACAGGGAAGAGAAGTCTTTATGCAAAAAGTACAATGAGGAAAACCCTACATCTTGTGCCTTCTGTGTGGATGAGGAAATAGGCACTCTTTCTTTGCAGGTCCCATTCTGAGTGCTTCAGAGACTAGCTATTGTCAGTTGAGGGGAAATCTGCTCTTTGTTTGGAAGTCTGAGAAGGTGAGAAGTATTAAGCATACTTCACTGAATATTATTCCAAGTAGTGAATACCCAGGATCAGCTCCTCAGCTAGCCTGAATCAGTGTTGTGATGTTAACTTCAGTAGGTTCATGCCAGCAGAGGATCAGGCAACAAACTTGCCACCAACAAGTGCTCAGGTGCCCATATAAGACATTACGCAGCTATGTTAGAGGGGAAGAGGGAGCTTCCCTATGCCTCTAGTTAGAGAGGGTGTTGAGAGGTGGTCCTAGAAGAAATAGCAGTCATGGTGGTATCTATAGACAGAGTAGATATGTTAAAAGTGGAATCACAAATATTACTAGTTAAAATTGAGGTGCACTGGAAAGAACTGACGAAAAAGCTTGAACTATGCCTGGCTCAAGCCATTGCCATTACCTTCCTTTTCCTAAGTGTTAAAATTCACTTAAATTTGTAGGAAAAGTAAGAACATTTGTCTAGTGAGAAGAGAGACTAGCTTTCATATTATATAATATTACCCCCCAAAAGGTTATATTTCCAACTTTACTAAACAGAAACCTGCCTAGGGCCTATATTATAGTCTTGGGCATGACAGTTTACCTCCGTGCCTCATCTTCTACATTTTAAAAGGGGAATGATAGTATAAACCAGTGGTGGGCAACCTGCGGCACAGCAAGGTAGTCTGATTGCGGCCACGAGACATTTTGCTGACATTGACTGTCTGCAGGCACTGCACCCCGCAGCTCCCAGTAGCCACGGTTCTCTGTTCCCAGCCAATGGGAGCTGTGGGAAGCAGCACTTGCAGGTGAAGGGGCCGCAAGGATATGCTGTCCACCACTTCCTACAGCTTCCATTGGCCGGAAACAGACCTGTGGTCACTGGGAGCTGCGATGTGGTATGCCTGCGGACGGGCAAATCAGCAAAATGTCTCGCAGCCCGCAATCAGAGTACCCTGATAGGCAACCTGCAGCCCGCGTGCAGCCCATCACTGGTATAGACCTTATTTATAAAATGCTTAGAGTGCTATGGATGAAACATGCTATCTAAGAGGTAGGTAGGTATACTTTTGAATTAAATTTAATGTAATATAGCAAAAGACAAATTTATTTAGATTTACACATCCTTTATAACCCCTTTTCATTTTTGTACCAGTTACTTTGTGAAAAGTATATTACCAATGATTCATAATCTGTGTAATATAAAAAACTATTTGAAAATATTATCTGTATTTTGAACCTGTACTGACAGTATAATGTATGTTTTGGTGCACTACAAAAAGCTGCTGTATTTTTAATGTTCTTTAATGCTAAGAGAAGACAGGGAAGTAGGAATCATTCATCCATTTTAAATATGTATATAAAATGAGACTGTGTATATGGATATGCCTTTCAATATATTGCTAAGTCAATTTGTACATACTGCAAATAGTACTCTAGCCTGCAGTAGATTATACTCATGAGTAGTACTACATTTGGTATTGTTTGCAGGAAGAGACCATAATTTTGTGTTTATAAATAGGGAATACATTTCTTACTGTAAGAAATATATATAACACAGGCTGTCAAATCTTGGAAAAGGTCTCACTTGAAACACCCCCTTTTGACAATATTTTCCCCCTCAAAATAAAATTAAAGTCTACCTGGTTTCCTTTGGGTTCTTTTGGTTATCCCTTTTCAACAAAACAAGGGATGACTTTTACAGCGAGCATTCTATAGTGCTTTCATTGTGGCAAAAGACCAAATCTGAGTCTGGATAATTTAGTCAAGAGTCATTTTACCATCTAGCAGCATTTAAATAGTAAGTCAAGCCAAGATGGAATTGGTATTAGTTGTAACAGAAAAGCGTATAACTGGAGACAAGTTTCTCAAACTAATACTTTGAGTAAACCTCACGGTGAGTGTCTCATACTTTGGGTGAAAACAAAATAGAAAAAAGACTGTCAATGGTGGTACTAAAACTAATTCCTGCTTTTGAGCATTTTTCTGGCATCACTGTAATAGCTGACACCATTTGGATTAAATATGATTAGATTTACTCATCACCACTGCTGCTATTTGTAATCTGATTCTATACACTTCTTTTGGGGTGGGGTGTGGGCATTACATTGGAGGCCAAGAATTTTCTAGAGGAAAAAAAGAGCTGTTTTACTGTAAGTCCTGGCTCAGTAAAAGGGCAGTCAGAAAAACAGAGCAGTTACTTACAAATATTGTAAATGTGGTGGGCCTTTGTCACTTCCTATGTATTGATCTGACTAGATGTCTCCCTTTTCCTTTTAGGCTTCTCATCCCCTGTCTCTCTCGCTCTAGAGAAGGTATTATGGAGCAGAGGGATGAGCTGGCTCAAGCACCACTGTCCAGCTACAGCCTTCCCATTTACTCTGATGGCTCCTTGACCCCTTTATTCATTCTCCAGCCCTCCTGCTTCCTGTCATAGACACCACCCTATCCAGGTGCCTTGCAGCCTTCTGAAGTTCCTCTGAGGGCCCATCCCCTCAGGCACCTCAATTAGATTTGTCAGCTCCTGATGACTATAAATAGCTAAAGTTTGTGGGAAAGAAGGAGTGGGGCAGCAGTCCCTAAGAAGTCTCTGTTAGTGGGCTCCAAGTGTATGGCACCAGACCTAATCTAAACCTTGGGCCCTTCATACTAGCTCATCTCCGTACCTTTCTTCATCTCCATATATTTTGGCTCTCCCAACCCCCTTTTCCCACCCACAATTCCACAACACTTCACCTATCCCTTGCCCTGTGAAAAATATCCCACTTCCTCGTTTCCACCTGAAACAGCCCCTGGCTCCCACAAATTACTAGCCATTCTTCTGCAGTAACTCCATTTCCCCCGTTTCACAACACACCTGGTATTATTGTGTCCCCACAGCCTATGAATACTTTAAGGACTTCCACAGCAAGCCAGATAGCCAACTCAGTCCCTAAACAAACCTTAGGCATGGGGTGAAGACAGGGGTCCCTGAGGAGTTTCTCCTGGTCTTCAGCTGCCCAGAGGACCATTGTCACTACTCACATGACATGGGCCCACCAAATGTCCTTTATGCCCTCTACATAATCTGGATGAAACAGATCCTCAGTTTATGTAAATTGGTATAGCTGCTTTGACTACATTGGAGTTATACTGCTTGACACTAGCTGAATATCTGGTCCAATGTGAGGTATACAGGGAGGAATTATAAGACTAATTAAATTTTCATAGATAATATCTATATGGGATATGCTGCTCATAGCTAAGTTGTTATGATCATACTGAGAGTCCATATAGCCATGAAATATAAACTGACACACATTCCACTAACATATAATTGAAAGAAGCTATTATGAACATTTTTGTGATTAAAATAGCAGATTTTTTTGTTGATTTTTCAAAAATGTCAAATAAAAACTTTTAAAATGGCAGCCCTAAATGTAAGTCCAGAGAACTGGGCTTTGCAGTGGGAATGGTGACAGGCATGCAGGTGGGTCAAGGAGTCACTCAGGAGCATACAGACCATCCTTGCTCCCGGTACCCTCTGCCAACCAGTATGCCTCCCTGCCCATCAGTACCTCTCTGTGATACATTAAGCATGGCAGTAGGAGTCCCAGTTCAATAATCCTACTGATATCTGTCACAGCAAGCAGATCCTTGTCACAGGGTGTGCTGTAATCTTAAGGACTGCCTTAGGTAGTACATCCCTTTCCGAGTTCTTGGCCTTTAAGGAACAATATTGTGGTGATTAGATTCTCCAGAAGATCACCTGCTTGTGAGCTGCTGCAAGGCATGCTGGGGAGGAGTATCAGTGAATATAAGAGTCAGCTGGGCAGCTGTATTTTCTCTGCTAAGGGAACATTGGCTCTCAGAGGTTTTTCTATGGATTTCAGATTGTCTGTTAACATTTGTCCTTGTTTAGGGGGTTTCCGGTTTCCAGATAGGATTGGAAGAGACTGTTTTCCTTTCTCCAACGTATACTCTTAGAAGAAGGCTACTGAGTGAATGAAGCTGAAAGATTGTTTGCTTTTCATGAGAAGAGAAGCTTGATTTGATTGGAGAGCTAAATTACCCTTGTCAGCTCAAGGAAGAGGACCTGTGAGGATTGCTAGTCTGAAGAGGTATGATATCTATAACAGTTCTTCAAGGGGCAAAACCACCTACATAGTGCATCTCCTAACAGTTGTGGTTCTTGTTATTGCTTTAAGTGAACTAAGCACTCTATGGAGCTCATGGGACACTTGCATTTATATAGCTAGATGCATGCATATTAGTATGTCATCTAGGAAAAACACTGCTTTCATGGTCTCTTACAGAGCATAAGATGTAGCCTATGTCAACAGCAAAAGGGTTAAAGAAGTATAAATAATGTGTGCATGTACATATTCATGTTCTAGGAGTAGAAGAAAACCTTGGTCACAAAGATGTACCTGTGCCTAATCTGAACAGCTGTAGCTATTGTCAGTCCCTACTGTTAGTCAACTTTGCTGATTGCATCCTATCTAATACATGCACTGTTGCTATAATGAGCAACAGTGACACTGGTTTCAATGTGGCTCCATATGGCCCTAGGAGTCTACCTGCATTTGCTTTGAGGCAGTAGTGGGACCTTAGATTATAGGCTGTTTGTGACAGAGGCATATTTTTGTCTTCTATTACCTAGTGTACTCTAGGTGCTATTAAAATGGTAATATTTTATTAGTACCTTCTGTGCATGATATATGTGAATTAAATCGGTGGATAGATGACCCTTTCCCTCTGCCTCTGTTCCCGGCTAATGCAATATATTAAGGAGGCATAGTTATCAACATGCCTTGGTGCATGCTGTAGGTTTGCCATGTCTTGGTGTATTGTAAAGAGCAGCTATTATCTGGAGGTAATACAGTGGCTAACACAAATGCCTAATTATGCTCATTGTCATGGGAAATCTGAGTTTTGATAGCTTATATTAAAATATTTAAGAACTACTAAAATGAAATAAAATAACTTGTTATATAGGATAATCAGGATAATATGTCTGACTCTGCCACCAGCTCTAATAAAAGAATATGCTAACCTGAAGATGGTCATTTCAAAATACCTAAGGCAAAGCAAGTTCTTCATAATGCTGTACATCAGCTTCAAAAACTCCCATGACAATCTACTAGCTTAGGCCTAGAATCTACTTACTGTCCTTACTTGTCAGGTAAATAGTGACTAGTGTTCTGGAGGAGGTAGCAAAGAGTGGACACTGAAGAAGTCCTGTGTTCTAACATCAGCTCTGCCACCGACTTAATGTGGCCTTGAGCAAACCATTTGATCGGTCTGACTTTTACCACATGCAGAAATGGGAATAATGACAGATCCCTACTTCACAGGGCTGTGAAGATTAGTCAGTTTGTACAGTGCTTTGAATATGTAAAGCACAATGTTGTAAGTGGTGGTGTTCTTGTACTCTCCACCAATTTTAGCCAGCAGATGGCAATCTTCAACTCCATTTTAGTATGCTCCGACAGAAGAATTTTCCCTTAAATTAACATTTAAGAATATTTTTTTTTGTTGATCCCTTAGTAAGCCAGCCAGTGACATACAGACTAAAGAGATTGGTTTTGTTTGATGAATAGCTTCATCAAATAGTGAACAATCTAACCCAGCCAACAAAAGCATACATAGCTTGCCTGCATGAGCCTGCAAATAGTGCTTTGAAATGTTCGTGGGAGCTAGAAAAAAGAATACAGCTAGATCGGACCATACCTCTGAAATATACCAAACTTAACACTAAATATTTTTTCCCATTTTTTTTCATGAAAGATTATAGAAGAAAGTTGTATTCCAAAATCATAGCTATGGTATCATTTAAAATACTGTCTGTCCAGAACACTTGTCTTTACAGCCATCTGAGCTGCGTTCTTCTATATTTTGATTCCTATGATTATCTCAGAGGGTTGAAAGATGTGATGTATAGTAAATACTGCTGATATAGTCACTTTTCATAGTATACACTGAGTTTCAAGATTCTGATTTTTGTCCTGTGCTTCACATTCAGAAGTATAAGCCTGATTTGCACCTTAGTCACAAAGATCAGACTGACACCTTGACATTCACTATAGAATCTGACACTGAATTACCTACAGTGAATGTGGAAATTGTTGCAGACAAATTTAGATACACAATATTATGTAGTCCTTAACATACTGTAGTCCTACACTTCAAAAATATTGTGTGTTCATGCTATCCTGAATGAAATTTGTCTAAGTACAAATACTAATTAGCACCGAGCAAAAAAGAAATGTTGGGGGGAGGGGGGAAGGGAGTTCGTTTTGGGGGGGGGGAAGAAGGGAGATTTTTTTGTCCATTTTGATTTTTCTTGGCTGATATTGTTTTAGAATAAATGTTTCCAATATGTGCTCCTTTGTGGAGTGAAGATTGTTTGTTTAGGTTTTTTGGCTGTGGATGAAAAGTAAATAGGGAATCTTGCAGTCAACTAACAGAGCACACAGGCTGGTTTTATTACTATAAAAAGTAGGCCAGCTTCCTGTACTAACCTCAGAGCAGAAGCTATATAAGGCTTGTGTGTAACATGCTTTCAAGGCAAGCTTCCTCTCTGAAGTAAACAGAGGAAAAATATTTAATGAAACTTTAAAAAAAATAAAAACCTTAATTCTGTAATTTTTAACCTACATGAATTTATAAGTGCATGCTCATCCTAACTGGAATTTTAGTGGGTATGCTGCCCAGACTATTATTTCCTAGTACCTTACTTATTGCAATTTGCACCAACTACCTCTTACTGGCCACAAAAATAAAGGTATCTTTTTTTCCGCAAGGCCATCGGCGGGGGGCTGGCGGCATTTCCAGTCAACATAGCTGTGAGTATACCCTTCTAAATATAATTGATGCAGTTTTTGTCTTCCTGAAGCAGCAAATAGACAGCTCCATTGCCAATGCTTCTGCCCTTAGGTTTGTCAGTGTCTTGGAGCCATGTGTTTGTGTAATCATGCCACTGCCACAGCCTGTTGACCATAGTAGTAGCTGTGATCCCTGTGCACTCAAGGCGCTCTGGATTTAGGCCTGTAGACTGATGCAGTGACAAAGTACTGGCCACTCTTCTCCACAGTCTCTGAGGCCATACAGTAGTTCGGTGGGTCTATCCTATGTTATTCCTGACCCTCAGAGTGGGTGCTCTGTGTTCTGGATCTTTCATTCCAGAACAGTGAAAGATGGGGAGCACAGAAGGGTGGGGCAATATTTGGCCCTTAGAATGAAAGATAAGCTCTACTAGTATAGACTCTAACATCTTAGGCCTGGTCTACACTAGGCGTTTAAATCGGTTTTAGGAGCATAAAACCGATTTAACCCCAAAACCGTCCACACTAGGAGGCACCTTATATCGATTTTAATGGCTCTTTAAACCGGTTTCTGTACTCCTCCCTAACGAGAGGAGTAACGCTAGTATCGGTATTAACATATCGGATTAGGGTTAGTGTGGACGCTGATCGACGGTATTGGCCTCCGGGAGCTATCCCACAGTGCACCAGTGACCGCTCTGGACCGCAATCTGAACTCGGATGCAGTGGTCAGGTAAACAGGAAAAGCCCCGCGAACTTTTGAATATTTCCTGTTTGCCCAGCGTGGAGCTCCGATCAGCACGGGTGGCGATGCAGTCCGAAATCAAAATAAAAAAAAGAGCTCCCGCATGGACCATGCGGATGTGATCGCTGTAAGGGCAGGCAAATCCGTTCTATCCGTTCTATCAGCGCTCCGTTACAGAAGATGAAATTCAGAATCCTTTTTTAAAAATCTCCAGACAGACGCCATAGCAGGGACTCAGCGCACTGCAGCGTGACAAGCGTAACGGAAAGCCAAAGAATCAAATGGATGCGCATGGACTGGAGGACTGAAGCTATCCCACAGTTCCTGCAGCCTCCTAAAATTATTTGCATTCTTGGCTGAGCTCCAAATGCTTCTAGGGTCAAACACAGTGCCCGCGGGTCAGGGCATAGCTTGGCAATCTACTCACCCACCCCCCACCCACCCCCAGAAGCGAAAGGTAAAACAATCCTCTGACTCTTTTACATGTCACCCTATCTTTACTGAATGCTGCAGATAGACGCGATAGTGCAGCACTCAACACCAACATCCTTGCTCCCCCCCCCCGCCATGGGCGGCTGATGGTACAAAAGGATGGAAATCCATCCTCATCATCAGCATAAGCTGATCGTACAAAATGATGGAAATCCATCCTCATCATCAGCCTCAGCTGATGGTACAAAAGGACTGGTAACCGTCCTCGTCATCAGCCTATTGGCCCTAATTTTTTCTTGTGGATGGATGGTGCAATATGGCTGGTAACCATCCTCATCATAGCAACAGGGGGCTGAGCTCCATCAGCCCCCACCCTTCATGTGTAAAGAAAAGATTCAGTTGCCCCTGGACTAGCAGTGGGATGCTGGGCTTCTCTCCTACACACTGCTTAATGTCCTGTCTGGACTATCATAGCAGCTGGAGGCTGCCTTCCACTCATTTCTCACTAACAAGTCAGTGTGTCTTATTCCTGCATTCTTTATTAATTCATCACACAAGTGGGGGGACAATGCTACGGTAGCCAAGAAAGGCTGGGGAAGAACGGAATCAACAGGTGGGGTTGTTACAGGAGCACCCCCTGTGAATAGCATACAGATAATAATTTCTGCGGGCTCTGACACAGAGCAGGTGGTTCTCTAGCACACTTGCCTATATTAGGCAGCACTGATTCTATTTTTAGATACCAAAAAGGAGGGATTGACTCAGGAAGTCATTCCCAATTTTTGCTTTTGCGCCCCTGGCTGATCGGCCAGGGGCACTTATGACAGCAGCCAATGGTACAAAACGATGGAAGGTGCAATATGGCTAGTAACCACTCTTGGCTTTTGCGCCCCTGGCTGATTGACCAGGGGCACTAGCAGCAAATGGTACAAAAGGACTGGTAGCCATGATCATCCTCAGTTCCAATTTATGGAAGGGTTTGGATGGTGCAATATGGCTAGTAACCATCTCTGCTGTCATGCAAAAGCAAAAGCATGCTTCTGTGTAGCGCTGCTGAATCGCCTCTGTGAGCGGCATCTAGTACACATACGGTGAGAGTCACAAACGGCAAAAAAAGCTCCATGATTGCCATGCTATGGCATCTGCCAGGGCAATCCAGGGGAAAAAGGCGCGAAATGCTTGTCTGCCGTTGCTTTCCCAGACGGAGTGACTGACGACATTTACCCAGAACCACCCGCGACAATGATTTTTGCCCCATCAGGCACTGGGATCTCAACCCGGAAGTTCCAAGGGGCGGGGGAGGCTGCGGGAACTATGGGATAGCTAGGGAATAGCTACCCACAGTGCAACGCTCCAGAAATCGACGCTAGCCACGGACCATGGACGCACACCACCGATTTAATGTGCTTAGTATGGCCGCGCTCCACCCGATTTTATAAATTCTGTTTTACAAAACCGGTTTATGCAAATTCGGAATAATCCCGTAGTGTAGACGTACCCTTAGATACTGTTCTGAATGGAAGAAATTGTTTAACAAAAAGATTGATTCTGCAGAAACATATTGAGTTGGCACCAGAGAAGTGTTGGTATGACATACACCCCTGAATCAGTCCTTCTTAACCCCCTGATAATCACATATGAGGTTTAGCAGACTGGCTAGGGAACAGATGGAGCTTGCAGAAGGATGAAGGAAAGTAAGATGTCACTCTGCTTGCATGCATATTTTTTGTCTTCTCTGTTAACATTATAAACTTTGCTGTGAGGACCATGTGAAAACTCATAGGAAGACTTCACTAACACCATGGAGTCTGCTCCTGGTTAGGGTCTTTGAGCTTTATTGTAATAGAAATAGGCTTCAAGATTAGATTTTTATTGGTAAATGTCAATTTCACTATATGCATACTAACAGAATATTTCCATTGAGAATCAAAAGTTACACATGGGCAAAGAGGGGAAAATGCTGCTTGATAAGTTACTTGAGTTTAAGGTTATTTACTTTGTATATTTTGACATGGGATGTTGACTTTTTTAATCTCAGTGTCTGTCATCTATTTTTTAAGCCATGACTAGCTCTGCTAAGCTCTGGCACCTCTGAATTCATACCTCCTAATCTGTTGGACTATCAGTGCAGCATGGGATACGCAATCCCAAAACTAGAACTTACAAAAGCAGCAAAGTAGAGCCTAAAACAAGGGTCGGCAGGCTTTCAGAAGTGGTGTGCCGAGTCTTCATTTATTCACTCTAAGTTAAGGTTTCACGTGCCAGTAATACATCTTAATGTTTTTAGAAGGTCTCTTTCTATAATGTATAACTTAAACTATTATTGCATGTAAAGTCAGGACCCAGGCAGTGTGAGTGCCACTGAAAATCAGCTCATGTGCCGTCTTTGGCACAAGTGCCATAGGTTGCCTACCCCGGGCTAAAACAAATACAATAGAAGCAGGGCCGGCTCCAGGGGTTTTGCTGCCCTAAGCAGGGGGTGGGGGGAAGCTGTGATCGCAATCTGTGGCAATTCAGCGGGAGGTCCTTCGCTCCGAGCGGGAGTGAGGGACCCTCTGCCAAATTGCCGCCGAATACTTGAAAGTGCCGCCCTGCTCCGGAGTTGCTGCCCCAAGCACCTGCTTGACAAGCTGGTGCCTGGAGCCGGCCTTGAATAGAAGGAACATCAAAAACATGATCTGACAGTGGCTATCTTTGTGGATGTTGATACCTCGGACAATCTAATATCTAGAGAAGATTTGACAGAGACTGAATCAAGTTCTATTGGTACCATCATGGTAATGCACCAACTTTTGGGATAGGAGACTTGATTCTGCCCTATTGTCTGTAAAGGAAGTTTTGCCAGTAACTTAATGGTGCAGGATCAGGCAAAAAGAGAGCCTTCTATGAGCTGTAGCCCGTATTTAAAAAAAAAAAATACTCCTGGAAGCCAAGATGCACTTAAAAGACCTGAACCTGCCAACACAGACCAGGTCATGGGAGATAAATCTCTTGCAGGGTGTGGGTGAAGGAGGAATCCTTTATTGATATGGGTACCATAGCATAACTCTGCTTCCTTGCCAAAGGACGAATCTGAAAGGATGTTAAGGAATTCTATTTTCTGGGACACAACACTATTACAAAACATTCAAGTGTCAAACTACTGGAAGGATATGCAAAAGACAATGAATGCAAACACCTGCAATGGACTCCAAGTCACCTCCCTGGAAGACCATGGGAAGCAAGTATTTGAGGAAATCATCATTTATTTCAATCTCAGACACCAAGCTACTCACCTTCTTGTGGGGTTGCTTGTTTATAATTTCTGCCCAATATATTATCCTACTATAATGTAGCTGTCAGGAATGACTTTTTTTTTAAACTTATTCTAGTGCAGCGGTAGGGAACCTATGGCACATGTACTGAAGGCAGCACACAAGCTAACTTTCAGTGGCACTCACACTGCCCGGGTCTTGGCCACTGGTCTGGAGGGCTGTGCATTTTAATTTTAAACAAAGCTTCTTAAACATTTTAAAAACCTACCTTACTTTACATGCAACAATAGTTTAGGTCTATAGTATAGATTTCTAGAAAGAGACCTTCTAAAAATGTTAATGTATTACTGGCACGTGAAACCTTAAATTAGAGTGAATAGATGAAGACTCGGCACAGCACTTCTGAAAGGTTGCTGACCCTGTTCTAGTGCATAATCAGTCATATCCTGACTGATTAAATTAAGATTTATTTTTTTTTTACTCCCTGTTAGTACAGCAGAGCCCACACAGCTACAAAAGAACGAGCAGAACTCTTCTGATTCCTCAGTTATCAAGTGCTAAATTCTAGTTGCCTAACTTTGAAGTAGATAGGAACCAAGGAGCCTGGCTTGCTGAAATGGAACTCTTGCCCTATTTTTGTCAAGTTTTTTAATGTGGTCCTCTTAACTGCATCTAAAAACAGAGTGCGTCAAAGCCCCAGCCCATATGGAGGGATCCATTTATTTCTTAGGTATTAATACTTCACTAGCCTGAACTAACTAAATCTCTTTAACATACAGTTAAAGTTCTTAATCACTCTACAGCTCTGTAGCTGATTAGTATGGAATTGATTTGTTTAACCTTGTCACAGTTGTAAATTATTTGTGCTACAGTCTCTTGTGTGCACTAATGTACTAATCAAATTCTCATACAGGGAGACCCAGGCTCTGCTGCAAAGATTTGAGTGAGCAACTGCACATGAAAACTCAGTGATTAAATATGCAAGTAGCAGTTTGCACCTGCAGTTACCCAATGTGCATTTGTTCATAATTGCATCCATATCTGTAACTGTACACACAAATATCACAACTGCATGCCTGTAGTTATGTATCATACAGCTTATAATGGTTCTGAATAGCATAAGCTTTAATGCTATAAGCACTTTTTAAATACCAATATAGGTACATCTACCCTAGGAGGGTTTTGCCAGTTTAATTATACTGGTAAACTTTACTGCTATAAAACTATACACTATAAAGATCTGCCAGTTGCCTCATGTCATGAGGCACACACTGCTCCAGGAGGCACCATCTTGTGCACCACCACTTCCTGGTGCCTAGAGGTTAGTAACATACCTAAAGGCAAGACCTTTAGCTTTCTTTTTTTCTTATTTTAGCTTACAGATCCAAACTGTATTTGAAAAACCATCCAAAAGCACATTACTGGGATTCTTCTTGTTCTTGGCTGTGACATTGCACTCCATATGTTTTATGGAAATATGCTAATGTGTGAATATAATATAACTGGAACATGCTTCATGCAAAAAGTCTCTTGTAAGGTATCATTATAAAGCATATGCTCTACTGAGTGTGTTCATCTTATTTGTTTGCATGTATTTCTATGTCTGGAGTTAGGAGAATAAGATATAAACTTGTATTACTGATGTAAACATGTTAAGTGAAAGCCATTGAGGGTGCTTCAGAATCAGTGAATGGGTTTTTGTCTGCAAGTCTTCCTAATTACCTGTCTTCCAGCTACTGAGTAATGAAGGAGGTCTGACAGTGACATGTGTTCATGTCACCTGAACTGGAATCAATCTTAAACCTCCTGCTTTTCCATTTAGAAGGATGGGTGGGGACCCAAAGAGACCAGATTCCTGCCTTGTGACAAAGATATAAAAGGGGGTGGAACAGAACAAAGGGGGCTGCCAGTCATGAGAGAGCCCTTAGTTACCACCTGAGCTGGAACTAATAAGAACTGTACCAGGGAAAGGATTGGACCCAGACTAAGAAGGAGTCTAGTCTGTGAAAGAAGCTCATTGGAACATCTGAGAGTGAGATTTACCTGTATTCAGTTTCTTAAATGTATTAGGCTTAGGCTTGTGTGTTTTTTGTTTTATTTTGCTTGGTAACTTACTCTGATCTGTCTTATTACTTGAAACCACTTAAATCCTACTTTTTATACTTTTGTTTATTACTTTACCCAGAGTAAGTGATTAATACTGGGGGGAGCAAACAGCTGTGCATCTCTCTATCAGTGTTATAGAGAGCAATTTGAGTTTACCCTGTATAAGCTTTATACAGAGTAAAATGGATTTATTTGGAGTTTGGATCCCATTGGGAGCTGGGTGTCTAGGTGCTGGAGATAGGTGACTTGCTGAGCAGTTTTTGGTTAAAGTCTGCAGCTTTGGGGGTGTGGACCAGACCTGGGTCTGTGTTGCAGCAGACTAGCGTGTCTGGCTCAACAAGGCAGGGTTCTGGAGTCCCAAGCTGGCAGTGGAAAACAGGCTCGGAGGTAATTCTGGCACATCAGGTGACCATCCCAAGGGGGTCTCTGTGACCAAACCAGTCACATTGGCCACCTGTTCTCAGGAACCATTTAGCTGTTACACCATTGGTGGGTGCTTGAGCCTTCAGGAGTAAGAATTACTTTGCAACACAATGGAGCTTTACTGGAACAAGTAACCCCCTCCTAAAGTGAACGCCTCTAATTTTTAAGTACCAACCAATGAAAACTAAATGGATTTTCAAATGAGCCTGGCTTTGCACATACTCTAGCTCAAGGTTCTTGAAGATCTGCGAAATGGTAACAGAAGTTCCATAAATCAGCTCCTTAGCACTTTTGCCAAAAGTCTGTCCAGCAATAGATATACATGGAACTTATGTTCCTAACTCCGTTTTAATAGGAATTACCCAAATAAATCACAGGTTCCAATAACAGATCTTTCTTAAACTGAAAACACTAGCATGCTCTTCAGCAAAAGGTATACATTCACAAGAACCTTGGAAGCTTAAAAAAGAAATGGGCTTGTGATGAGGGAGGGGTACTACATGACACTGGAGTAAAGAGTCTGACTTCACCTTAGCATCTTACTTCCCACCCATCTCCTCATGCGAGTGCTCAATAGAAGGGCTGTAAGTGTGGCTGGAAGATAGAGGCTGGAATTTTTTTTGCTACAGCTCTAGTCCTATTGGTCATAGCACTGGCTTGAACTGCAAACTCGACTGTGTTTAACTTACAATTATGGGACATGTGCATTTTATGACATTTGCCAATGTAGTCCTAAGGCACCATTCTTCCCAGAGCTCCCAGTTAAGCAGGGAGGACAAGCCCAGTGTGAGGCCCAGACAGTCTGGGCCTCTGTATTTTGATTTCTTGTTAATACTAATCCTTGAAGAAAAGACACTACTGATTTACAGGATATCTTACTGCTGAGAGATTTCAACAGCATATGGGCCCCAAACTCCTGGCTCCAAATGTGCTCTGGCTTTGGGGATATTAGGTTTGAGATCTCACACAAACTGTGGTGGTTCTAGTTCTTCTGTGCTTAAAAATCACAACTTAAGAGCTTCTAATGTGTAGAAGAGCAGAATGAAAGGTAATGGTTCTTTCCTCTTCTCCTCCATCCTCCCCCTTCCCCGGGAGATAAATTCCATGCCAGTAGATTCAGGACTCGTATGTATTACAGCCTTTCAGAGAAACCTGCTTACAGCACAGTTGTCTCATTATGGCTAAGGCCTTTTCTACATTACAAAATGAAATTGTGCTTTAAACTGCTCTTAGTACAACTACAAATGTATTCAGTGGGCAAGCCCTCAGTTGGTCCTCTAACTTTTTTAGTTTAATTATCTCAGGCCATGTCTATGCTGCAAAATTATGTTGATGTGATTTGCGTCAGCATACAGCCACCACAGTTAGTAAATTGTGTGTGCACGCACTTGGTATCTTGTGTCAGCAGTATGCATCCTCATCAGGAGTTCTTGTATAGATTGTATTGTCAGTGTGGGATGGCTCCTCAAGGCCAGTGCCAGCTGACATAAGCAATGCAGTGTCTACCCTGACACTGTCAACCTAATTTAATTTACTGTGAGTCCACACTGCTTGCAGAGGAGGTGTTACTAAATAGCATACCAAGGCACTTACATCAGCAGGAGACAAATTTAAGTGAGGACGTTTCCACGGGTAGGTCAACACAAGACAGCCTACATACACCTCGCCATA
Organism: Mauremys mutica; assembly: GCF_020497125.1. NCBI lineage: Eukaryota > Metazoa > Chordata > Testudines > Geoemydidae > Mauremys > Mauremys mutica. The sequence continues at coordinate 45,599,618 of NC_059076.1, forward strand.
TAGTGTAGAGCAGGCCTCAGAGACAATGGTTAAGGATCCTACTCACTGCAGTTGGATTACAAGGGGAATGACTCATTTATTCAAGTAGGAAAACAATAGACAATGCACATTGTATATCTAGTTCTTGTTTTCACTGGAAGAAAATCTAAATCACAAACTGATTAATTTAACAGACATTGAAGAGTGACTTAAACTTAGTTGTGTTTTTTTCCAGGGCTCATTTGCACTTGTCCAATTCTGATTAAGTAAATTACTGGGCACAGCATCAAAGGCTAAAGGAAGGTCAGCCAAAATATGGCTGCTAATGTAACAGTAAGTGAACAGTCTCTTCCAAGAAGAGTCACTGTAATTGTGTTCACTTATCTTATACAGAAATTCAGACTACTCAAAGATGTTTTACTTCATCTTCTTGGCTTATGCATTTAAGGTGTGGCTGTCTGGAATTGGAGAACTACTAGTATATAACTGATCACTTAAATGAGCCTCTGTACCAGATGACTGGAGGGTAGCTAATGTAATACAATTTTTTTTAAATAGGCTCCATAGGCAATCTTAGCAATTACAGGCTTGTAAGACTAACTATAGTAAAGAGCAGAATTATCAGAGACACAGATGGACACAGTTTGTTGGGGAAGAGTCAGCATAGCTTTTGTAAAGAGAAATCATACTTCACCAATCCATTAGAATTCTCTGAAAGGGTCAACAGCTATGTGGACAAGGTGATGCAGTGCATATCTTGTACTTGGACTTTCAGAAAGCATTTGACAAGAGCCTTTAGTGTAGGACATTAGCAATATAACCAGTCATGGGATGAGAGGAAAGATGCTCTCATGAATCTGTAACTGGTTAAGAGAGGAATCAAAGGGTAGGAATAAACAGTCCAGTTTTCACCATGGAGAGCGGTTAAGTGGAGTGCCCCAGGGATCTCTACTGGGAGTAGTGCTATTCAACATTCATAAATGATCTGGAAAAGGGGGTAAACAGTGAGGTAGCAAAGTTTGTCAATGACCATTATTCAAGATAGTTAAGTACAAGGTTGGCTGCAAAGTTACAAAGGGATGTGACAAAACTGGCTGATGGCAACAAAATGGCAGATGAAAATCAAAGTATGTAAATGCAAACTAATTCATGTTGGGAAACATAATCCCAAATACATTTTTAAAAATGGGGTTTAAATTAGCTGTATCACTCAAAGATCTTTGGAGTAATCCTGGATAATTCTCAGAAAACATCCACTCTGTGTGCAGCAGCAATCAAAACTAACACAATATTAGAAACCACTAAGAAAGGGATAGATAATGAGACAGAAAATATCATAATGCCATGGTACTCCCACATCTTGAATTCTGCATGCAGTTCCGGTTGCCCTTCCATATGAGGAGAAATTTAAAAAACAGACTATTCAACTTGGAAAAGAGATGACTAAGGGGATGGTGACATGCTAGAGGTCTACAAAATCATGAGTAGTGTGGAGATAGTAGATATGAAAGTGTTACTTACCCCCTTCAAATAGCACAATAACCAGGGGTCTGGTGGTGGTGGTTGTTATATGCAGCAGGTTCAAAACAGACATAAAGAAGTATTTCTTCATACAACGCACACTCAACTTGTGTAACTCCTTGCCAGGGCATGTGGTGAAGACCAAAAATACAACTGGGTTCAAAAAAGAATTGGCTAAGTTCATGGAGGATAGGTCCATTAATGGCTATTAGCCAAGATGGTCAGGGATGCAATTTCATGCTCTGGGTGTTCTTAAACCTCTGATTGTTAGATGCTGGGACTAGATGACATGCAGCAGATGACTCAATAATTGCCCTGTTCTATTCATTCCCTTTGAAGCATCTGATATTGGCCACTGTCAGAAAACAGGAGACTGTAATAAATATTGCCAAGTGCTCAGGTCTTGTCCTTTTTTTTTATTTTTTATTTTTGTTCCCCACCTCTTTAAAATAAGAATATGCTCTAGATCCCTGTAATCCACATATTGGCTGTCAAAGAAGGCAGCATTTCATTTAGACAACTTGATTCAGACAAACGTAAAATGTTTTGGTCTGAGATTTTTTTTCCCTTTTGCAATATTGTGCTATTAAGCAATCTGTCTGCTAATGTGAAATTTTTTGACAAGAAACAGATGTATCTAATACTTTTTTATTTTGAATTATAAAATTGTTAGGAGTTAAGCACTTCCTTTAGAACAGTTTATTTTATGAAAGGTCAAATTCTGCTTGCCTCACTTACAAACTCTCGTCAGTTCTGGGAACTGAAAATGAGTAAAGCAAGCGGAATTTGGCCCAAAATGTATCATTTTAAAGGGAGAGGGATGTGCATATTGCATATATAAATATTACATAAATGCATATTTTGACACTTGTTTAGGATGTCCTGCATAATTAATCCATGTCTCTACTACCTAACTAATGCAGATGTAGCAAGTGTCTCTCCCCCTTCACAAATACAGGATTAAATTACATAGGTGATAAAATATAACCATAACTATTTTGGTTCAGTGGGACTACTTAGGAGTATCTCCAATCTACTCTTTTGATAAACATGTAATTTTTTCAGGTTTGAATGCTGTAAGTAGGAACTGTAGCCAATTATCTTAATTAGTAGGAAGGAACCTTTCTAATGTTGCAGAATGATTTTTGATCACAGCTGCAATAATGGCTGGCTTTTGTTCTTTTACTTGCTCTGCAATGCCCATTTATTGATAAAGATAGACTTGGAGTGAAATTCAGTTTCCATTGATGTTAATGGCATCTTTGCCATTAACATCAATAGACCTCAATATGGCCAGGATTTCATCATTTAAGTTTCTAGTCTTTTTAATTCTCATACTGTTCCCCAAACAAATGTGTAGAAGACAAATATGTGCAAAAACACCCAGTTCTGCTCAGCATAACTGGCACCAGTCCACCTGATGGTTCCGTCCTGATGTCCATATAACATTGTGAACACACAAATCAGTATGTATTAAAGACTTTCCAGATTATTTTTCATTCTGTGGGAGAGGTGGCTAACTCTATCGCTTTCGTAAGTCTTTTGTAAAACTGAATAGAGTGTCACTTTCTACACTGGAAAAGAGAATTGTCAAGCACACACTATAAATGAATGCACTAAACCATCTTGAATTTCAGTTTGGGGTTTCAGTAACATAGAAAAATGTGATTTATTTCAGTAAAACCTTTTGGGCCTTAATTTAAACTCTAATACTAGTTTTGTACCAGTAAATTTCTACTGAAATTAATGGAACTTTATTCATTTTATGGCAGTAACACAGGATAGACTCGTGCTCAGCCTCTTCATCTGAACTACATTATGCTTGCAAAGTAAAGCACTCAAAAGGTAGGATAAATTCAGATTAAGTTTGCCTGTGCAACTTTAATTTGGTCCTCTTGTGTATATACTTAATATATGACCAAATAATTAAACAATCTCTTCTAGAAGACACAGGTTGCATTCAGTGAGTAAGTAGTTACTCAACATTCCATCCTCACTCCAACCTTATTTAATTCTCACCATCCAAACCCCACACGGAATTTAAAAAAGATAAATTAGTTTCCTCCTGAGCAATTCTTAGCAGTCTTTAGTGTTGGAGTGCTTCACAAATATGGATGAATTGATCTTCACCACACCTTGGTGAGATTAGGTGCTGGAATCCCCATTTTCCAGATGTGGTAACTCGAGGCATAGAGATTAAGACCAAAATTATCAAGTGTCCACTAACAGTCAAGGGTAACCCCCAGCCAAATTTCATATCCCTTCTTTGAGGTAGGGAGGCACTAGAATGTCTCAACAAAACAGTTGTGTGGTTTTGTTACATGAGCAAAATGTATTTTCCTATTTTCATTCTCCGAAATGGCTAACCAGTTTTGGTTGAAACTTGAAGACCGAGGTAGACCTTAGCATGGAACATCCTGGCCACTGAGCTTATCAAAGCCATAAGCAGCTGAGAATAGGGTCTTCTGATGAAAGGTATTGGACACCCTGCACTGTAGGCTGTACTACAGTTCTGCCTGTAACACTAATGTCCAGGTTAAATTGTGCCCGTCTGAGCAGGCCCACAAGGGAGGGTAGAATGTGAAAGAGCCTTTTCTCTGTTGGGCTCTTGTATTGGGACCAGTTGTGCACTATCAGGGGACTAGAGGCACTGCTTTTGGTTAGGAAGTGATGACTGGGGGGGAGTGTAGAGCCAGACTTTCCACTCTCACAAGTGTACAGGTCAGGAGAGGGGCAAGCACACTGAACCCTTTCAAGGAGTCCCCCTGCTATGAAGACAGTCAATGGCTCAAATTCACAATCTTGGAAGGTGAGATTTCACGATATCCATAGTGACTACATGTAAATCTGTAGCACAACCTCTTCAGATTCTACTGTATGACCTTCTGATCAATGCTTGCTTTATATTCATTACTGAAGTTAATGATGCATATGACTTAAGGGAGGAGTATTGGCAAAACCTCAGATATAAATGTCCCCAAATCCCCAACAAATCTAATTGTGATATTTTTTTTATTTGAACTCTATTCCTTAGGCCCTTCTCTAGTGAATATCAAAGTGCACAACCAAATGTTTGTCAGACACTGACTACCTTAAAATGACGCAGAAGGAAAATTGATTTGAATAAATGTGCCCTGAAAAGAGTGAAGCAAAACATTAACTCAGCAAACATTTGCCAAATGATACTTTTTGATGGTGCATTTCCTCTATTGGCTCGTTAAGGGCTCTGTAAGGATCCCCTGTTGTATCGTATTCCTAAACTGAGAGAATGACTGACTGTAAAATGCTCTACAGTGCAAACAGTTTCATACTGCTTGCTTTAAGAGCTCTAATATACCAAGGGATTTGTCGAACCCCAGAGATTTGTTTTTTCCTGTGCTGCCTGCATATCCAGGGCCAATGTGCAAATGTCTGCTTTTTACAGCACAAATTGTCGTAGGGAAGTGTGGTGCTGTGGATGGGGAGTCACATTTATGAAAACATCTTGGACCACATTATACCACTTGACCTTGGATAGTGCTCTTATTGCTAAGAACACAGTATGTGCCATCTCATGTGCAGGGTGACAGGCATTTGAATGTTTGGGCACTTATTAAACTTAGGAAACAGTGGTGCGCACTCAGAGCAAACTGAAGGAGAATGGCAGGATGACCATAGATGTAAAGTAAGTTAGTAAACATCCTTGAAATGTGAAGCCCATTACATTACAGGAAAAAATCCCACCTTCTGCCACACCAGGCAGGGGAGAGAAAAGAGAGGGATCCTGATCCCATGAGCATCCTCTTCTAGAGCAGCAACAGGAGAGGGTAATATTCTTGTACTCAAGATACTGCTATGGTGAGAAACAGCCTAAAAGGCAGTTTACTGGTATGAGAAAGGAACAGGTCACCAGCATTTCTGCAAGCATGGTGTGGTTTGATCAGCAACAGGAGCTGGAAAGCTGCATGCTGTGCCCTCTTTAAAAAGAGCAGTAAGTTGTTTCCCATTCTTTCTGCTCCTGGCCCATCTCTCTTCTTGTCCTGCATCTGCAAGGTGGTGGTAAGACCCTTCAGTATTGACACACTGCTCCTTACACAAGCATGGCTCAAAAGGCAGACAGGTTTGTGCCTTAAATTTGTGCAGTCCATCTGTAACTTCCTTCAAAATCTGAACAGCTCCAGGCTTGAGGAGCGGTCTCAATTTCCCACTACAGAATAAACTGGTTACACACTTGTCCTGCAGTTGCAGGGATACTTCGTGTTTCTTTAGACTGTACGTGGTGGTTTTTCTGTATTTGAATTAAAACATGCTTTCTGCAGACACATAAAAGAAACTAGGATTAAAAAAATGAATGTGGGACTTAATCCAAAACCCACTGTTGTCAGTGGGGGGGGGGTCCCACTGATTTCAATAGGCTTTATATTAGTCCCTTATCACTCCAGTGTATTGTCACTTTAGAGGACTATACAGCAACTGCAAAAGCAATGCAGTGTCGCTTTTTACAGCAATCTTAAATAAAACCTGTGATAGCCTCAGTAAAATATTTTGCAATCTACAGAACTTTGCTTCATTTTGCTTAAGATCCTTGTGGCAAGTACTGACTGTCTTCATTGTTTGTACACTACTTAACACAGTAGGGACTCTGGACACTATTACTACATAATAGAAGATCAGGGTGATATGCTCCTACTTCCTTCATCAAGAAAATAATCAAGCTGCAATGTTTATGGACTCCCTGTTCTCTCCACATTTTTAGACTATTGGCTGAAATCCTGGCACCACTGAAGTTAATGGGGAAAACTATTATGTCAGTTATATCATACAACGATATAGCAAGAGAGAGTCACCTGTGACCTGGCGATGTGCATTGTGATATGAAATGACAAAACATTGTGCCAGTCAGTCAATAAGCCAAGTGACTATCAGGTACATCATTTTGCTTATGACACTAATCTTGGTGATTTGAGAAGCTTTGGGAAGCAACAGTGGGATAGTTTTTATGTGCTCAATAAGCAGTGTGATAGTACCATGTGTACATCGGGGTTGGAGAAGATTAGCTTTATGGGAAAGAATTGAAAGGACTCTGCACTAATGGATCAATGATAACCATTTGTTATCAGGAAGTCATATCATGCTGTTAGTCATAGTTGTAAAGTTGCTACAACATTACCTACATTATAGAAAGGACACTTTGGTTCATTTATATTAAAAAAAAAAAATTAAATGTTGCCTATATGATCTAGTCTAATAAACCCAATTGGAGGAAAGGGATGTGACCCTGAACTTTATTTGGACTGTCCCAGCTGGTGAATCTTCCATTGCCTTACGATTGCATTAATTGGGCAGCACATGCCCATGGGCGTTGTACCAGACTAAGTAATAAACAAATTCCTTTGAAAGTCCTCTGGAGTCACTTTTAATTGAAAATGGAGGCCATCTCAATTGCAAGTAATCCCTTGCCATTATATCAGATGTCAGTCTGACAGTCATCTGTTTGGTTATATTTTAAAACCCAGTTCAAATATTGGTCTTCATATTTTGCAGACTCTGCATTAATCTGAAGCAACTCGTTCAGCAGTAATCTTTTCTGATGAGACAGCTAACCATTTTAAGTCTAACCATGCCTGTTCCACTCTTGTATGTTGCTTTTCACTTTTAAATCTTACAATTGACTTATTCCCATAAACAGCAAAAGGAAAATGCAGACCAGCTGCAGCACTAAGCATTATTGCATGCTGTAACCATGCTAATAGCTGGGCAGGAAACCAGAATAGGAGGAATAGTTGAGCCAGCATGAGATACATATGAGAGAGAATAAGAGACCTATGAATATAGTTAAAACTTTCCCAAACATCTGTTTCCCTCTGACAGAGATTTATTAGCCTCAAAGTTTAAAAATAATTAGTTGTTGTGTTCTAGAGTTGGCCTGGTTTTATTTATGTGTAATCTCCTAACAGGTCTGCCTCAAATGAAATACCTAAATCCCTACTGATACCTCAGTTGGCGTTTGTCTTAAATAAGGGTTTGATCAAAGGAAAGGCCCTTGTGGACTTCAATGGGTGTTGGATCAGGCCATAGTGGCCAGCTTTTCAGAGATACTGTGCACCTGCAGCTCCTGACATTCAGCACTTCTGACAATTATGGTCCCCACTCCTGCAAGGTGCAATATATGAGCATATCCCTGCACCTGTGGGAAGCTTCATTGACTTACATGACACTCATGCAGAGCAACGTTTTGGTATATATCCTTTTATACTGCCATTCAAGACACTAGATAAGAAAACTACATAAAACTGAGCCTAAATAGATTTTTTTCCAGAGTATCTTACCCTATTTAATTATAATGATTAGAAATGATGTATTATCCAAAGAAAACTTTATGTAAAATCTAATAGGCAAAAGCTTCCAGCACTGGATCTGGAGCTTCAGGGTAAATGGCTGAACACAATGCAGAGGAAGCAAGATTCACTTGTGAAGGCAGCAAAATGATTGTAACACCAAATGACGACGTCAGTCTGCCATCCACGTAGTAGAAGCTACAGTAAACACTACATACGGAAAACTTTAGTAACTGAAAGTAAACAGTCAAGTATATTTTTAATTCTAGCAAATTATAGGGGGAAAAAAGTCATTCCATAAGACCAATTCTGACACGCTCATTTAAAATCTGCAAGCAAAGGAATACTGTCTCCAAATCTGGTAGATTGGATATGTCTGAGGTAGAATTTCTCTACCAAAAATAGAAGTAATCACCAGAGTTCAAGACATTGTGCCACATTCTGCCATTTTGTAACAAAACAAAGGAGTGAAGTACTGGACTCACCTAGTAGAGATGTAGCACTCAAGACCAAAGTTTAGTTTATTAAACTCTCATTTGAAGTCATTAAGATTTTAAATAATACTGGATGAATGACCTCTTTGATCAAACAAATCTAAGATACGGCATCAAATGACTTCTGGAATCCACATCTTACTTTTTTTTTAATGAATTTAGCCTCTTAGCTATGCAGCTAATCCTGAATATACAACTGGCTGCTAGCAAGTCTTGTCAATAGGAACAACTGAACCCAGTTCTTTGCAGAATAGAGTTAGGAGAGAGGAATGGTGATTTTCATCCATTCCTAATTTGAGCGGTACAATATGTTGAAGTAGTTTGTGGCAGGGCCAAAAGGGATTTGCAACCCCCTAGCTAGAGGTTCTCACTGCCTTAGCTAGTGAAGGGAAGAGTTGGGAGGTCAGACCTCCAGGGATTGCCTAGAAAGGCTTCCCATGATCTGCTGTGGACAGAGCCAGCAAGAGTTGGTCCTCTGGCATCTACAAGGTCCAGGATCAGGAGGTGGCCAATAAGAGTCCAGCAGGCAACATAAAAAAAGCTGGCTGCTTCTACTAGGACTGGGACAGAAGGATCTTGCTGCTCTGTCCCCAAGTAACCTGGCCTCGTCACAGGCCTAAATTTGGCATTTGATCTCCACAAAGTACCAATGGTTATACTATGGACTCAAAGAATCAGGTGTCTATTTTGAGCTCAGATTTAATTAGCTTTCTGTTAACCCCAGAAAGGGACTGGACTGAGAGAGGACTAGGCCATGGAAACAGCAGACCATTGTGAAACAGGACATGAGGGGCAGTAGAGGGGGAAGAGCCCCTACAATGCTGTGTCCTGCCACAAGTGGTGGCACACTGGTGATGCGTGCACTGTAACAGTAAGAGGTAAAGTTGACTGGTTGTGCCAACCACACTTTTTATTTTAAAGTGGAAACATTTTAAGTTTTTGTGGTCATTGATAAGATGACCCTGTCACGGATAGGGCCAGATGACTTTTCAATGACTGATTTGCAGGGTATTGCTATGGAAACAGAGTTCAGGTAGTTTGTATACCTTAACTGTGAACTTCTGTGCTTCTGAAAACTTACAAGAATCCTAAATATAACTTAAGAAGCTAGGAAGTTCAGAATTTAACAGTTGTGGTTTTTATACTAAATGGAACACCCCAGTGAAGATTTTATGCTTGCCTGACATGTATTCTTGGCTTCAACTTTAAGATAAAGTTATTTTGGTCAGAAATATTTATAAACTTCAGGCAATTCAACTTTCCTCTGCATTTCATCATCAGAGTACCTCCTTCCTTCAAATCTTTTTTCTAAAATGGAGGGGGAGGGAAGCCACAACTGACAGAAATTGTCTGCGTACTTTATCATTCTTCAAATAAGTAACACAGACAAATACTGAGACTGTTCAGATCTAGATCCAAATGTCTTATTTGAGGTCTGCCTCAGATTTAAAGTTAGAAATGGGCAGATGAGTGATGTTGCATTCCATATGTTCATGGAAATATGCTTATGAGTGTAAATATAATGAACTGGAATATGCTTTATGCAAAAGGCCCTTGTAAGGTATCATTACAAAGCTTATAATATACTGACTGTGTTCATCCTATTTGTATGAATGTATCCTTGTACCAGAAGCTAAAAATATGAAGTATTACTCTGAAGTCCTATTGTAACTATGCAAAGTGTGGACCATTAATGGTGGATTAGAATCTTGATGGCTCCCATTAACTAGGACAATTAGTGGTAAATGGCTCTGTTTACTTGTAAGCCTTCCTGTGTGCCAGCCAGTGGGTAATGAAGTCTCACATTACTGGACTCCATCTTAAACCTGGTGCTTTTCCATTTAGAAGGAAGGGTGGGAACTCAGAGGGTACGTCTACACTATGGGATTATTCCAATTTTACATAAACTGTTTTAGTAAAACAAATGGTATAAAACTGAGTGCACGTGGCCACACTAAGCACATTAAATCGGTGGTGTGCGTCCATGGTCCGAGGCTAGCATCGATTTCTGGAGCATTGCACTGTGGGTAGCTATTCCCGCAGTCTCCCCCGCCCCTTGCCTGATGGGGCAAAAATCATTGTCGCGGGTGGTTCTGGGTAAATGTCGTCAGTCATTCCTTCCTCCGGGAAAGCAACAGCAGACAATCATTTCGCGCCCTTTTTCCCTGGATTGCCCTGGCAGACGCCATAGCATGGCAACCATGGAGCCTGTTTTGCCTCTTGTCACTGTCACCGTATGTATACTAGATGCCGCTGACAGAGGCGATTCAGCAGCGCTACACAGCAGCATTCATTTGCTTTTGCATGATAGCAGAGATGGTTATCAGCCGTTCTGTACCATCTACCATGCCATTGTAAATTGGCAATGAGATGAGTTACCAGTCCTTTTGTGCTGCACCATCTGCTGCTGTCATAGGTGCCCCTGGCTGAGATCAGCCGGGGGCGCAAAAGACAAAAATGGGAATGACTCCCCAAGTCAATCCCTCCTTTATGGTATCTAAAAATAGAATCAGTCCTGCCTAGAATATGGGGCAAGTGTATCAGAGAACCAGAGAGCACATCCGCTCCGTGTCAGATCCCGCAGAAATGATGAGCTGTATGCCATTCACAGGGGGTGCCCCTGCAACAACCCCACCTGTTGATTCCCTCCTCCCCCAGCCTTCCTGGGCTACCGTTGCAGTGTCCCCCATTTGTGTGATGAAGTAATAAAGAATGCAGGAATGAGAAACAGTGACTTGTTAGTGAGATAAAATGAGGGGAAGGCAGCCTCCAGCTGCTATGATAGTCCAGACAGGACATTAAGCAGTGTGGGGGAGAGGAGCCCAGCATCCCACTGCTATGATAGTCCAGGCAGAACAGAATCTTTTCTTTACACATGAAGGGCGGGTGCTGATGGAGCTCAGCCCCCTGTTGCTCTGATGAAGATGGTTACCAGCCATTCTGTCCATCTACTGGAAATGATCAGGAGTTTTTTACCCAGGCGCCCCCAGCCGACCTCACCGGAGGCCAGCCAGGAGCACTCAGGGGCTGATGATGAGGATGGATACTAGTCCTTTTGTACTGCACCATCTGCTACAAGGCTGCTGCTGATGGATATCAGCCATATAGTACCATCAGCCACCCATGAAGGGGGGGGCGAGGATGCTGCCGTTGACTGCTGCAGCATCGCGTCTATCAGCAGCATTCAGTAAACATAGTGTGACATTTAAAAGAGTCAAGAGGATTTTTTTCCCTTTTACTTCTGCGGGTGGGTGAGGGGGGTAAATTGACGAGCTATGCCCTGAACCACCGCGGACAATGTGTTTGACACTACAGGCATTGGGAGCTCAGCCAAGAATGCAAATGCTTTTCGGAGACTGCAGGAACTGTGGGATAGCTTGAGTCCTCAGTACCCCTCCCTCCCTCCATGAGCGTCCATTTGATTCTTTGGCTTTCCGTTACGTTTGTCACACAGCAGGATGCTGAGTCCCTGCTGTGGCCTCTGTCTGCAGATTTTTTTAAAAAATGCTTTGGAATTTCATCTTCTGTAACAGAGCTCTGATAGAACAGATTTGCCTGCCCATACAGCGATCACATCCGTACAGTCCATGCTGGAGCTCTTTTTGGATTTTGATTTCAGACTGCATCGGCACCCGTGCTGATCGGAGCTCCACACTGGGCAAACAGGAAATGGTATTCATAAGTTTGCGGGGCTTTTCCTGGCTACCTGGCCACTGCATCCGAGTTCTGATTGCTGTCCAGAGCGGTCAGTGGTGCACTGTGGGATACCGCCCGGAGGCCAATACTGTCGATTTGCGGCCACACTAACCCTAATCCGATATGGTAATACCGATATTGGCGCTACTTCTCTCATTGGGGAGGAGTACAGAAACCGGTTTAAAGAGCCCTTTATATCGATATAAAGGGCCTCTTAGTGTGGATGGGTGTGGCATTAAATCGGTTTAACGCTCCTAAAACTGGTTTAAACGCGTAGTGTAGACCAGGCCAGAGACAAAAGATTCCCACCTTGTGCCAAAGATATAAAAGAGGGTGGAACAGAACAAAGGGGGCTGCCAGTCATGAGAAATCCCCTAGTTACCGCCTGAGCTGGGACTGACAAAGACTGTACCAAGGGAAAGAATTGGGCCCAGTCTAAGGAGTCTAGTCTGTGAAAGAAGCTTACTGGAACATGTGGGTGAGATTTACCTGTATTCAGTTTCTTAAATGTATTAAGCTTACACATGTGTGTTCTGTTTTATTTTGCTTGATAACTTACTTTGTTCTGTTATTACTTGAAATCACTCAACTCCTACTTTTTATACTTACTAACATCACTTTTGTTTATTACTTAACCGAGAGTAAGTGATTGATACTGGGGGGAGCAAACAGCTGTTCATCTCTCTCTATCAGTGTTATAGAGGGCAGACAATTTGAGTTTACCCAGTATAAGCTCTATACAGAGTAAAACGGATTTATTTGGGGTTTGGATACCATTGGGAACTGGGTGTCTGGGTGCTGGAGATAGGTGACTTGCTGAGCAGTTTTTGGTTAAAGCTGCAGTTTTGAGGGTGTGGACCAGACCTGGGTCTGTGTTGCAGCAGACTAGCATGTCTGGCTAACAAGGCAGGCATCTGAAGTCCCAAGCTGACAGAGAAAATGGGCTCAGAGGTAGTTTCAGCACATCAAGTGACAGTCCCAAGGGGGTATCTCTGACCAAACCTGTCAGGGACCCTCAATACAGTTTTACTTGTGTGGACTGAATCACCTCGCTAATTTTCCTATTAGAAAGGAGGCTTGCTTGATATTAACGTTCTTCTCATTCTTCTCATTCCAAGTCTTCCCTTGACTTTAACACTGTGAGATTTCCTAGGGAGATATATTTGTTAAATATTCTTCCATACCACAACTAACTGCTCTGTGCACTCTTCCTCCTTTTCCCTGAACATATGTTTGAGCCTCTCCTCTTCCCCTTTGCCCCCCAAAAAAATCATTTCAAAGTTTATCATAAAAGATGTTGCTCTGATAGTCCTGAAGACTAAATCATCTATCCACTGAACAGGGACAGCATTAATGGAGCCCTTCCCATGCTGGTTAACCAATTTACTCAGCCCTGAACTGGCCAATTGTTGAAATTACCAATAAAGGAAAACTGCAAGTGCTAATTGCAGCAGAGACTCTTGTGAAGTGATTGCCTGTCTGCTAGGAACTGAACTGACACAACATACAGCTCCAATAACATTTTGATCACTGAGTATGGATTTGAACTAGCAACTTAAAGGTGAAAGGCTTTGAATCCCATTTAATTTCCCCTTTGGAGTCCCCCAAAAGTTTCTTGAAACTGAGTATAATTCATAATTCTTGAAATTACATAAAATATCTGACTTTTACAGCAGATTTGGAGGGAGGGATTAATTGTCAAGCTCACAACCTACTCTTTGCTTCCAACAGGCTATCACGGTTGTGAGTCTGAATATTGCTGATCATGTAAGATTAGGTGGGTGAAGTAATACTTTTTATGGACCAGCTTTGGTTGGTGAGAGATGATTTTTGAGCTGCACAGAGCACTTTTTCAGATCTTGAAAAGGTAGAAGTGCTCTGTGTACCTCAAAAGCTTTCACCAACCAAAGTTGGTCCAAAAACCATACTACGTAAACTACCCTGTCTCTCTCTCTCTCTCTCTCTCTCTCTCAGCTTGGGACCAACATGGCTATAACACTGGAAACAATCATGGAGCACTGTGAGAGTCTCCATGATAACTTGCTGTAGTAGCAAGTGGAATTTATCATTCAGTACTTGCCTCTTCCCTCTGTCATACACTTAGTTTTCACAGAGGCCTAGACTGTGCTTCATTTTTTTTAAATGTATGCACACCTTTCCCCACAACAAACAAGGAGAACTCTGCCAGCCTCTCCCAGCCCAAGCACCATTGGTGTTTAGTCCTTAAGCAGGCTGCACAATTGTAGTCCTCACTGTTCTTTTCCATAATCCCTCAGGAGAGTGACCCAAGGGAGAGTTAAGGATGAAGTGAGCCATGGTTCTCCTTTCCATTCTGGCCCGGAGTGGGACTGCTGCAATGAGGGGCGGAAGCAGTATTCCCAGAAGCATGGTAGTAGCAGGTGCCCTCCCTTTGTCAGCTGGGGCACGGTTCCGTTGCTTTCAAATGTATTTTTTGTTTTTTTATTTTTTTATTTGATTGCAGTTGTTTTTGAGCTGTGCATTTATTTTATGGGTGGACAATGAAGTCATTTCAACTCACAAAAGATGGGGTTTCAGAATTATAAAACCACGGGTTCTATTCAAATGAAGTGTTCCATACACTTTCACATGCGAATGTCAAGCATTCGGGATCTGTAACACTTCTATGAATGACTCATGATGATACATTTTATTAGTGTTCTACATAACCCTCCTTCGCCCCTCACCCCCTGACTTTTTTTCTATGACATAGCTGGCATTTAAGATAGACAGGAAGATGAACACCTAGGATAATCTTTTACATATATTTTTTGCTAGTCTGGCACATTGATGCACATTGCATTATTTTAATGGTTCCCTAGTCTCACCTAGAGACCAAACCTGCTCCCACTGAAATTAAAGGCAACCTCTCGTTGATTTAAATGCAGGCAGGATCAGGCCTCTACGGCTCATGTTCAAAACAGTGCAAATAACAGTGAAAATCCTAAAGAAGAATCCCTCAGAATCCTTAGTTATTTTAACCTCTGAGGGCTGGATCCTGCTCTAATTACATTCAATGAGAATTTAGCTATTAGCTGCAATAATAGATTCTAGGCCTAAATGATCCTATATATTCTGCATTTTATATGCTAAACCCAATGGATCAATTAAAACCTTAGGTAAGCTAGTGCAATTCTTTTGTTATATTCCTTAAAACCAAGTAAGGAAGTGAGAACTGGCTCTGTGGATATGGGGAAAGCAGGGGACTTGATACCGTATTGTTCCGAGTATAGGCCGCTCCTGATTATAAGCCGCACCCTTAAAGTTTGGTGCTATTTTAAAAAAAATAAATTTTTAACTTTTTTTTTAACTTAAAGAAAATATACACATTAGTAGAACAGTAAAACAGTATTTTATTTAATGAATAGGAAGACATGTACCAGTATTTTTAACACTTTTAACACTTTTGGTAGTCCTGCTTTTGACAGCATATGTTATATATACTCAGAAATATTGAAAACTATTTTGTAGTTATACTGTAAATAAAGAAGGGAAAAGGAATGGACAACAAGGAGACTGATGGGAACAGTTCTCATCCTCTCCCCTGCACAACAATCAACAACATTAGCAAATGTTCTTAGGGTTAGGAATCATGGCCCCCCCCCCCGAACTCCTGCCCCATCCAACCCCCCGCGTTCCTTGACACCTCCCCCCACCCCAGGGACCCCTGCCCCATCCAACCACCCCTTCTCTCTGTCCCCTGACAGCCCCTGGAACCCTTGCCCCTGACTGCCTCCCACCGCCCCATCCATCCCCTGATCCTTTCTAACTGCCCCACCAGGACCTTTGCCCCTATTCAATCCCCCTGTTCCCTGCCCTCTGACCCCCCCAACCCCTATCCACCCCCCACCCCGAACTCCCCTGCCCTCTCTCCAACACCCCCTCCCTGCCCCCTTACTGCGCTGCCTGGATGTGGCTGGCGACACTACAGTCCGGCCGTGGCTGGAGCCAGGAGCCCCGGGATGCTGGGCCGGGGCAGGAGTCACGCGGCCGGAGCCCGGAGCTGGAGGATGTGGCGGGAGCCGGACGGCCAGAGCCAGGTAGCTGGCCAGCCAGAGTAGGGCGGCCGGGAAGGGATGCGGGGCCAGGGCCGGGCGCCGGGGGACGCGGCGGCGGGCGCCGGGGGACGCCCGGCGGCGGGCGCGCGGCCAGGCAGGGCCGGCCAGAGAATTCCGGGGGCCCGGGGTCTTCGGCGGGGGGGGCCCTTCCATTCCGGGACCTGCCGCCGAAGTGCCCCGAAGACCTGCCGCAGGGAGCCCCCGAATTACCGCCGAAGCGGGACCCGCCGCTGAAGTGCAGCCCGGTCTTTGGCAGTAATTCGGCGGCGAGAGGCCCCGCCGCGGGTCTTCAGGGCACTTCGGCGGCGGGTCCTGGAATGGAAGGGCCCCCCGCCGCCGAATTACCGCCGAAGACCGGGCTGTACTTCGGTAGTGGGTCCAGCTTGGGCGGTAACTCGCCAGTGGGGGGTCCTTCCGTCCCGGAGCGGAAGGACCCCCCCCCCTCGCAGGCGAAGACCAGGAGCAGAAGCAGCTCCTGCGCCCGGCCCCGCAAGAGTTTTCCGGGCCCCCCGGAGCGAGTGAAGGACACCGCTCCGGGGGCCCCGAAAAACTCTCGTGGGGGCCCCTGCTGGGCCTGGGGGCAAATTGCCCCCTTTGCCCGCCCCCCCCGGGCGGCCCTGAGGCTGGGGCCGGCGGAGGCGGGTAGACGGGGCTGGAGCCGGGCGGCGGGGGAGGCGGAGACACGGCCGGGGTGGAGCCGGGCGGCAGAGGAGGCGGGGACGTGGCCGGCGGAGGCAGGTACGCGGGCCTGGGGCCGGAGCCGGGCAGCGGGGACGTGGCCGGGGCTGGAGCCGGGCGGCGTGAGGCCAGGGCCAGCGGAGGCGGGTACGCGGGGCCGGGGCTGGGCGGCGGGAGAGGCGGGGACACAGCTGGGGCAGCCCAGAGCCCTCTGAGTCCCGGCCGCGGCTGGGATTGAAAGCGCTCTGGGCTCCCCGCCGTGGCGGGCAGCCCAGAGCGCTCTGATTCCTGGCCGCGGCTGGGATTTGAAGTATTTTTATTGTTTTTTTTTTTTCAAGTTCCTGATTATAGGCCGCACCCCTAATTTAAAGACTTAAATTAGGGGAAAAAAGTGCGGCCTATACTCGGGACAATACGGTATATCTGGACTTTAGCAAAGCTTTTTATACGATCTCCCACAGTTATTCTTGCCAGCAAGTTAAAGTATGAATTGGATTAATGGACTATAGGGTGGATAGAAAGCTGTCTAGATTGTCAGGCTTAACAGGTAATGATCAACAGTTTGATGTCTAGCTGGCAGCTGGTATCAAGTGGAGTGCCCTAGGGGTCGGTCCTGGGGCCAGTTTTGTTCATCTTTATTAATTAGTTGGACAATGGGATAGATTGCATCTTCAGCAAGTTCACAGATGAAACTAAGCTGTGGGGAGAGGTAGATACGCTGGAGAGTAGGGATAGGGTCCTGAGTGACCTAGACAAATTAGAGGATTGGGCCAAAAGAAATATGATCAAGTTCAATAAGGACAAGTGCAGAGTCCTGCACTTAGGACTGAAGAATCCCATGCACTGCGACAGGCTGGGGACCAACTGGCTAAGCAGCAGTTCTGCAGAAAAGGACCTGGGGATTAGTGGATGATAAGCTGGATATGAGTCAGCTGTGTGCTCTTCTTGCTAAGAAGGTTAATGGCATATTGGGCTTCATTAGTAGGAGCATTGCCAACAGATCGAGGGAAGTGATTATTCCCCTCTATTCAGCGCTGGTGAGGCCACACCTGGAGTATTGCATCCAATTTTGGCCCCCCTCACTACAGAAAGGATGTAGAAAATTGGAGAGAGTCCAGCGGAAGGCAACAAAAATGATCTGGGGGCTGGGGCACATGACTTGCAAGGAGAGGCTGAGGGAACTGGGCTTGTTTAGTCTGCAGAAGAGAAGTGTGTTTGTGTGTGGGGCGGGGGGATTTGATGGCAGCCTTCCCCTACTTGAAGGGGGGTTCCAAAGAGAATGGAGCTGTTCTCAGTGGTGGCAGATGACAGAACAAGGAGCAATGGTCTCAAGTTGCAGTGAGAGAGCTCTAGGTTGGGTATTAGGAAACACTATTTCAGTAGGAGGGTGGTGAAGCATTGAAATGGGTTACCTAGGGAGGTGGTAGAATCACCGTCCTTAAAGATTTTTAAGGCCCAGCTTGACAAAGCCTTGGCTGAGATAATTTAGTTGGGGTTGGCCCTGCTTTGAGCAGGGGGTTGGACTAGATCTCCTGAGGTCTCTTCCAACCCTAATCTTCTATGATTCTAAGTATGAATTCTAGCCAGTGTATGTAATCGGCTAAGCCAACTGCTAACATTTTGTTCCAGTCTTTTCATCTCCTCAGATTTATTCCATTATTTGCCTTCCTTACATTTAAACATATGTTTGAGAGGCCATGGAAGTTTGCTTTTAATTATCCCACACATTGGTAATCCACACACAATAATCCATACCACACTGTCATTTTTAAAAAAGCAGTATTCATACTCAATATAAAAATCAACAGTACAAAATCAAATCATAGGTTTTTTTTAGTGCTGGACTGATGCGTGTGAGTAGTTTTAAAAAGTAGCACATTTGCTAGTTTTAACAACAAACCTGTCCAACTTTGTCATTCCCTAGCATATGGTATAACAAAACTAATATTCCATCCTGGGTTTATTTCAGCATATGGTAAAATTTTAGCTTTATGCATTTGGCAACTAAAAAAGAAACGTTCCGTTTTTAATTAAAAAAAAATTCAAAGGCTCCCTGTACTTCCTCTACCCAGCACTTCTATTCTGCTAACCAGTTTGGAAATAGCATTTTATACAGCTATTAACTATGTTGATTATAATCTATTTTAAATTAACCCTTTGTAATCAGTCATTCAACTGCATTTCTAAACCATTATCCATTTTATTTTCCTAATGAGCATATGTACTGCAGGAGGGGGCAGAGATAGTGGGTGGGAAAGTTACCTGACAGTTACTGGGCTAAAGATTATGGCCAAGACTTTCAAAAGTGACTGATGGCCTGATCCAACTCTTACTGAAATCAATGGAAAGATTCTGTTGATTTCAAAGAGAATAGCACCAATCCCTAAGTTTCCTCAGTTCTTGGGGTGCCCAACTGAGATGCCTTACAGGGACATGACTTGCACAGCATGAGAGCTCTGAATCTTCTGAGAATTGGGGCCCCTTGAACTGGCCACACACAAATTGAAGTACCTCACATCACTACTTACTCTTAAAGTCTTTTCCGTAGCGTGGAAACCAGAGTTCAAAACAAATCTGTGCCCCATAAAATCTGCACTCTTAAATGAACAAATTCAATTAATCCAACAAAAATGGTCTATTGTACTTAACTGAAACATATAGGAGCACATTGGTGCACCTTTTTTTTTTTTCTCCTATGTAGCGAGGAGAAAGATAAATGAAGAGAGATGTTGGAGAGACATGGGCTCAAAATAAGGGAAAAGAGTATATGGTATGTAACTTCAATAATGTGAACACTGAAGAATTATCCTTGAAACTAGATGGGCTAACAATACAGAAAACGGTTCAAGTATCAGGAAATGGACTAAATTAGAGCTAAGATAAATAAGTGCTTTGGCTCAAATGGAGAGTGCTAAATGGTATAGAATGCAACAAGCACATGCAAGTAAAATTAAAAGGGAAAGTTGCTCTAAAATGGTCGTGTCCAGTCTTAATATATGGTGCTGAGTGTTGGGCAACAAAGAAGAAGCCTGAGCAAATAATCTGTTCCACAGAAATGCAAATCTTGAGCTGGATGAGTGGGGTAACGAGGCGCCAGATGAGTGTGTACATCAAAGACCTGCTCAAATCAACACCTATAAATGAAAATAATGAGGGAGTACAAGTTCAGATGAGTTGGTCATGCAAAGTGCAGTCCTAACAACCATGTGGATAAAAGTTCAACAGATCAGGACTGAAGGAAAAAGACAGATGCCAACCCAAGAAGTAGTGGTGGTATGTCATAAAGTCACATTAACATGTGGTGTGGTAGAGGATATGGCACTGGACAGAGAAGCTTGGAGGGAGAGGACTGTAGAGCTGACCCATTTGATAGGATGAATGCCAGGAAGACTGTATTAACTGTAACATTATCAACTTTTTTAATATTTTTAAACCCCTGTTAAATAGAACTTATTACTAGGGTTGGTCAAATACTCAATTTTTGACTGACTCCACCAATCTAATTAAATATTTGAATAGTATTCAACGTGCATCAGAGCTGGTTTAAAACCACACAGTATTAACTGAATAAATTATTTAACTAATGTGTTACTTTGTTTGTGGGGTTCTGTTTTGACTAATCCAACTGCCTAAAGCCCTGGCTTTAGCCAACCTCTGCTTTCTTCAGTTGCTGAGATTCCTACTAAAGTATGCCTGGGCCCAGCTTGAGGGCTCTGGCTAGTAGGTGTCTAGTAAATTTGAAGGCTTAGCCTTCCCTCAGTCCGTTTTGGGCTGCTGGGAGGGAGAAGGGGTACTTTTTCACTCTTCTTCCATTCCAAAACCTCCTGGCTGCTATAATGCTAAGACCCTCTGCTACTTTACACTTTCCCCAGCTTCCAGGCTGCTATTGGATGAGAGATAGTGTCTATTTGTCCCTTAGCTTGTTGGACTTCAAGCCGTGGTTTACTGTGCGCATGTGTGGTGTTTGCTCTCCTAACTTTGTGGTCACCAACTACTAAACATAGTTGAGGAGAATGCTAGCAGAGTAATAAAAATAACACTGAATGAAAATAAGAAAAAAAAATCTGGAAGGAGAAAGTGATTAATTCATTAGACTAATTCTGAGTCAGGGTAAATTGCTGGATTTGTTCATGACAGAATGAGTTTGTTGAAAACATGCTTTGGATGAAGGTCTGTATGGCTCAGGAACAGCTCACTGAAAACTTGTGGGAGTCCGATAGGGTTCTTTGTTAGAAAAGCAGTGGAAGCCTGTGGGATTCCATAGAGACCCAAATTTTCTCATGGTCTAGATTCCTGCTCATGATCTTCTGTTGGTCCAATAAACTTCTCTCATCAACAGAAGTTGGTCCAGTAAAAGATATTGCCTCCCCCACCTTGTCTCTAATATTTTGGGACTATGTAGCCTACAAAGAGCATTTACCAAGCCCTTACAGAGAAAAGAGATGAAGTTTCCTGCATGCCACCATATGGGACGGGGTGTGTGATAGAGGTATCTGCATAGCTCCACACTGCACCTTCAACTTCACCTTACAATTGGATTCATCCCTAAGAAAATAAAGGAACTGTTGGATCACCTTTCTCCTTCTTGAATTCAAATCTCAGAATTTATTAAATTCTCTTGCATCAGTCAGTATATCTGAACAGACTTTTGCCTGAAAAGTTTAATGCAGACATAGTTGGGCTAGTGGACCATAATCTGCTAAAATTTTGGCTACGTCCACAGAAGGTCCTTTAGCTCCTCCCTCTGTGGCCATCCCTTCTTGTATTTGAAAGAATTGGCCCAGCAATTGACTCCCACAGACACATACTGATAGATTGAAACTACTCAAGGGATTGATTTTAATCTCTGCAATTCAAACTGTTTCCCTTTTTGTATGAAGCAACTCAGTATGACCAATTGTTTTATATTGCTTTCTTGGTTACTTAGACAGGCCCACACAGATCGTGAGTGTGACTAACTTGGATCCCTGGGTTTTCTACATCCTACACGCTGATGTCATAAGCAGAGATTAATACCAACAAGGTGAATGTCCTTATTTGTTTGCATTTTTTTGCCATTGGAATAAAACAATGGGGGGGGTGACCCAAACTACTTAGTAGGAGAAATTGACATTCAAATACAATGTCTAAGATAATTAGTTAAGGAAGTCTTCAATATTAACTCAGTCTTTTAAAATGATTCATAAGATGACAAGACCCATAAACTATGTCCATAAATGACTATACTATTAAATATGAAGACTTTGAGAAGACTCTTCTGAGAAACTGCAAGTGAATTACTGCTGGAAGCTGCATCTTGAAACTGTCATTAATCTCAGTCAAACTGTCCTCTGAGCTCTTAGTTAATGTGACTTTCAAA